>NC_089320.1:17418958-17749518 GCF_036669915.1 Pocillopora verrucosa | reverse complement strand
GAAAACACGGAATACATGAATATTTCAGTCAAAGTGAGAGGTACTAATAATCCTTACCCTCCTTCATAAACAAAGCGAATATAATCGACATCGCCGTCTCGCTTATGGCGGAAATGCAGGCACGTCCTTCTTCTCCAATGCTTTAGAGCTTTTTTAATTTCCCTCTTGGTTTTCGAGGCTATAAGAAAACAGCAACAAAGAGAAGGCGAAACGCATCATATTGAGTAGTTTTATATCGTAATTAAATTAAAATTGACGGCAATGAGGCCATTGTTGATAGAGAAGAATACAGCATCAATTAAAAGTGGACGTGGCTCCGCCTTCATGCATACACATCACTCTATGAAATTGGAACTGTGTGCTCTTCCACGGCTTCCCACTCATCCTATCGATCCTTTATCGCTTAAAATATTCAATGTCAGCACAAACTTCATTGAAAATTAAGCAGGACAATGACAGGCCATTGTCTAAACTTTAACCATCTCTACTTCGACATCCTAATGACTACATTACGTCGTGTGATTAATTGCTCAAGCTACCTATATCCACTACACATATTTACAGAGAAATGCATTCTGAGTTCTTTTGATGGCAAAAAATTCAATCTGTCGTACGCATTCTCGACGTTCATGTTTTTAAAACATTTTAGGTATGCCGCTTTTGAATTGATGACATGTTTGGAAGCAATGAAAAGCGAGGGTTCTAACTTGCTATGACTTGGCGAAAAAGGCCATAATTTACGAAGAAACATTCCCATAAGTCTTCTGTACATAACTTGTCGCGTGGGTTGAGGTTGCCCAGTAAACTCTTGGAGAATAGTAAAAATACAGTTATAATACTGGATCCCCATTCGCTCTGAGACTTGAAGTTGATTTGCGGGGGATTAAAATACTTCATTTACACTAAGAATTCTTAATAACATGGCAAAATCGTTCTCCTCCGCTTGAGACACTTTGTTCGGTTTGTTGTTTACTGCAGATCTGGCTGAGTGAAACTTTCCTAGGCTCAAATTTTTGGCTAACGCCAACTTCGAAGTAATGTCAAGGGGATGAGTGTAAGGAACTAAAACATCGGTTTCAGCTTACCTAAGTTTCTGTCTACAACATAAGGTATCACTCCGTTTGGCCATCGCGATGTCTGTGATTTTTTAACAGCTCGTCTCCTTCGGATATGTCCTCCTTGGATAATAAGGCGCGTTTTCCAGTCTAAAACGATATCTCCCTGGTATAGAGTCCATCCGTCAAAAAAAGCCTTATTACCTGCAAATATTCCAGTTGGTTAGATATTACTTTAGAGGTTAATTAGGGCAGATAGTAAAGAAAAGAGCTCTTAAGTATGGATCCCGCTCTTTTTTCAAAAGCTATCAATTGCTCCAAACGTATTCCGCGGCGTTTGACACGGTCTACGCGCAATTTACTTTTGTGGTTAGCGTTAACGACGACGAGCGGCAAATCAAAGGATTTTCTGCAAGTATGGAGACATAAACACAGCTATTCAAAGAACGGACAGAAGCCGTGCACACCTTTACGGCCAATCACTTCTTGATTTACTTCCCAGGGCTCGAGACCAACCGAGCCATCGACAAGACTAGAAGTTTTCTTTTTGTCGTCAAGGAGAATAGGAATTGCCGATAAGTAAACGATATGCGCAAACATTAAACCAAGACCAAAACGGTGAACCAACATGGCTCCTGTGCCTTACGGTAGCATATGGTACGCGTTCAAATCAATGAGAAAGGTTTGCGCCGTATTCAAGATTCAGTTTGCGTAGTGGCGTCACGGGCATTCCATTTAAATAGCTTCTATATAGAATCGGATGAGGGGGCGGTGTTACTAGTTAAACAGAAACACCACTGCCCGTCAGTCAAGCTGCGACTGGCTAATTGACAGTCAATTACAATTTACAGTTGGCTACGCTGGTTTTTCCCGACATGGAATTATGCTTCAGTCTTCTCACACGACTAGCAGCCGCTGTCTTTTAGCTTTCCGATGAACACATTGGTAAAACCCTTCAGCAATATAGAATCGAGACCTTGAAGATTGATTGATTTCTGGCATGGGATGGAAGTGATTTAACTGATTTCCTTGGATTAGAGAAGCCGATAAAGTCCTGTGGTGCTAACAGTGGAAACCCATTATCACTGCATAATACCAGCCTCGCGAAGTCCATGTTTTGCCAGCACGGTTTAAACTCCTGTGAGAGCTAAGCGGTTAGGATGTGTTCTTTTTGGTTTTTCTTTCCTCGCCCGCATAAGGTTCTACGATAACCGCAAACGGACGCTCGGTAGCGGAGGCACGGAACAACCTGCGCAATATCAAAAGGATTTTATCACCGGTCTCGAGAGCGAGTGGGAATGATTTTATCACAAGTTTAAAAACGGTCACTTTGGATAACATTTACTGTGACCACCAGAGTGTGGCGAGTTAGAGTAGTGCAGCAGGGGGACACAATAGTTGTAATTTTAAGATGACCTCCTTGTTTATATACTGCAGTGACAGTTGGACGACTAATAAAACACGCAAACCAATGGGCATTGTCAACAGCAATTACAGTTTATCTACGCTTGTATCGCTGGATGGTACACACTATTTCACCAGTTTGCGTCACTTTGGTGACTTGAAGTCTCGAGGGAAAAGTACATCAACAATTGTAAAGGAGAAAAAAACATAACGTGAGAGCTCACACGTGGTTTTAATTCCAAATTTTTCATGCTGTTAACTTCAGTACAAGGCCCCCCGCGTTAAACTCTTTATGTCCCCCTCTAACATTTTCAAGCTATTTCAACATGCAGGAATCGGAAATTTTTGCGTCCCCTCACGAAACGGCTAAGAAGGCTTATTCTGACTTAAGATTTTCGCAGCTTGAAGAAGTTGATTTACATTTACGTGCCAGAGGAATGTAACTAGCACTTGTGTTGATTTGCTTTTCTTTACACGGTAAGCTAGTTGTTCGGATGCGATATGAAACGCTCGGTCTCTCACGAAGACATATCCCCGCTATAAATTAACGAAGTTAGACCTAATCAAAGAGAATTGCCCTTGAAGAAAATGACTACTTTAGCAAGAAAGATGATCCGGAATCAGTGACTCGTAGAAGTGCTTTTGTTGTGTGGTCTTTACGTTCTTAGTGATTGACATAAGTATGTGATAAATTGCTGAAGTGTTGAGCTGTTAATGGATATGTAAATCGCCTTTCCAAAACGCGCACTGACTGTTTCTTAAGTTGAACGTTTTACAGTAGTTATTGCCGGATTACTCTCGTTCAAATTTACATCTGAAACTTTTGCCTGATCAGTTTGCTTGAGAGATAAATCATCCACCCTCTTAGGGAATGAAATGATCGTGCAAATCATTCTACAAATACTTCATGTACATGTATGTCTTATCAGTTCCGCACTTACGAAATCATTTCAGCAGGCAAAATAACTCAGCAGATTACAAGCTTCAGATAGTAAAAGTGAGTCACGGAAATTTGAAATTTCCCAAAGATAAGAAGCTTTCAAATCTCGTTTCCTTTCATGCCGAGAGTAGAATTTTTGAAAGATTCTTTGAAAGTTTTTGCTTCCAATTTTCTCCAAAATGCAACCTTGCGAAGGTTCGAACGTTGCTCGTTTTAATTAATGTGCCATAATTGCTGTTGATTCTCGGTGCTTATTTACTAAAGACAGCAATAAATATTATCGAAATGGTTTAAGTTTTCATGTTAGTAAGGGTGAACAGCAGAAAAGTAATGAGATTTTAAGAGATCCAAAACTTAGCTGGATCAGGCTGCGATTTTTTTCCTGCTTAGCAAGCTTACTGATCCAAAGACGAAGAAACACTTGTGAAAACATATGGCAAGTATGTAATTCTAGAGGCCTTTGTATGTTTTGCTGCCTTGATTTGTAATTGTCATGTCAAAGAAGTATATTTTTGGTGGATTAGCCCTGTAGGCGCTTGGCAAGAGATTTCTTTTGTAAATATCAATTATTGAGCTATAAATGTCATCCAATGAAATGCGGGCTTCTCTTCATATTATCCAGCTTTGCTGTTTGAGTAGTTTCGGATTCCCTTCTGTTACTAACATGTGCCATTATTATGGGGGGGAATGATTTGCATTCAAGGTGCTTTGGTGAAAAGTTGTTTCGGCTAAAACGCTTTCCACGTGACAACAACGTGTTCGCTTATCTTTAAACTCCCTGCTGACTATCGTGTGTTAGTTTACCTCAAATTAATTTATCCGAGACAATTCACAGTTCCCAAGCAGAGGGAAGCTATTATTTTCCATACGGTTTTATCGCGCAGGGTAACAAAAGAGAGATTTTTAAAATCTCGTCGATCGATCCCCCGTTGTTGTGCCTGTAGAAGGTGGGTCACTCTCGAGAGTAGCGTGGCGGAATGCACGACTCGCCATGTTTTGACCACTTTGTCGCCGGCACTATCAGAGTTCGCGAAAACCACAAAGCGAGAAAGTCATATCTATCGGCATTGTAATCCAATTACTCACTAGTTTTCGTCGCATGAAGCGACGAAGACAATTGATAATTGCTTGTCCAACACCTTCATCCAACTTCCTCCTAACTATCTATTTTCTTGGCTTTAGATTTAAATTATTTCGCGGGATCAGTTTGCTAGGACATTATATTCCGCTGTCTTTTTTCATTGGTTGGGACTAAGAAAGATTTCAATACTGAGACCACGAATTTTCAAGGGCGCCTAGTTTACGTAATCATTGCTTTACTGAGATCAATCTTTTGTTACCTAAATAAAACATTTGAACGAGCAATAACAAAAATTTAGCAAAAGAGTAAAAGGATATTGGTGTTCCGCCCATGGTAACTGTACAAACCCATATTTGAGCATAACCACTTCACAATGGAAGACCAGCAATAAAGTTTGCAATTTGCAACTTAAGATATCTGTTGTTTACATTCGTCGCTTTTCAGTCGCTAGATACACGAAGCAACTCGATTAGGACACTCGATAAATTTCCCTAAGGTTAAAAGGGTAAGAATTGTTTATTGATCACGTAACATCTCGAGAACTATCAGATTATTTCGATAACCTTCTCGTAAATTCCACGGATTTTTAGATGAGAATATTTACGCTGGTATAATTGGATCATTCTTAGTTATGCAGTTGCCCCTGCATGATGGATCATGAACCAGCCACGCAGGATAGGAAGCTCTTTATACGTGACCATGTCCAAAATTGGGGTTAAGTCAGAAAAATTAGTAACACAGGAAATCCAAAAATACCCATTAAATAATAAATGCGAGTGGCATTTCTCGGTTTTGCCCTCCCAATTGATTTACATAAAAAGCTGAGGTGGATAAAAAAAGTTGTTAAATGAATTGAATCGATCACAAAACAATTGAACTCGATCCTTCTAGAAAATACGACTCTCACTCGACGACTTCCGCTGACATTGACTGGGGGTTTGATGTACTGCTCTTCGTTTTTCAAGAGAACATCTTTCATGCAGAGAATGATATTTAGAATGTACGAGCAAGACCATCCAAATTGCAGTATTTTGAATAAAAATCCTGAAAAGCAGTTTCTAAAGAAACATTCTTTTGTGTTCAAAATCCACGATAATTTGGTGTAAGTTTCTTTGGAGTATATCACCAGAACAAGTGTCTTCCACATTCTCCTCCTGCACTCTCACCAATGTCCATGAGGTTCAACTATAGCTTACTGAGTTACGTTTTTACAGCGCTGAAGTAATACTTGTAGCTACCAAACAAACCCCTTTTTTATTTTTTTGCTTAATTTGTCATCTTTTGTTTTATGAAAAGTAAAGGTGCACGTAACGCTTAACAATTCCTGAAGATCTCTCCTTGGCAGAGATGAAAGATACCTCAGGTTGTCAGTTCAAACTATGGAATGGATTTGGCTCGAGTATCCAATGTAAAAAAGAGCACCTTTGAAAAATGTTAGGGTTACTGGTATTTCACAGCTTAAAATGCCTATCTAACCGGCAGAAATATATTTTTTCCACTCACGAAAGGCAAATAGAGTTTTGGAACATCAATAAACATAATATTTCAGTTTTTACCATTGTCAGGAGACACCAAACTCTCTGAAAAGTTTTTGTGGTGTTTTAACTGCACTGTGTCAGAGAGGAGTCTTGAAATGTTTATCGGAACGCTTGGTTCAAAGGACCTGTCGACTTTAGCGTGTACTTTAGTTCTCGAACGTTCATTCATTACAAAAGAAAATCATATCAGCGGAAGTCGTTTGAAAGTTCATCTAAGAGGACGCTTTGGCTCCGTCTGCTCTAACTTAAAACTAAAATATGCATGTTTAAACTCTTCCAAAGCTTATCAAGATAGTTTCAATTTCTAGTTTCTAGTCTTATTCTAAGGCGCAAATAGTCCAAACTAGAACAATAGCGCTTATTTTTATAACACGAAACTCATCCTTGAATAAACAGAGCGCTATCCTCGGCATAACCAATTCAAACAAAGGATCAACGGTGATGTTTTAATAAACCACGAGAGAAGACAGCCATGTCAGTATAATCCACGAATGAAGTTATATTTTGGCAGCCTATTACAACTTCCTAAATTTATTTAGAGCATCCTCGACCACTGTTTTCTTTGGGATTCCGCTTCATTATATAAATGGCGGCTCATCCTTCCATACTGTGGCGTTTTCTTGGTAATTTTCTAACATCCTTTCACGAAACGTTAATACGTACCGTTTAAATGTCGGAATTAGAAGAAATTTCGGGAATGAGACATTCTTGTAAGTGTTAATCGATAAATATTCGTGCAATAATGATTCATTGTGGTGTGAAACAATTGAAAAATCGTCGGCTATTTTAAAGGAAAGAGCGATATCGCCTTCTTGGCAATTCATGTGGCCGCCATAAACTTTTTCAGAGGAAAAGTTAAAATGGCGATCAGATGGACAAGCAGAAGTGTTTATCTGAGCACATAAGAAAAAGCAAACTATCAAAGATGATTTTACGACAAGCTAGAGTCAGTGGTATAATTGTAAGGTTCGGTAGTGGACAGTGCATACCCACTCTACACGCCAAATGATTTGAAAAGTGTGATTTTTACGCCGGCTACAGTGGTTATTTTGGCAGGTGAAGGCACCCGACAACAATTTGTTGACAATTTTAAATCATCATCAAATTTTAACACATAATCGGCTGAGGCCGAACTCGGTTAACACCCACTTTAAGTCGCCACTTTTACCGCGGCACGTGAGGTCAAAAATGATAACACTGTGATAATATTTACCATCCCGCAAGAGTCTACGAAAGACACCGCTGGTTTTCAACACTGCAAATGATTTAATAATCATTTGCGTCAACGGAAGCTATAGAGAATCGACCAGAAGGCCGCCATCGTTTATAAAACTGAGAGCGTTAATTGTTCTGCCGAAAGTGTTTCAGTTGATTGTGCCGATATGAAAATGGTTGAAAATCTTGTTTTTCATTGAAAGATAAATCAAACGCTCTTGGCAGGGAAAAATTACTTCAGACTAATATTATTTGGGGATTAATTCATTTAGTGGGCTTGCTTAGGCAGGCGGTGTGTTTTTTTCTTTGTCTGAAGGTCTAAAATGCCGTCTTAATAATTTCGCAATTTTTTTTGAGACACACGGTGAAGGAAAGGGCAGTAGTAAATTGTAATCATAGTTGGGATTCTTAAGATTTCTTAAGCTGAAATCAAATGGTTTCTATTTGTTTGAAATACTCGAGAGATTGATTTATCTTGCCGCGCACAGCAAGCGTGCAAACAGCACTAATGTCAAGAAATCACGAAATCTTTCAACTCTGCCTAATAAACCGATAAATGTCCCTCTAAGAGTTTCTGCATGAAACAACCACTTGCTGGCTATTAAGCATATTTTGCCAAGGTCTTATTCAGTGTTTGTGTAAAGAGAGTTAGAGAAAGATTGAAGGATTGTAGCTTTAGCTTCCCACTTTTTCCTTAATATAAAATGGTGAGAAACACTGTTCTTGTTTTCTCGACAAAATATCAAACTTTGCGTGGAATTTTAAGCTGCGTCATACCAATTACGCTGATTAACCCGCTCTTGTTGTTTTACTTCCGGCTCTGGCTAACTATTTTAATGATGGACCAAATGACGCGTCGTGAAGGACCATTGTCATTTGTACTAAAATCTTCTAAACTTAGAGAAATGGCCTGTTTTCTCCCTGGATTATTTTGGAGGTTTGTTCGCTAGTGATTCTTATTTTGATAGTCATTCACTTCTCGCCCCACCCCTCCTATCCCTAATTAACGATGGACGGCAGTACTTTCCGAAATCGCGGCTCCCTTTAATGCGCCTTGTCTTTTCTTTTACTCTTCTAAGTGTGATCGAGAACAATCATTAAGGCGTCCCGTCTGTTCTCTTGCGGAAACGCAGAAATTAATTTGAAATTAATCATTTAGATAATTTGCCTTTCACAAGATCCGTCCCTCTTACCCTCTGATTGATTCCTATCTGAACAGAGGTGAATTTACCAGGCATGCCCAAATTTAATGGTGCATATGAAATTAAACTGTTACAGAATGTAAACGAAAGTATACGCACGGAAACATACATGCAGAGAGGAAATTCTTGAAGAACAAAGCGTTCTCTACAAGTGACTATACAAAATGAAGATGCAACCAGAAAAACAAGTCTAAAATTGATATTGTGAACTGAGGTCTGGAACTCCAACGTTTCAGAAACCTTTACGCTAGTAAAAGTTTCGAGTCAGTGACCCATAATCGTGAGTTTCATGCGAGTTGGAAAAGGTACATTGTGGAATACCAAGTTTACGAGAACGTCATTGAGGAAAAAAAAACTGAAGAAACTAGCCGGAAAGAGAGGAGCGCCAATCAATGGTGTTCGCTCTCTAGTGGTTTCTGCCCCGAAATTTTAATTTTAAGATGACTAGATTACCGGGAGCTATCTGTAGTTGTGTGGTAGAACATCCGAAGTTCTGCCAGGACTCCGTCGAAGCCCCTTTTCTACGAGTATGCTCGTGTAGTTGAACGAAAAATTCTCTTGCTTCTTCCAGTCTCCCTGTGAAATGACTCGTAAGCTCGACAGAAAAACTAGAGTATCAGACACATAGAAGTGGAGTTCTTGCAACTGTGAGCGCGACAAGAAGAAAAATGTTCCATATGATATCGATGAAAATACTCTACCTCGCTGGCTTTTAAATGTGGCCCCACTGATCTACACCGAAAACCGCAGTGATAAAAAGACAGCCATCGCCTTCCATCATACGCTTAAGTTTTCCCGCCAAAAGTTGCTAGGGCGCAGCGTGACAAAGTGCACTTAAGTACCTGTTAGTTTTGTTAATTTTAACCAAAATTTATAACTTTACGAAAATTATTCTTTTTTTGAAAAAAAAAATATGATTGCGTGCTACTAAATACTGACATTTGCTCATACATGTCTCAACATCCAATTAATCACTTATGCGTTGCGAAAATTATTCGGTCTAAGAGAACGCATGTGAATCTCTATTGTTTTGACAGAATAGTGATAAATCGTTTAATTTTGTCAATAGGGTTTTTCAGATCAACGCCAAAAATAACAACATTGTTATAGTTTTTAAGCCTTAAAGGTCAGCACAAAATCAACATCGCGTGGGGCTGCCCTCTTTCTTCTCGGAAGGAAATACATGTACAGTTCCGTTAACAATTAGATCGGTAGGAAACGATCAATCTCTTTCTGAATTGCCTTTGTAATTAGATGGACCTAGCTTACACCAGAAAGAAAGAAACTTTGACCTTACAAAAACGCCTGCAGCGCAAGTAAAATGTTGTTTATTTGGCTGCCAAAAAAACAGTTTGCCGAGTTATTTTTATAACTGATAACTTTAATTTGCATCTGTTAATTTATGTTTTATATGGTGAAGTTTAAAACTGGGCGTTCAGTTTTCTTATAAAACGCTGCGAGTTATCAATTCTGTTTCTCGCACCGTTTCTAGAGTTTTTCAAAACGACATAAACCCGATCTTGGATCACTGATATCAATACTGTGAAATAGAACAAGTTACTTCTCTCTCTTAAGAGAAAACGAAAGGGGAGAGATTAAACAGGAGACCCCAAAGTATCTAATTATTGCTAATTAATAACAGTAGACTAATTAATAACAGTAGAAAACTTTACTGATTCCATCTGCTTGGCTTCTAATATCCCACAGCTTTAAATTTTTACTAAATAGTAAGTCCTGCTCACGTATCCTCGATACGTAGTTTGAAACTATAAATAGCAAATTAACTTTTACAATAACCCACTTTTTGATTGGTATTTTCACAGTATAAACAGAATAAACTTCCACAAAAACGTCTCTATAGATACCATGAGGATTGCGTCATTTCCCTAACTTGCGTGCAAAAGTGGAAACAGAGCTTTTTTTCCGATGGGAACGAGTTTTCTTTGCGTGGTCGGATTATTTTCAATTCCCTGTTGCGAGAATTGCTTTATTGATTCCCTTGATGAATATTCTTCGTGGGAAATTGTACCTTACGACAACCTCCACATCCGTTTCTTAACCAATGGGCATGGTTGCCGGAGATGGGAAGGGCTAAGATTGAAATTTTTGGAGCACATTTTATATCAGAGAGCCACAAGGTGACTCAACGAATCCAATAAAAACAAGCTAAGAAACAAATGGTAAAAAGTCAAAGAGAATGCGAAGTCGAATTCTGTCTATCAATAATACAACCACAAATGCATAGTGTCTATTTATAGCTCGTCTATGAGTATTAGAGGAATAAGGGTCAAGACAGTTTACCCGCATGGCAAGAAAACGCGATTATTAGTTCCTGATAACAACGTTCTATTCTAGACTGATTTCATGCAATAGTTTAACTGACTGCGTTGATCAGTGTACAGCCAGTATACATTTGATTATAATAAATGAAAAATCTATTAAAAACATTTGTTAAGTCCTTCACAGTTTATACATTGTCTCCTTCGATTTGTGGACCTGGCAGCACATGGTTCCTTCTGCTGACAAAACAAACTTTATATTCTTGCCACAGCTCTTCCTGAATACACAGTCTAACACAAGGAAAACAAAACGGACATTTTTGAGGTTCAGGTCATAGACCCCCGGAATGAAACAGCTGCTGATGTAGTGTGCCACCAAAGTGTCATGTGCTCAAAAAAAGGCATACGGAATATTTGGAGAGTTTCGAATGAAAAAATATTTTCTTATACCACCATTCGCGTCGTTTTCCCGTGCATTTTAGCCTTGCCTTCCCTGATGCGTTTAAGGTAAAAACCACGTGGTTGCACAAGCCAGTAGTGACGAGACAGGGTGGAAGATGCGCTCAAGCGCGCGGAGCTTCTAATAAGTGTTAGACCTTGTATGTCGCATAGTGATGCCGTTTTACATAGATCATTGTCTACAATGATCATGTGGCCGATTATCTTCCAAAGTCCCTATATGTGTGAGGTTTGTTGACAGCAAAACATCGCTCAAAAGACATGCAGCCCTTAATAAGATGCATCTATTGAACTCAAAATTGAACAAATTAGGACGAAATTTTCAGAAAATGTCTATGAATCTTTTAGAAATTAAATCTGAAACAAAAATCACAAAAACGGCGAAAGATTACACCGTACATCGACAATTGGACATGTTGGAAAAAAATTGTATAAAACAGCAACCTTAAGGTGTTTTATTGAAAGTAAAAACGAGTAGAAACTCAACCTTTATTGCCTTTTTGTCTAACCTGTGAAATTTGGAAAATTGGAATTAACTATACTTTATATACCGCATAAGTTACTTATATTCGTATAACAGTTCCCGCAGTGAGTTGAGCGTAATATGCAAATGATTTCGCTTTAAGACCCTCTTCCCAGCAGAAGAAACTCCAGAAGTTTGAAGAACATTAGAAACTTCTTTACAGAAAGGACGAAGAGTAGGCGAAGAATTCGCCCGCCACTAAGCCTTGAAATGCTTGAAACCGAGAAATAGACTTCCTAAACCGCTCGCGGTCAAACTTCATGATTTTGTACTTTACTAACTTTTAAAATGGCGACGTGTTTTACGCATCCAAGGATCAAACCAGCGATCAGAACCGGCTCGAGAAGTAATGCACTGGAAGAGGCCGGAAGGAAAGCTGGTACGACCCAGTGCTAATCGTCCATGTTTACTAGATACCAGTCATTCACGGTAAGTGGCCGCCATCTTGAAATGGGCTCTAAAACAAAAAATGTCCTTATTTGTTTGACATGAGGGCCTCAACTTCTTCAGGGAAATTAAGTCGCCCAAACGCCAAAGCTAAATACATATTTTGGGGGTCTTTTTTAGCATCAGCGCTAATAAGATGTAGGCTAGAGCCCCACTCTCTAACCTTGCGATCTTTTTCCGACTACCAATCCAGCTAAAGTTGAACTATTGAATGATAAGAGTGGTTTATGTCAAATCCAATTCTTGAAATGCGCGTAATCCAAATAAATTGCTCCTGTCATTGCGAGTGGCCATTTGTTGAAATTATACATTTACACTTTTTAGGATTTAGCTTAATATCGTTTTATCGACATTTTCAATTCATATACTTATGATGGCGTTGCAGCGAGAGTACGTTTATCTCTGGTCGGAGTAAAGATAATAGTGATTTTAGCATGTAGAAATATGAAATAAAAATCTCAAAACTAAAAAGAAAACAAATATTGACGGAAGTCGAAAAAAAAAAAAGAAAAGAAAAAAAGAATCACTCGATGAGGAAAAAATTTCCTTCGAGCCGGATTCGAACCAGCGACCTAAGGATAACAATCATGTACTCTACAGTCCTCCGCTCTACCAACTGAGCTATCGAAGGAACCACATGTAAAAGCGGGAAAATTTAGTTATTTAAATAAAAATAAGATCGCCTTCCCTGGGTGCGAGCATAGATAAATCTTCTTAAGTAAATTAACAGTTTCGCCGAAATGTAACGACTGTAATGTTCAGTATCAATCTTAAATACAAGAGAAACGTTGTGGCGACAGCTGTTTATGTTAAGTGATTTTCGTAGTGTCAGGCAACGTGTCGCGAAGAACGTTCGTGGTTTTCGATCTCTTTTGTCGATGTTAAACTGTATTACTCGCGTGGTATATTGTAACAGAGCTTTTTGAATTAACGTAACTCGCACTGAAGTAACGCCTCATCATCAGCACTAAGCGCCTTCGAAAGTAAACAATCACTTGAACTTCGTTTGACAATTGAAACCCGGCCGTCTACCGAAACCTGGGCGAAATGTGATTAAAGACCTGATAAATCCACAAACTAAGCTGTTAGAAGCTTTGGGATTCAAACGACTTGATGGCGTTTGCACGACAACAATTTCAGAACAAAACAATCGCAAAGTTGCAGAACTTTTACGTATTCTCGTGCATTTAATTTGAATAATGCCTATACTATTTATACTGCATGATTCGTGTCAAATCTTTATGTATTGCGCCCGGAAAACATTGCAATATTTTAAGTGATGTTAATTCGTAATTCAAATAATAAAATCATTTCATTTCATAATTCAATGTTTACTTTTTAAGTAAAACTATTACTCCGAAGGAAAGCCCAGAAACCTTTACCCTTACGTAGCATTGAGAATAAAATTACCCTTTTGCAATATATTGCAAATCATGCAATATTGCTAACCTACAAAATTTAGCAGATCTAACAGTTTCATGTTACATTTTACTATTGACGGAAAATTATTAAACTTAACATACTAAGAAGAAATCTAATAATGTGAGAGTGTAGATGGATAATGACTCAAAATAACTAGGGTGAAAAATATTTAGGGTTTTCTCCGCATCGGTGGGCACAAAATTCAGTAGAAAAATTAATTTTCTTATCCAAACGCAATCTTACTCGTCGCTTGAATAGATTCTCGTAGATAACGTAAAAATGTGAACTGTCTTACAATCTCTACCGAGCTTTCCCAGCTGGCTTTAGTCTCGAAAAACACAGAATGACTGCAAAGAATATTATCATGACTCGCGTGAATGTTTCCAGAATGTTGAACAAAAATAACTTATTTGTGTCAACGTTGGCTCGTCTTGTAAAGCCCGAGGGTAATTTTAGCCTCAAAGCATTTCTTTGTTGTCAAGTCAGTAAATAGATGCCAAAAAAAATAACGACAAAAACTGTGGTTCTTTCCTTCAAAATGTCTCAAACACACAAACAGAAAGAAAAAATGAGGAACAAGGAGGGAGAGAGGCCTAAATACAAGTCGACATAGGATTTTATAGTCACGTCACAAGTGAGAAAACGGCAATGAGAACGTTGAGGATATTTATCCGAGAGATGTCCTGATCCTTTCACTACCAAAACCAAGACGACAACATTCACCATTGAGGATGAAAAAAAGAAAAGCAAGAAGGACATGAAGCGTTTTTCGATTGATTGAGGAAATGTAACACACTACTAGAGAAAAACAATCCCGACAACAGTGGATACAAATACTAATAAAACGGATGGCCCCACCTATCTATTTGTAAAGCGAATCAATATTTGCCATCATTACATTATTCAGGGTTTCCTGAAAGCACAAAATTCCAAAATTTACAAGAGAGCTTAAAATTTCTAAGTATAACCTCTACTATAACTTAGTTGTGGATTCTTCAAACATTTTTCCACAACGGTGTTGAAGTGTAAATCAAACATCGCGTAGAAGTAACTAACTATTTACAAAACATATGATAAAAAAGCTGTTATTTAATAAAATACCTTTTTAAAGGACAGCACACCCCCAAAAAATAAACTATCATGAAATATAGCTATTGTGAAATATATAATATACTAACAACTTTACACAAGAGTACAAAGAAACTGGGGCTGACTGCTGCAGATTGCACCCATCGCGGGCTCAGTCCGGTCCAAATTCGTTGATCAGGAAGTTGTACATGAAACGCGCTTTCTTCTGCGTCAATTGATTGACAGATCTCCTGCTGAGCCCTGCCTCTTTATTTCTGGGGGCTCTTAGGAACAAGGTACCAAACAAAGTAGCTGTAGTAAGGGAGAGGGTATGTTAGCAAAGCCAAGGTAAACAAGGGGGCTAGTGAAAAGGAAAAAGTTCTACATAAATCAATCAATCACCTCAGGAAAGAGAAAAGCATGTGACAACGAGAGCTCAAACCGTTGGGCAGCTCTTACGTAACCCTTAACACCTTAACATCAGTATGCATATTCTCTATACTGTTCTCTATTCATTTCTAGAGGGTCTGAAAAGGAGAATTTGTTTAACAGTCAAGAGTTCTTCGGTTATTGATCATTTCCCTTTACTCTAATGACCTTGATGTCTGATTCAGGGCTGATATTGTGAAGAGAAATTAGATGCCAGTCACTCTTAGAGGTTAAAGGGCTAAATGACATTTACATTATTTAGATTTCCTGAAAAATACAATTTCCAAGGAAAAATTGTGTGTCACTTTTCGTCAAATATAACTTTTCCTCAGTCCCTGAATTTTTCTTACGCCCTTTTCAACAGAACTTTTTTTCGTTGTAATCAAGTTCTTCCCAATATCTATGCACTCATAGACTGACCCAAAGTTTTGGCGTCCAGTTTATTGTCATTGGAATGTTGTAGCAGCTCTCTCAGGAAGGCACTGATGTATGTGAACACATTCCGATGGCTCTTAGGGATTTGAAGAATTACCTGCAAGTGAAAAGACAACAGTCAGACACTGAGGACTCCATACTTCTCTTGAAAACACATGTACAGGTCTACAAAGGCTAAATGCAACCACTAAGGTTGAGGTTCACAGATATAAAGATAAGTTTGGATACTGCAGTACTTTGAAGGCAATCATAGGCAAAGGTAAATGAAACATCGAGCCAATGAAACCATAAGCATTAAGCGCAGGAGGCTTGGGGGGCGATTGACTTAAGTTCTACATGTGATTGGCGGAACGAGCATTCTGGATCAGTCAAATAGCGCAGATAAGGAAACCCGATATAATGTCACATTACTTTCGACACTCAATGGAAAATTCCTCTGCCTCGCGTTAATGCCTATCAAACAAGTTTAACAGCCAAAGAGGTCCTTTCACCAAACTGATCGAATAACAAATAGCAACATACGTAGCCCCCTCACAAACCCTTAAAAGTTAAATGACAAACCTGTTTACAAAGCATGTAGTTGTTACAACATTCAAGCGCTCTCTGGTAAAACGCATACGGAATCACAGGTTCCGGTAGGGCTTCCAAGAAAATAAGTAAAGCTTCTGCTATAGAGTAAACGCTACCGGCTATGAAAACAGTCAAAGAAACACAAAAGGTCTTATGACAGTTTGTAAAACATATATCACGGGCTACATGTTCTCTTTCACGACCGTTCGTTGAACTCGTCACATCACACGTTCAGGAGAACGAGCGTTATGTGACGTTATAAATACAGCAGCGATGGAAACTACAGGTCACACCATAAAGAATGATACAGAGAGAAAAAAACTGAAGTGGACCTGAAGCAATAGGACGACGCATTATAAACAACTCGGTATATTATGCATTCTTCATTGAGATCCTGTGTGATAACTGTTAACAGAATGACAGTCATATCAAGATGTTAAACAGCAAAACCTTTCCTAGTTGTTTCATGCCATTAGAGTAAACTCCACAAATAAATGAAGTACATCAAATTCTGATATGTGGAAGATGTCAAATAGCGAAATGATCACAAGATGAATTGCAATGGAAGGAACTGCAGAAAAAAATTGAAATGAGCCATTAGGCTCCTTTACGCAAAAAAAAACCCAGCACAGAGATTGAAGATATTTTGAAATATTTCAAACAATTTCCTTTGAAACAACAAAAGGATACGCAGTTTGCCACCTCGACAACAGTCTAAATGTGTCCTGATCTCTTCCAGATCTTTCTCGAATCCAGACTGCTTCAATAAATTCTCCTGCAGTAAATCAAAAGAAAACAGTTTACAAGGTTGCCTTCAATGTACCTGTGTGTAAAAACCGTGACTTGTCCAACCTTACGCATGCCAAAGTTATACAAGTGATCTGTAAGAAGCCATAGCTCTTTTGGAATGTCTAGTGGCTGGTTATCCGAGAGCGTCGAAGGATTTGACGTATTGATGTGCTCCTGGAAGAAAAGACACCTTAAATTAACATGCTTTTTAACAGAACGTTGATTTTGAAATTACTTTAAATACGTTTAATCACAATACTACCCTTAACCCATTTGAGCAATATCACATAATGCCAAACTTACCAAATCTACTAGTGTTGCAACAGGAACTTCCCTGATAGGTCCGTACATGCGCACTAATGCCTCAATAGACGAACCAAACACGCTAGGAAGATAGTTACCACTGACTGACACCTGCATATCGTTAAAGAAAAACGTGTTGTACACATGTTCTTATCTTTCTCACTGATCTTTCTAACGTCCCCCCCCCCTCCCCTCTAACGTTGAGAAATCCAGAAAGCCGAGAAATTTTCCTTTTTTTTCTTTGCTCTATTTCTTTATCTCAAGGACTTGTAGAGCTCACATTCTATTGCAGCGCTTTCCAATTAAGGGTAGTAAACTAAAGCCAAACTTAAGTCCTGTTTGGTTTTAGTTGAATCTGATTGGTTGAGAGAGTGGCACGAGTCTTTTGGACCAATCATAAAGCGAAGTACAGCAAAAACAATACAATCTTAGCTTCTTTCAAGACTCAATTGAAAATGGTACTATGAGTGATCAGTAAAGTAAGATCTATTACTGACTGAAATAAAACGTTAAGAAAATAAAAGATGAAAAGCAAGGATAACAAGAAAATAGGAAAATACGTTACGAGAGAAGATGAACCAAGATGTTGCCCCTCCCTTGAGTTTTAGGAAAAAGTCGTTCACTTCTCTCTATAAACTCTATTAGAAAATGTATGGACATCATCACATCAGTAACGATAACTACGATGACAAGCTTTGACCAGTCTGTCTGAAAGTCGTATGCAAAAAAGGATACAAAAAAGTCCTTTCCTCCTTCCAAGTGTAGGACGAGAATATCTTCAAGTTTCTCGTCTCCAGAGTTCATGGCTCCGGCAGATTCTTTATCAACATGAACAGTCAAGCGGACTTGTAACGTGGATCCTGCCATGGTTGGAAACAAACTATTGAATCAGTTTTACATAGGTTAAACTATAAGTAGTCCCTGCTTTTCGGCGAGGCCCGTCCTGCAAGTTAAAAGAGTTAAAAAAAAAAAAAAAGGAAGAAATTGATGTTGGCGCATCGTGCGGAACTTTGGGAGTGAGGCGCATGAAAAGTATGGGTCTCTACTTTTCGTGCGCCTCACTCCCAGAGTTCTGCGCGGCGCGCTAACATCAAATATTTTTTCCACCGATTTTTTGTTTTTTTTTTACCAGCGCGACTGACTTCATTGAAAAGCAGGGACTGCTTGAAGAGATAAGTCGCACTTGTAAATACTTGTGATGTTTCTCAGTCTATGTTCGTATACACCGAGAAAAATATTACTCTCCGATGGACATGACGCAGATTCTTCATAAGAAATTGCACTAATGAATAAAAAAAGTAATACTGCCTGTCTGCCGGAAATCAGCTAAGATACTGTTCCAATGCTGAGGCAAATAATCAATACTGTGTTGCAAAAAGCGTTGAGGAGAGAAATCAGATGATGATGATGATAATGACAATTGTAATGATGATTATTTCATATAATTATAGATTATTGTAATAAAAATAGGTAACGGTAAAGAATGAACTTCTCTAACCTTTAGATATAATTCCCAAAGGAGGCTTGACCGACAACCAAGGTTTACAATACCTAGTCTCATCTAACTTAGCTATGAAAGCAAACTGCGCTGGCACCTGTCGATCAATCAAAAGGTCGTTAACATTACATCGTAAACAGTAAACGCTACCTTAATTAATTCTCGTAACTGAAGGGCATGATTATCAACTTTTTACGATGGCCAATTTACATCATCAACTCTATTAATAAAACCAAAATCATCTCGTTACCGAGCAGCACCACAATTTCTCTGGAAACTTACCCCATCAATAAATGTTTTTGGAGGGTTAGTTCTAAGAATTCCGAGCCAAGTCCTAAATATCCTGTAGTTGATTATTATCTTAGTTCTCATCGCCTGTCTGTCTAGCGGTATGTTAGAATTGTTGGGAGAATTTATCCAATGACCACTCCTGATAATGAAAGGAATGAATTTACATGGGAAAAGGGCCAACAAGGGTTGTAAGCTGTAAGAATAGCATTTTGATAGAGAGACAAGCAAACAGCGCTGTGTGAACTGGTGGACAAAGCTGAAGAAAAATTTGATAGAAATAGCAGACGAAAACACCAACCTGACCAATATTCTCAACTTCCAAGGTAGCCGTCTGTCTCTCAAGAAACTGGATATCTTTGAAAATAATCTGAAGCACAAACAAACAAAAACGAGTTCATAAGCTGACTAAATACCTGGGCCCAGTTGTTCGAAGGCCGATTAGCGCTAACCCATGGTTGAATTTTATTCTGGGATTCCATATTTCTTTGTTTAAAAGCCTTTATACGACAATTTTTCTATTCCTTTTAGAGCATCCAATTATCAGATTGTAGACAAAAAAAATTGTACTGAATTTTCTTTTAAAGCTTTCACATATGAAATCAGATTTCACACTAACCCGAGCTTATCTTAACCAGAATACAAAAAACCCGACACTGCAAGAAACATTTTGTAAATATCTTCTGTACAATACCTCTGCAGTGCTTAACTTGACTTGAGGAAGGTTGTCGTTTTCGTGTCTGTCGAGACTTCGAATGACATCCTCCATAACTTGTCTTTCTTGCTCTACGTCAACAACTTTGACCTGTGAAAAAAAAGAGTTTTTTTCTCAAAGTGACACTGATTATTGTTGAAGAAATGTAAAATGGTTTCCGTGTTTACATAGACTGATGTAAACACGCGGGAGGTTGGGAGAACACGAGATAAGCGTAGGAAACCACTCCGCTTCGCGTATTATCTCGTGTGTGTACCATTTTACATTTCTTTTATAAAATAACTAATGAAAGAGGAACGAAAACCGTGTTTACATACGTTCATGTAAAATGGTTTTATGGCCAATCAGAGCGCGCGTACTATTTAAATTATTTTATAATGATTATAAGTGTATAATAATAAAAACATGCCCACAAGCTATGTCCTACGCATTCACACCTAAAGCTAACTTTTGCTCACTTAAGTGTCACAGAGTCTCCGGCAAAAAGCGAGCGCAAATGAAGAAATGAATTACGTTATTTAAAAAAGAATCCTATTATCCTAAGATCTTTACTGGCTTGAAATCAAGGTAGATCTGATATTTCAACAGTTTAGTTAACTTAATCGAGATTTGGACCAAAATGTTGATGAAGGTTTCATTTTGAAATCACATAGACTCTACAAAGAAACTTTACCTCATAACGTTAATGTTGTACGTATGAACGTATTACTACTCGCTGTATAATGATGGCCCGACTTTTCTCGTGATTTGATACAAGGGACAGGGGGGTAGAGGATGACAATTAAAACATTACTTCAGAGCTCTACGTTATGTCAGTGAAGTTGATGTTGAAACATCGTCATGGGTCTCAAGGTGAGGGAGCAGTTTGACAACTTTGTTTTTGTCTTGCCAAAGGCTGGGTATGAAGGGAATAAATATGTGTGTGGA
Organism: Pocillopora verrucosa; assembly: GCF_036669915.1. Lineage (NCBI taxonomy): Eukaryota > Metazoa > Cnidaria > Anthozoa > Scleractinia > Pocilloporidae > Pocillopora > Pocillopora verrucosa. The sequence continues at coordinate 17,728,931 of NC_089320.1, read as the reverse complement.
TGAGGTACACGTTTGTCACTCTAGCTGTGATGCGTTAACACTAATGCATGGTTAACACTCACCCCGACTTCAAACAAAGAGCTAACAGGCTTGTGGTCACTGATTTTAAGTAAATTATGACTACGGTATTCCAGCTGTTTAACTCGAGATCCTCTCCATAAAATACGGTCACACCAGGCAGGTGCGCGACCTTTCTCACTGAAAACGAGCGAATTAATGTTAGAATACTCATATTTCTTTTATTTTTCTTCGAGCTGTGGAGCTATTGTCTGCTGTACCCGTCAACATGACTTTGCCACCCGTCCTTCAACTCTCAACTCTTAAAACTTGATTTGTAATTTTCTCATGTAGCTGCCACGCACCTCTTCGATTCAATTCATTGCTTTATAATGTATTGATATTTAATTGTAAAAAGACATTACATGCTAGTCACTTCTGGAGGTTCAGGGGTAAAACAGACCCAAACTGAAATGGAGTTAGGGAAGTTTCAACCCATTTTGAGTCCTCTCAAAATCGCTCCCACCAAAGCGAGTTGGGCCTGACAAATATTATCATATTTGGCACCGAGTAAAACAGCCAGTCACTTTGCACAGGATTACGTGGGAAGATCTCGTAACGTGGAATAGGCACGCGTCTCCCCTCAAAACATAATCGAACTCCATGAAAAATTTTCTTGGCTTTCATTAAGTGGTCTTTAAAGCGCAACATCGTTGTTGGGAAAAGGAAAGCTTAGAAAAATTAAAATGGTACCAATTGAGGGTAGTGCTCTAAGCAGTTAATTCTTGACATAAACAATTATACTTAAAGAAACATTCCCTGATCAATACTCAGCCGACCAATTCCAGTCTAAAGAGTCTCACAACTACCCAAAATATCCGTAAAAAGGTCCCTTATAGGAATAAAATTGTACTTTATTCAGACTACATGTGCCCTGTAAACACTGTGATTATGCCAAATTCACCTTGTGTCCCAGTTGTCTGTCCCAGGATCATATTTGTACGTTGGTTTGAACTTGATCTTGCCCTCTTTGAAACCATTAAAGCATTTCCTCTCAGATCTTTGTTTGATTAGTTGGTCATTCTCTAAGAGTTCCTCATACTTCCCTGTATCTGCCAGTCTTCTTACCAAATCAGAATCCATTTCGCTAATTCTGTAATTTAGATCTCCTAACCAGAACACTGCACTAAAAGACGACAAAAAAAAAACATCACTGTTAAGATAGGGATGGGAGGATATTTTTCAATGAACACCAACATCCCACCTCACCCTACCCCTGTGGAAGTCCAACTTTTCTTTATCCCTTGTTCTGATGGTTTGGTTTTCAATAGTTTGTAGCTATTAAAATTGAAAAATTTAGCCTTCCACGTCACTTTTGTGATGTGAAATTTAAGCATTCATCTTCCTGGTCCTAGATCATCCCTTCTTCCCGAGAGCTGATTCCTCTTTGGTGCTTCACTTCCTCAATAAACTACGTTTCACTCATTTTCCTTGTATTAAAGACAATTACAAAAAAATCAATGCCAATCAAAACTCTCCACTGTGCCTTCCAAAAAGAAAATAAAGAAACGTTAGAAGCACACTTCACTGACTTACTCATGATCAGTTATACAAAGAGACCCATCGGCTCCATTAAACTCCAGCTTGGTTAGAATATCTCGATAGTCCTAAAGGTTTAAAGGAAATAATTTACCCCACATTTCAATTTATTATTTCATTTCAATTTTATCAGTAATTCAATATACATACACTTTATGAAGGCACTTGTACACTCCTACAGAAGACTAGAACAAATTGATTGTGACATACATTTCAATCATTGGCATAAAATAATTCATTACCTGGTTCCTTCTTTCAAATTCTTCTGTGTGAGCTGCTAGATGTGAATTCACAAAACAAATACTGGTGTTGTGTATCTGCATTCTAATGGCCACCCCTCCTTTGTTGCCCTGTTTCAAACACACAAGAAAATTAATCTACACGGTAGCTTCCAATTTTCAATCACTATGGCCAATCAATTAAAAAAAACTATGAGAAAACATCCCAGAGGAGTGATAAAAAGCAAAGATTTAATGCTACAGACCCTTGCCATGGGAAAACACAGGTGATAATGTAACAATTATGTTTCAGAACATCTTAATGGTTAAGAATATGGCACAAGTTTTTGAAACCAATAACAGATTGGTGAAGCCATCAAAGCCAGTAAAATCCTAGAAAAATTTTGTTTTTGTGCTACAGCTAAATTTCTTTCAACCAGGAGATAGCCAATTGGTGAGTACATCTGCTAGTAAACAATGGACTTGCTTGCAAGTTAAAGGAATACAACCAGCTACATGAACATCAACCAACTGCAAAAATATACATAATTACACAGGCTTAGGAACAGTACATATTAAGAATTCCCTGATGTGTTTGGTAGAAAAGATCACTTTGCTATGGTGGCTTAGACCCTTGAATTCTCTGTAGCTCAGTGGTACAGCAAAGGAGCAAGGATCCCAAGATCTGAGGTGACATACATGTATCTCATCAACACATATTTTTCTCTTCATACCCTGTCTTTGGCAGGAAAAAAACAAAATTGTTAAACTGCTCCCTCACCATGAGACCCATGATGCCAGTAGCCACCGTTTCAGCATCAACTTTACTGACATAACGTAGATGCTCATTTTTCACAAACACTACCAGTAAAATGCCAACCAGACGAATTGTCTTCACCTGTGAAAACACAATATCAATTAGTCACTTTAAAATACACTAAATCTTCCATTATAAATTGTGCACTCTCGTCATATCAAATCTTTCCTGGTAAGATCACAAAAACATTCATCACCTTGTGTGAAAATATAAATTTAAAACTGCATAAGAAATAGGTACAGGGTAAGTTTAATTCTGTATCAATGGTGATGGTGATAGTGATTTGGAAACTTTTTTCAGCATGTGAACTTTCAAGTTTGTATGTTGAATTTTTTTCCTTGTACCTAAGACGCAAAAACACTTGTATACATGTATTATCAATTAAAAATGATGAAAAGTTGATATTTCATGACTAAAATTAACATCTTCTTTCTTCTGTAAGATGGAATGCACCAATCAAAGAAAAGCATAGCCAGAGGTGAAGTTGCAAATTTTACATATGACCTGCTGGTTAATATTTGCATGATAAAAATTTGTTATTCACATAAGAGAAGCTGCTCTGTGAAAAATTGCATGCTTGGCATGACTTTGTAACAAAATGGACCTTTCTAGTGGCATTATTCATCCAGGAAAATTCATCTATAACAACTGTAATTTCATTTTTTTATTGCACCCTTAAAGAAGGCCTGAATACATAAAAGGACTCTTGTAAGAAAAACTTCAACATTACTACATTTGCACAGCATACTCATGTTCTGATGGATATTTATGCATTCCTTCTTGTACAGGGCTGTGTAAAAGAAGTTGCCAGCTTAGAGAGAGTGTTTCGTCAATTTCTTGTCCCCAAAATCAAACCAAAAACAAAATAATATATTTATTGGAAAGTAACTGGCATTCCTTGTCACCTTAGTGTACTTGGCTTTATGAGGTAGTCCTTTCTCTGAAATTTTAAGCCATTCATCCTCTCTAGGAGTAACATTCTTTAACAGTGTCTCAGCACTGAGATCAAGTTCTTGAAAACTGGGAAAAAAGGATAGTACAAATTGAAATTACAAGAGTTCACAAACTGAATAAAAACAGTTAAAACTGTCTTAATTGGATTGCATTTTTAATCAACACTGTGCAATTAAAGTGTTCATTTTGTCTTCCATCGTATATACTGCAAAACAACCCACCTTCTGTTGATGCCATTATGAAAGAGTGGATGGTGCAATTGAATAAAACACATATTAGATATTTAGCAAACTGTAAATGTGCTACAGGTTTGTCACTACACTACACTAAAATTAATGAGCAGGTCAGAACAACATCCTACCCTAGGCAGAAAACGTCAGGAGGATCTTTATCAACTGCTAGCCAAGGTGTAACATCCTCTGCAGGATACTGACCATTAACATTCCATGACCCAACAAAGATCCTAAAGATGCAAATCACAACGAAAGGAGTCAGACAATTGAAACACTTTGGCTTAAGGACAATCACTACAGTTAAACCTCAAACTCCCATGAGTGACCAAGGCAGAATTTCTCCTCATAATTTCTAAACAATACCATGCAGACAAGTGATGAGAATAAAGAAAAATGTCGATTTTGGGATTACTAATTGATCCAATACCAAATTCTCCAACTAAATAATGAATCAATGATCATTTGACAGACAGTGAGGAGAAATACTAATGAGATTTTGGGAGTTAAAGGGTTAAAACCATGTTACTGTGTTGTACATTGATAGTACAGTTAGATGTCATGTAGATCCATTGCACAAGAGGATCCAGTCGTACATTTGTTGTTCTTGTTGTACATTGATAGCAAAATTTATATATAATTATTTCCATTGCCCAAGTGTATCTATTTGTCAAAATTTCATTTTCAAAATACTGTACCACCATATAGTAAGCACACCTAAAGTATTGTGAGCATTTGTATGACCTTTTCAGAAAGTGTTCATCCACTTCACTCCATAAGATATCTTTGCTTTGTTCCTATATTTAGGCCCCCTGTCCAAACTTATCAAAACATTCACTACCAAAAATATTACTCTTAAAACTGCCTACAATGGAACATACAGCTTTTCATATTGCCAGAGTCAAATGTACAATCAAGGATGCAGCCAATTAATTACACTGTCAGCAATTTTTGGGCTTTCAAATTTATCTGGTGAGGTTAAACAGGAAAGCATTGCATTTTATGTATTCTGTGTTTGGAGAGAAGATTTGTAACTTCTCCTGATTAAAATTCAATTTGCAATTTCTCCTCAGTAGAGTGAAAATGGCATAACTTGCTAGTGTCACCGTGCCCTTCAAGTTTTTTTCCTTTTTTTAAACATAAAACCAAAAGGAACATGTCAGCTTACTTTAGTGTTTTTACGTGAGTGTATTCTTCCTCCCTTCTAGCCATGTGGAGCTTAATAAACCCATCTCTGGCACCAACACTAGTTGGAAGGATGGATCTCCTGGTTAAAGCTGGTGAGTTGGCCATACCTTTATCCACTTCATCAGATGCAGTAAGACTTGCTGATGAAAATGATGGGTGGATGGTAGGGGATGGTGAAAAACCTGGCATTCCAAACGCATCCAGGGATCCCTCATCAACTTTGGATTCAGTGGCTAGAATGAAAATAATTGCCGCATAATACCTGCTTACTTTCCCATTTCTGTTTGTCTAATTTTTTTTTTTTTTAGTTCAAGTCCAAAAGCAGAAATAGCATTCTTGGAAAATGCAGCAGTGTTGCACAAATGCTTAGGGTTAGCAAAGCACAACTGTTTTCCTGAAGTGCTCACATCAATCCACCTGCCCTTTCACATGCCAGGTGCTATGATGTGGTTTTCTTTAGGATTAATTGAGCAAGGCCATATAGGTCACATGATAATATTTATTATTTGTGATGAGATATAAATACTGTACCTTCATGTTTCCAAATACTGCGTAAAGTATTAAAAGTAAGCTATTTAAAAGCTCTTTTGAAAATAATACAACTGTATATACAGTTAAAAGATGATATTCTGCTGCACAATAAATTTGAAAATTTGAAAATTCCAAGTTAACCTATTCACATTTGCAAAAGAAATTTGATAGCACAATTTTCATTTGGTACCTGTAACAAATTCTGGTCCATTAGAACTTGCTTCTTCAATGTGACTCCAAGGCCAGCCATCTATTTATTATATAAATCAGCATAAGATGAAACCTTCCCAATTCCAAATAAATACCAAATTGATGCTTTGAAAAAAAAGCCTTAGAAACCCTCTTACAGACAAGTATATAGAATATATGAAAAAACTTGAATAAATAATTTTGTTAGTTGAGATCTCTAACAAATTTACAAGGTGCATGATATAAAGCCACTATAAAGAAACTCTTGATGCAAAAGTATATTCTCCTTGTATTTCACAAAAAAGTGAAACAACTTGAAAGGAGAATTTAGGATTCTATCACCTATCATGTTTTTTCCATACACCCTCTAATTATATACCTTTGTTTGAAAAACTTTTCCTTCCAGTCAGCTCCTGATATCTCTTCAGCCACTCAAATTCAGGCATACCGACCAGATGAGCCCTCTGTCTGTAAGCTATGTGAGCAGAGCAAAACATACAGATGTATCAACTTTGGCCATTTTACTTTGATTGCCTTCCACACTATGTTGAATAAAATTTGAAAACATACATTAAAAAAAAAATCCTGATTGTGACACATGTTTGGGCGATTAGTCCCTTCACCAAAGAAAAACCTGCAGAAGGAGCTGTGACTTTCATTTGGCTTTTACAAAAAGCACCACTTCTAGTACAGGACAGTATGGACCATAGGCCTAACTGTGAACATACACCAAGCTGCTATTTCCAATCCCTCCAATATGATGCAAACAAGGCTAGTTTTATCATACTGCTTGATAAGAAAGGGAAACTGATTCTGAAGAGAAAACCTAAATTACTGCAAGTGGTCAAATTTTGGAAATAATTATTAGTTCAATTGATGAAAAGATTAGTTCACCTGCAATGGCTTTGTTCAATTCACGTAAGAACATATTGCCATGAGTGTCTTTTTTCACTTCAAAGAGAAGCCTTGTCTGGTCATCAGTCAAGATCTGAAACCTGACCATACCTGGGAGAAGATATCAAAACGAAATTAAAATCTTGCCAACCAACAAGTTTCTACTGTTGATTACAGTTTCTTCATACATAGTGTGAAATTAATTTTTTTTCTGATAGCCACTTGGCTCCTAAATTTTTCAAAGTGGTAGCCAATTCAAAAAAAGTTCGTCGCCATTTCTTAAGACAAACAAAACCCTTTTTTTATGTTGTCAGCGCTCTAGATAGACCCTCCAAAATTAAGTCAGGAAAAAGATCTTTAACATGCTACAAAGTGGACACTAGGATGGATGATATACTGTACTGCATTGCGTTTTGGACATAAAATTTAACAAGGAAGTTTGCCGCAGATTTATCTTTGCAAATCTTTTTAATTCATTATATCTCTAGGTAAGGTTATGATGAAGCATTCAAGTCGCCAATTTGGCAACTAATTTTCAGGATTTGGTCGCCAAAGTGAAAAATTTAGTCGCATTGGCATCTGTATTTCATTGTTTTGGGAATATTTTATAATGAAAATTAATCAGTCAGCGCCTTGAAAGTGAGGCCTGGGAGTAAAATTGGGTTTTTGGGCATAAGCAAACAAAATACCTATTACAATAGGATCACTTAAGATATTTAATCTACTAAACTCTGAAGCTGTGTGGTAGAAAATCAAAGCAAAGAACTCAACAAGCTGATTTTTGTTTTAATCACACCCTCCTAACAAGATTATTACCTAACATCTTTTTTATGATAAGTAAAATTTCATTACAAATATATTACCCTCTTTACTGCTGCCATCACTACTTGGTGGATCTAGGTGCACAAATAAAATAATAAATAAAAATCAGCACCCTCTGCCAGTAGATCAGAGTTGATCTGTGCATATAAAATGTTCACACATAGATTTACTTTTTGACCAAAATGCTTTCCCACTAGAATTTGCACACTTTTAAAAAGCCAAAACGTAACCTAAACCATTATAGCATTGTGGTTAAATGAATTCCAGGAAAAAATGACTTTGAACTGGCTTGATTTACTTTACACTTGTTTACTAGTTATGATGTCTACCCTGAAACAAGAGGAATTTGAAAATCAAACTTGTTTACATTTAAAATCAATTTGACCAAGAAATCATTTCAAGCTAAATATGAAATAACATGTGCTCAGCATAACATACCAGCAACAGATGTAAGTGAAAAAGGTCCACGAATAGCAAAAATGTACAGGACAATAAGGAAAGGTTCTTTAAAAGATGATTCATCTTTCCACTGGAAGATGATTAATCTGTTTGGAAAGGAAAATAAAAAGGAAAAGAGAAGACCTTACACTCAGATATATAATTAATTGTTTGAGCATGAGCTCCACTCTTAATCTAGTATAAATACCAGTGCTAACAATTAAATTTTGTATGATGACATGTACATCTCTTTTTTTTTATATACAATCATGTACATACCCAGTATCCAGATTCCTTGCAATAAGAGCCATAAGACAATGAACTTTATTGTTGTCCTTCAGTAGAACTCCAGTGGTGCAGTAAACAGTATTAAGGAAAGTACATCATCATTAAATTCAATCACTAACAATAAATAATAATAATAAATTAAGTAATTAAATAAATGATCATTTTTTTGCCTTTTATTGGTCTCATTAACTCACCGAATAATTGCCTTCAAAAATGGTTGTATCTAATTTAGACTTTAACAAATGTGTTTTGCTGCAAAGCATAAAATAAATCTGCTCACGCAAAGTAGTGTCCATCCACCTACAAGGAAAATGCGAGCTCATTTTCATGGGCTGTCAGATTACAAAAGGATGTGGGGTAAGACTTGATTGTTTCCCAACAACAATAAAAACATGAGAACAATAAAGTTCAGAATGACAACCACACAATACAGACACACATGAGCTCGCTGCTGTAAAAAGAAAAAGACTTCTCGATAAGTTTGCGAAAATCAATACAGAACATCATTATAATACGCGATTATCTGCAAAAGAGTGCTTCTCTGTCAAATTCTCTAGAACTGAAAAAATGAAAAAATCTTTTACTAGAATCGCTGTGTCTATTTGGAATTCTATTCCACTTTCTGTTAAGACTCTCAACGTTTCTAATTTTCGTAAAAAAATTAAATCACTACTCCTTAATGTTCTAGGTAATGAAGATAATTATTTGAATGTTAATTTTTTAATAGAATATTTTGTGAAGTTAACTTGATATATTGTATATGCCTCTAGTTGTAATTTTAGTCTTTTTCAAATAACAAAATCCCTTCTACTTGAATTTATATGTAAGGTGTTTCTTTCTGTATGTTTTTGTATTTCTCCTTTTCTTTTTTCTTATGTAATTTAATAACACCTTTAGTTAAAGTCTTGTCCTGCCTAGATTAGCATTGTAGCTATTTGCAGGACATGAAGTTTTGTAAACCATATATTTCTTTAAATAAAGAGTGTGTAAAATGAAAAAGATATATATTACAGCCATAAACATGTTGATACAATATTCATAACTCAATATAACTGTAAAATTTATACAGATGTCCAAAGCAATACTCCATCAATGTCCTCAACAATTCAATAAATAACTGTACATGTACTAGCAATCTGTCTTGAGCCTAGAAATATTTATTATGGTAATAAGTTCACAGAAAACTGCAGCATATTAAATATAGATATACATTCTTTTGGTCACTCTGGAATACGTGAGTGATTCAAAGATAAATTGAAGACTACCTTACAAGTGAATCATGTTGCAGTCTCATTAGTGGTGACAGGTCTTCTCGAGCATCATAACTAAGTGAAAATTAATTGATTAGGTGGTTTGGTATTAGACAGAATCGAGCAAAATTTCGCCATAATAACTGAACCCAAATCTATAAACTCATAGCTAACCTTTGGAGACTACATGCGCGTATGTCATGAAATTAGAATTAAATTATTCATGAAACCTTCCTTGTAGAGTGCTTTTACAAGTGACAGCTGTTCGGTTGCGGTGTTATCTGCCATTAGATAATTCGTCCTTGTTAGGATTTCACCCCTGAAATGAAACCTCGTTAAATTTCACACGGAGTCGGACAGTCTGAGCTAGCGATTCCCACCAAAGCTGGGCACTGGCGACGATCTTTAATATAATGTTCACTTTCCACCGCAAATCTCGAAAAAAGCCGAATTCAACTCAAGTTTCTACACGTAATAAAAGCAAAGAAAGCATCCTGAAATTCAACCTGAGTTTGACCAGTTCCAAAAGAGTTTACCACTTAACAACTTGTTTAGGAATGAACATACCAACTCGTAGTGAACACATCAAGTTGAAGCGCTAACTGTAACCCTAAATTTACTAAAATAAATGGATAAAAGGATATTTGTATACACCGCTCTTCGCTGGAAAGTTCTCTTTGTACTCTTTCTATGAGATCCATGCTAATTTCGGTATCTTCCAGCTGGATCGGCCTGCTTCAGTTAAATTGCTGCTCAGCGCTAATTTTCCTGTCATCCGCCATGTTTGTTTTGTCAGTTGGCCTAAGGGAGACTGAACTCTAAAATAGATTGGACCCATAATCCTTAGTGCTCCTGTAAGGTTTGGGCGATAGGAAATTTTGATAGGGTTTCTTGAACGACGTGTATTTGTGAATCACTCCCTAGATGGAGAAAAAAAGAGACCCTGTAACGATTGTTGGCGAGAGGTCTGCAAGTGGTCTGGTACTGATATCATTAGTACCAGATCTACAGACCTCTAACTAGCTCGCTTTGTTCAAGGCGTTAAACTTACTAGCGGTCGAAGAAACGTTCTTGCCGTAGCGCTGATGGCCTACGCGCATACTACTCCGGATCACGAGGTCCGTTCCCAAGCCCCAGCGGTGCCCTGGTTTTGTTTTTGGAAAGGACACTTTCTTCTCACAATGTCTCATTGTACTCAAGATTGTGAATGGGAACTGTTAGACTGATAGGAAAACTTGATGAAGGGCTGAGATGCAGTCGTAACTTGAGATAGGATAGCGTCTTATTCAAAAGGACTAACTGCAATTCTAAGTCCCTTCGATTAGGAAAACCCAGATAAGAGCTTGATTTGTCAGGTTGGACCACTTAGCTCGCGAGCCAAACTGTCCATGTCCCTTTTTTTCTTTTGTTATATCTCTCCAGTCTATCGTAGTACATTCATGTGTCATTTCGTCAAGTAAATCAATAAGAGGAAGTGTGTCTGGCAACCTTCCAAAAACGAGTTCAAGCAAAGTTTACGAAACGAGTAACATTCAGATTAATGGAGTTGATTTACTACTACAAAATGACGCTGGGAGAATATACAAAAAAGTTCACTGTAAACCCAGACTTGGCGCGATTATTTTGCACTTTATAAAATTAAAATGGATACACCAATCGCCGCTTATTGTATATTACAAAAAAATAGTCATTAGCGAACCGGTCCTTTCTCTTTGCTGGTCTCCTCTGTCTCCATCCATATCCTTACAGTCTAAACTTCAAATTGTCACAAAAATTTTGAAGTGAAAGATCTCCTTGCTGGTACCTAGTGAATGGCCCATTTCTAGACACAAGTTAAATGATGCAAGCCTGGTGAACAGGGTGGTCTATAAGTTTGACAGTGGACCGCAAACAGCACTCGTTGGTGGCTAAGTTATCGTGGACGCCACTTTTTTGTCAGATTACGCGCTAGTCCTGGATCAACTCAGTTAAAATGTCACATGCTTTCCAAGAAAATTGCGCACACCACCGAGAAAATTCTGAACAAGGAATCATAATACACATATAAACCTTTTACTGGAACATTATGCATTCGATTCAACTCACATTAGGAAATGGCGGATGAAAAAAATTTCTTCGATAGTTTTTCAATTTTTTTGTGATTTTTCATCAGGACCTATGGTATAATGGGGTGAAAGTAACCGGCTACATTGGCTGACTAGCCTGTAGTTTTAGTCTGCTTCCTGTCCATATTGAGAGAAGGCGTGGCGCAAGGGGAGTTAAAGGAGTAAAAAGGGAAATAAGATCTCTTCTCTTCCTAACCACAAAACCTGGCACTCCCTCGTATTTCCCCGCAGCGTGTCAACTATATGGAATTAATTCAAGTAAGAAGTTTCAGTTCATGTGTTCGCCGAGCGATGTTTAGAATGTCCACACATTTGAACCGTGGAGCCGCTGATAAAACGTATTGGGACGAAATCACCTTCTCCAGAGGAAACAATACAAGGTACATCACCTAAAACAGGAACAAAAATAGTTTTATTAATCTTTTTAATTATCATATGACAAAATGGGGCGCATAAAGCGATGTCTTTTGAAGGAAGGCGCAATTGGTTAAAAGCGCGCGAAAGCTTTCATTGTAGGGATTCAATTTATCCCAGTTGGTCAAAAAACAGCGGCCCTTTTCTTATTGGTTACCAGCTAATAATAGTGGAAAGCGCGGGAAAAGTACTCCCTGAGTGGCGAACTCTTTTGTTGCATCTCCGCTTTTCATCTTCGCTGTACCGGTGCCTTCCATACCGCCCGCATGCTAGAGAAAGTGGCCGGTTTTGATTGGCTCCTGATTGCTCAGGAAACGAAGAGATTGAGATAGAGAAGTTTTTCGTCTTCTCATAAGCGCGGAAAAAAGAAAAAAAATTTCAAAGGAATCGAACGTCAGACCGTCGGAATCCACACTCCGATGCTCTACCAGTGAGCCACAGAGAACTTGATGGTAAGGTGGGCTGTTACTAGCTTTATCCGTCACACGCGTTCTACAATCTGCTTGGATTAGCCTAATCGAAAGCGTCATGTACGTAAACAAATCTCAAGGGGCCTGAGAACTTTTTCTTTGTCCTACACTCTTGAAAGAAAAACAAGAAAACACCGTTCTCTATTTTATTACCGAGCGCAAAAGTTACCATTTCCCTAATCCATTGAAGTAAAAAAAAGTTGTTCTGATTTATTTGTCTCCTTACTTCGTAAGGATATCCATGTAGCAAATGTATCCATCTATTCTAGAGCCATGTAATGAGATCTCTTACCAATATATATCCTGATGAGAGAAGCATTAAAAGCCTCTTGTATTGTCTGCAGCTTCAGTCGCCCTTTGTCGAGCAGGAAATTTTCCTGTTCCACGGCACCAGTTAGTTCGTCAGTCCAAACTACACAAACGAATTCTGTTCAAGAGCAAAATTGGACCAATCAAAACAATTTCAAAAGAGCGTCTATTGATTAAAGGCTACACCAAAAACAACTTTGGAATCACGTTCTCGTAATTATAATATGACTTGCGTCTGGGCAAGGAGGGGGGATGGGGGATTTTGTTGCGTCAGTTGCATTCGACTTTCTTTATACTTGCGACCTTAAGGTTTGATTCAGGGGTAATATTGTAAGGAGATGATGGTCACTCTTAGGGGAAAAAAGGTTAATAAAGATTATTTACTAGACTTGGAATACTTTGATGAATTAAAACTATCATGCACCTGCTTTTTCTTGTAATGGATACAAATTCTGGCTGTAATCTTCTTTTTGACCTAAATTAAATATCTTTATCCTTGTCTCCAATGCAGAGAGCCTTTTGTTTGTCTGTGATTCAAATGTTGTTACTGTTGCCTTTAAATCCTGTATTTCTTTAGACCAACTGGTTAGGGTTTCTGAAAATTGAAGAGAAAAACTTTACTTACAAATTAATTTAACATTACATATCAACCTTCATTTTAATTTTTTAACAACTACAGAATAGTAATAAATGCAATAAGCTTTCAGTAAATATTAAGAAAACAAGTAAAATTATTTTTAAATAGAGGCAGAAGAAACTTGGTGAATCTTTTTCCCTATCCTTAGGAAATCAAGCATTGAAACAAGTAAATGAAACAAAATTCTTAGGTGTTTACATTTATGAGAATTTAACATGGAAACCTTACATTAGCTTCGTAGCTAAACAAATCCCTGAGTCAGTCAGTATAACATTTGAGGCTAATTATACTATTCATCTAAGACTAAGCTTACTCTGTACTGTACGTCAATTTACCCATATATCACTTATTGTAATTCAACCTGATCGTCCACATGTGACCAACTTAAATATAATTTTTATTTACAAAAACGTGCTGTATGAGTGATTAACAACTCAGACTATTGAGAGCACACTGCCCCTTTATTTGCTAAATTGGGCATCTTAGATCTTTTCCAAGTCAGCACATCAAAAATAGCTAAATTTATGTTTTATTATCATAATCAACTATTGCCTCTGATGTTTCTCAGCTTGTTCCCTACAAATAGGCAAGTACGCACTTATGATACAAGAATAGCAAATTTCTATCAACCAAATAACTGTCCTACTAATCTTAAACAATTTACAATACTCTACCAAGGTCCTAAAATTTGGAATTCTCTCCCAATATTGATCACTGGTTTGACTAGCTTTTTTACTTTTGAAAGATAAATGATTGTTTTTTTAATGAAATGAGTCTGAATTGGCCAAGCTGCACATCCACATCCAAAACTAAGTTATAAACATATTTACAACCAAGGTGGCTTCCCCCAATAAGCCTGGTGGTTTCTTGGAGGTCTCCTCACCCTACCATACTGTTAAACCTGTATAAATATTATATCTTAAGTGGCTAATAGATAAAATGACAATGATGATGATGATAATGATGATAATAATTACAGATTTATAAAATACCACAGTCCCTTCAAAGGAAATTTTTATCAGTTGCAAGGTATTCTCAATCAGATTGGCAACTGAACAGTTTCTTTGAATTGTTGCTTTTTCAGTTAAAATAGAAAGAAATAATATGTCAGTACAAGTGAATCCTGAAACTAAGAAAAAAAATTGAAGAAAAGGAAGTAAACCTTTTTATATGTCAAAACTAATTTTTTAATTTTGATTAATTGAATTAGTCTCGATTACCATAGTTTATACTGTTGTCTGTGTCTTACCCTCTAGAGTTGCCTTGGAGTTTGTGGGTAACCTTCTATCCTCATTGAGTTCCAACTCTGATATTAAGGGTGTCGTCATGTCTTGGACTGATTCACTGTGTCCATTAAAAATACTTCCACCAGGAAGCCTCAATGTCAGTGAGCAGTCATTGTTTGGGACTGGAACATCACAATTAGTACTTCCATTGCTCGTAATTTTCTCTTCAAGTTCAAAATAATGATTGCTGCTTTTTTGTTTATCACACGTGTTCTCCAACTTCTTGTTTCCTTCATTGAGAACAGCACTGAAACTCTTCAAACTTACATCATAATGCTCATAAATTGCAGATGGTGGAAATGCTACCATGTTTGATACTTCTCTGGGTTTTCCAAGTAACACAAGGATGTCATTGGTGTATCCAGGAAGGAAACAAATTCCTTTAGGTTTTAAATGTGGATCCAGAGTAAGGAACTCTCTGTTTTCCACCAAATTAGTTTTCTCTGTGGTGTCTGATGTGCTTAATGTGTAGAAATGAAGTTTGTTTGAGCAATGGCTTCCAACCACAACTGTCTTTGTTGTACTCTGAAGAAAAAAAGATACCAAGTGTTAATTCAGGTACCAATGATACTTTGTAATTTTCGGTACATTTTTAGCTTAAAATCTTAATCTTCTGCAGGTACATATATCAATACCTTATGTGCCTGCAAGAGCTGTACATGTAGATAACTGGCCTGACATTATTTTATACATTCTTAGCTGAGCTTCTGGCAGGGTAAAGGAAATAAATAAAAATTGCACAGGATTTTAGAGGCAACTTGTGAGGGAAAATCATAGATTGTATCCATAATTGAGCAATATTGCAAAACCTTTGATTTGTAGTCATTTTTTCCCTTTTGTCTTTTGTCAGGGGTGGGGCTTCCATAGAAAAATTGTGTGAAAATGTCCATACTTCTTTAATCCTTAAAAATGGAGGGAGAATCACTCACATAGAATGAGCTTCTGCTTGAAGGTATTTCAAAACTGACTCATGGCAGTGATAGTCACATGTATTAACAGTCAGGAGACAAGCTGCGCATCAGATTTCTGAGAAACAGATCTTTACCTAAATGTGATGAGCATTTCTTCCGACTAGGTTGTCATCATTTAATTAACTATCATTAACAACAGTTCTCATCAGAACTACCTTTGGCCTGTAACTCTGTTTTTTACACCATTACTGAATGAAGATTAAATATTGTTAAATTGAATTTAACATAGTTAATGACTAGGAGCAAATCTGATCTGTTGCATTTGGCTGGCGTATTGTTAGCGTATTAGCACTCTATTAGTGTTTGCCTGGCATTTGTGTGCATTCTGTAGCGTTGTAGCAACATGGTAGCTGTTGGTGGCCTGGGGCCGGCTGTGTCCAGTGGTTACCTTTGTCTGTACATGCATTGGTTCTTCCATGTGCTTGCATTGTGTTAGCTGTGCGATAGCATGGTGTCATCGTGTGACTGCGGTTGCAGCCCCCAGCACCTTGAGCACCTGACCTCCATTTGCGACTTGGGTGTTAAATATGGCTTAAAAACTCAGATCACCGTTTTTCATTTAAATTAAAGACATATTCAGTAATCACTTAATCAACTAGGTGCAGTGCTCAGCACCTGCCATTAACTATTTTTCATTTTGATAATTTCTTACAAAGTAACCTTTTGAAAAATTACAACTACTTCTGGTCTATCATCTTATTAGTTGAGCCAGACTCATTAGCCTCAGTGTTTTGAAATTGATGCCAAAGTTGGTGCATGCAGCACATCAATCCTTTACTGTGTCATACATTATCATAGGAGAATACAAACCTGAAACAACAGCAGATCAGGAGAAACAAGTCCTATTATACTGGTCCTACAGACTTCTCTTGGCTTCACGTCTTCACAACATAAAGCAATGATTTGTGCAAATCTGTCAGAGGCTTCAGATTGTGGTTTCTTTAGCTTCAGGTGTAACAATGAATTTTTACCTTGATCAACACATTTAGCAAGAATGGTAAAATCAAAATCTTCTGAAGAAGCAATGGAAGTGCCACAAGAATCAGTGCCTTTGTTTCCATCAAAATCTTGAAAATTTTCTGTCTCAAAAAGATCACCATCCTTTTCAATATTACAACATAGCCTATCCAGAGGAAGTTCTGTAGCAATGATGAATGATGACCTTTCCCAAGGAACAATGCAATTTATTTTACCAACCACTTGGAGACTGTTCCACTGTGTACAAGTAAAGTGATTAGGTTTGCTTGGGTCTCTCCATGAAAATATACTCAAACTGTCCTCTACTGCTACAGCAAGACTTCTTCCATCCTTACTCCAAGCACAGGTGTGTAAATTTCTAAAAAACCAGATGAATGACAGGTAAAAATAAGAGCATCATGAGTGGTGAGTGGTTCCTTGCCATGTCATGTTTGGTTGTTTAAACCCTTTATGACCTTAACATCAATTGCATAATCACCATACTCTTTTCTACATACTGTCAAACCCTGTATTAAGCTATTACCCACAGGGAATGACAGGGTTACTACCTAGTACAGATTGACTGCTAATTCAGGTTCCACAAAATAGGGGTCAAAAGCAATAAAATCCGTTATTTTGTCCTAACAGTCCTAAGAAGAATGATAATCTGCAATACCTTAAGGACATTCAAACTCAAAGTGCTAATATTGATTTCAGGAGATAGATATGAAATAAATTGACTTGCAAGATCATTTTTAGTTTTATTTGAGAGATTCTACTATAAATGAACATTCAATACAGGTGGAAAAAAAAAACCAGCCATTGGGACTCAGTTTAAGGTATGCACTACCACTTAATAGAGGTGAAAATTACAGTACTTAAAGAAAAATATTTTTGGGACTTTGACAACCAACAATTTAAAATGGGGTAACCATTAAATATAATAACATTTAATACAGGTTAGACTGTCTTTCCCTTGGTGCTGACTAGGAGAATTTGTTTAACAATCCAAGCTTCTTCGGTTGGTGATCACTCTTTACTCATGATTTTAATTATTATTATACTACAGTAAGAGAAATAAGAAGCTGGTCACTCTTAGGGTTAAGTACATTTAGTTTCCAGTAATTTTTTTAGCATTGTTGTTGCTGATCTTACTTTATTTGTTGCTATTTTTAACTTTTTCCTTTTCAGAAAGAAGAATGCTATTGACATCTTCAGAATCCCTGCAAGAAAATCCTGCTTGGTCATTTGATCAGCTTAGCCGTCAGTAACGAAGCCAAACACACAAAAAAAGCCTTTCAAGAATTTTCTAAGTTTTTGACAATTCTATGGCAATTCAAGCTCAGAATAACCATCAGCTATATTCATGGAATCCCCTCAGTCTGTTGCTGGTCAATATTTCACACTGCAGTACACGGTACACTGTGATTTTCAGGTTACGAGTTGTATATAATTATAATTAAGTTTATGGTAACTATTTTGTTATCTTGCAGTATAAATTAACGCTTTCTTCTCTAATGCCAATGGATTTATATACAGCTTACCTGTGTGAAGTTTGTATTGAGATGACATTGCAATCGTGTTCTTCCGAAAAACATAATAATACCGCCGATGTTTTGGAGAGCACAGAAAGCATTGGAATATCAGGATGCCACTCAGAACCTCGAGGTAAACATTCCACAAAGTAATCTTTCACCAGGGTGACGAAAGCTTCCCCGATCTTTCTCCACAGAACAACAATTTTTTTCTTTAGAACAACTGCAATGTAATATCCAGTAGAATCTCTGATCAGCGCACTGCATGATATTCCTATAACAAGACTTTCGAATTCTCCAACTAGACAGCGTTCCTGTGCTAAAAAATCCTCTCCTTCCCATTTGCGGGTAAATTTCATTAATGACAACCACACTCTTTCTCCATCAGTCCATACTAGTTCACCTGACTGTTCATTTCCGCTATTTTTGTAGTAAATTTGAATCACTTGGTGTAAATAATCGGCATTTGATCTCAGCAACTTGCATTTCCCGAACTCAAACTCTGCCGCCATGGTTGGCAAGGATTCCCATCATGCCCAGCGAGCACACACCTCAGACTGGTGGCGATTGACCTAATACCCCGGCACAGGAGTTTGCCTCATTTGGAGTTGATTGAGTTTTGAAAATTTCGATGTAAAATTAAAGTGCGGCTTTTATTCGAGGTTGGAGTCAAATCATTTGTAAACATCATATCAAACAGAAACATAATTTAGCCGAGTCTCATTTTTCAGGTAAGGTAGAAGCGTAATTGTTTGGCTTTTTATATGCAAAACAGGATAGCTCAGACTAACAAGTTTAACTGTCTTTCAATTTTTTTCCTCATAGTCCTGAAATAAACGCGCGTTCTTCCAATGGGGTACTGCATTTATTTCAGCGGCGTTCATTGGTAATTGTACATCCATCAGCATCAAGGGCGGCGTTTATTAGAAGTGGCGTTAAATCGAATTGTTATGATGATTACTTTGGGGTGACAAGCATTTGAAGCACTCACGGCTGTTCTCTCGCAGCTTTGTCGCTAATAAGGCAAGGGTCGCACCTAGGAAAAGTTTTCAACAACGGGAAAGGGAAACTTCTTTAGTCAAACAAGTAGAGTCGCACTTAACAGATTTAGAACTGAAGCACACCGGGAAGATCTTAAAAGGGGAACCTCGATCAGGGTGCTACCTCTTCAGAGACAGGATGGATTCCTTCGCTTACTGATAGCCTCTCAATTGACGAAGAGACCGGAGAATTGGCTAAATATTGATGCACATGTTACTTGTGTCAACGTCTTTATGTGCAAGCTTCAACAGTCTCGCAACACGCTCTTACTATGGTTACATACAGAATGACACAAATTTGACGCGAATGACGCCACTTTTTGTCTCCATAGTTACAGATGACGTCAGGAATCATTTCTAGTTTCCAACGAGGATTTCTGGAGCTTCTCTCAGTCGCCGGAAGGGCATCGTTGGTCATGACGCATCTAGAATCAATTTCGCTTATTCGCTCCTTTTCTACTATTTTTCTCTTCTCCATATCTCTGACAACGCAGCAAATTGTTAGAGATTCTGCCGATGGCATAAGCTTCGCAAATTTTGCCAGACACGAAAAGCAAAGACTGGATACCAACCAGCTTCAGTCCAGCACTGCCAATGAGTACACAGAATGCTTAGAGAGATGTTTGGTTCACGAAAGCTGCACATCACTCAATTATGGTGGAAATGGGGGTGCCGAGTGTCAGCTATTGGAGGCTAACAAGCACGATTCTCCTGAAAAGATGAAGTTCGATGAGACATTTGTGCATTTCTCGATAAAGGTAAGAGAAAGTTTGGCCCATTTTAAGCGTTTTGAATAATAACCAAACATCACAAGTTTATAACCTCTTTATAATATCTTGCCAGACATGATTTTGCTACATTTTACTCCAATATGAACCTCTACGAACTTTTTTTTCGAAGGACCAAATGGGCAGAAATAAAGTCAACAAATTTTAAATTTAGAATAAGAAAGATTGTAAAATTGGAACATAGTTAACAAATAGAGAAATATGTTTTTCGTCTTGTCACGAACGTGGGACAAAGAAAAAATTCTGTGTTCCAATGAGGAATCGAACCGCAGACCATCGGAATCCGCACTCCGATGTTCTACTTCTGAGCCAAAGAGACTCTATGGTGAACAAGGTCCATTACGAAGTTAATATACATGACAAGCGTCCTGTTTGCCGCTAGGATCAGCGATGTCGATAGCGTCATGTTTGTACACAGAATTAGAAATATGCTAAGTTTTGAATCGGAAGGTCTGAGGTTCGATTCCTCGTGGGGAATCAGAATGTTCTTTCTTTCAGTCCCACGCTCGTGACACGAAGAAAAACATCTTCTCTAAATACAAAAATTTCTTCACGGCTTTGCGGAAAATTTAGAAAGTACTTATTTAAATATAGTCATGCATATCAGCTTGGAACTCATATCAGTTTTTCTCAAATTCGAGTTTTATATACCTACTTTCCTTTTTCCAAAAAAAAATATATATATATATGTGCATTGCACTTAAAGAAAATAGTTCTCAAAACATTCAGCAACACATCAGCTCTAAAGAAGGTTCAATTTCAGTTATGAAAGGAACTTGAATGAACCACGATAAGAGCCTTAATAAGTTATCTTTAAAAGGTAACTGAATACTTCACAGCTGCTAAGTTGCAAATTTAAATCTTACCCCTATTTATACATTGAATTCTAACTTGAAAGGTTTAAATATTTAATATGTTTACCAGTTTTACCGCAAAATTAAAGAGGAATTCTCAGAAAAATTTAATTAAAAAGTTTTAAGATCTGGTCATTAGCGTAAGATAAATGATATAAAAAACGAGTGCTGCCCTAATTACTTAGCAAGACGCTCCTGTTTCACTTCAATCGCAAAGCGTTAGTCTAACCAACTCTATCATTTCATTATTTTTACAAAATCAACGGTCTGCATCGATAGATAACAAACAAAGACCACCTATTCAAAAGACATGGTGACATCTTCCTCAAGTCAATTCAAAGTCAAAAGAAAAATTTCTAGTTAAACTTTTTTGGACCCTTTTGGTGAAGAATATTAATTACTATTAACTTTTCGAGCTAGCCGATCGGCGCACACGAGAGCACTTAACATCCGTGTGGTATATAATAATCGCCAGATACTTAGACCTTGTGGCCGATGTGATTAAAGCCTCCCAATAAGTTGAAAGAGCATTTATAGCTATTACTATCGAAAAGTAGACAAACTTATTTGTTTCGAAAAAAGTCGCTTTGTAAAGTCAAGCCTTGTACTGCTTCGCCTGCTTGGAAATAGCGAACTTAGTGGTTTTTGAACGCTAAAATGTTGAGATTAAGGCCTGAAAGAATATTTAAGTGGCTGTAAAGATGCAAAATTCTTGTTATACATTAATTTCCTGTCTCTGTTACAGAGCCCTTGCGACAATAAACCATGTTTAAAGAGAGAAAACTGTATCCCAGACTACCAAAAAGATACCTACCGATGTCGTTGCCCTTGGCAATACAAAGTTTTGAAAAACTGTCAAAAAGGTGAGGTCATTTGGTTTTTTTTACAAAAAATAGTTTTTAAATAGTTTTTAGAAGTGAAATTTGTCTTCTAGGCGTTTGCTAATGAAAGAAAAAAATCTCAGAACTCTTCCATATTTATAAGAAAAATATGTGTATTCCGCTGCTATAAATACCCCACCCCACCCCACCCCCAGCAAAGTTCAAATTTCCCACCCCTGGGGCGCGGACGACAGTCAAATACCCTCTGGGTTACCTTAGAGGGGGGAGGGATGTTGAAACTTCAAATAGATCGACTTACTTATTTTTAACTACTTGATTACTGAAGTTACAATTGGCTTATCAGTACACGCAGGATAAATAACAGAAGACTCTGAAAACCATGTGAGTCACAGAGAAAAGTAAAGACCTTATGTGGTATGCAAACGAGTGTAAGCAAACTTTACGACGCGCCCGAGGTGGGAAGGTGTATGCTCTTAACCCTTTTACTCCCATGAATGACCAAGACAGAATTTCTCCTTACAATATTAATAGAGTATCAGGCAGCCAAGTGATGAGAATGAAGAAAAATATCAATTACGGGATTATCAGTTGATCCAGTACCTAATTCTCCAAACTAATATCATAGGTGTTATATGGCAAACAGTTAGGAGAACTACTAATGAGATCCTGAGAGTGAAAGAGTTACGGCATCTATTACTGGAAACATGAAGGTTATTACCATAGGATTGACGGATTTGATTGAACCTTTGAGCTACCATTACAAAAGTTGTACTTTTTCAATTCAAATTAGCCAAGGGGAGAGTCATACACATCCCTGGTGTTTCAGCGTGTTTCATTGTTTGCACTCGTAGGTCGAATCCTTCCGTCCGCCGATGGAGACTGGATAGCCTTCTGGTGGTATGACGTTGGTACCACGTGGCCGTCAAATGAAAAAGACGTCCTTGCTTACGAATTTGGTTACTGCGAGCCACGTGATCCGTACTGCTTTAGTCGGCTCCCTGCAGATTCTAAAGCAGATCTCACTGAAATGCTTGCAGTTGACTCAGAAGGTACCGCGTACAAGTGGAATTTCAGTTCTAACGCTTCAGCTACCAGTGCAGCTTGGCGGGCGTTTCATGATCACAAGGAGGTAAACCGAGGAGAGAGCGTAGGCGTACTTGCATGGAATCCAGAAGTGCTGAACGGTAGCGAGCCGAAAGATGACCAACGTGCATTCATGTACCGTGAGCAGAATGGAGTCAAGTCGGTGCTGTTGGATGACGATTACTGTGATTGTCATTCAACCCTAAGTCTCGGACACGGTATGTGTCTATCTAATCATAATCCTGTTTATTCTGACGTCAACAGTTTTGGCGTGGATGCACTTTATGATCCCGGCTGTCACGGACCAAGATCAGGTATTGGTCTTACGCTGTATGTCCGCAGAAAAACTCCTAATTAATACTCATCATGACTAAATGATAACCTCTACGTATTTTCTTCAGTAACTTAGAAGCAAACTATTTATTTCAAATATTCCATTTAAAAGACATGGATTCTTTTAATTCTTTCACACCCAATATTTGATTGTTAATTCTCCCCTTTAGCACCAACTCATTTCTTTGTAAATTAGCAACAGGAATTTGGTGTTGGATCAAAATAAAAACTTCTACTTGATGACAACTTTTGAGTATGGGAGTATACGATGTTGTTACTTGTTGATCACTTGTGGGAGTAAACCAGGAGCCCATTAGTAAACCGATTAAGCGATAAAGCAGTTCAAAGTATTCCTATCTATTTCTTCAGTAACTTATAAGCAAACTATTTATTTCAAATATTCCGTCTAAAAGACATCGATTATTTTAATGCTTTCTCACCCAATATTTGATTGTTAATTCTCCCCTCTAGCAGCAACTCATTTCTTTGTAAATTAGTAACGGGAATTTGGTGTTAGATCAAAATAAAAACTTCTACTTGATGACAACTTTTGAGTATTCTCATTATATTTGTTTCCTGGATAATGTGTAAATGCTATAGGATGTATCTACTTGTTGACAACTTCTGGGAGTAAACTGATTAAGCGATAAACCTGTTTAAAATACCCCCATTTATATTCCTTCACCGTATACATCTTTGATTTTCATCTGCATGGTCACACTTGTTATTTGGGTATTTTCTTTTTCCCACCCAACGTTGAAATTTTTCTTACCTCTGAAGGACTTATTCCAACACTTCGACCCCTACGAATGAGAATAAGTTTTTTTAGGTCCTCAACACTTTTGAAATCAACTGTTATTTGTGTCCCATCGGGAGATGTGCAATTTCCAAAACCAAAAACAAAAAAAAATGAAAAAATGAAGCAACCGACACATTCCAAAACCGTATCAGAAAAAACATCACAGTGGATAACTACTCAGAACAAAAAGAGACAAAGGAAAGAAGAAGATAAATATAATGATAATAAGAAAAAAAAAAAAGAGAAAAGACAGCAAAAACAAAATGCAAATTCCACGGGGAGGAGTTACTCGGCCCCCAAGCCAGTTTGAGAGTTACTCCTTGTCCGCCAGTTCCAAATCATACTCGGGGAGAAGTTATTCGGCCCCCAAGCCAGATTAAGAATAACTCCTATAGCGTGATTCGAACCAGCGACCTCGATGACCTCTCTAGCACTCGTTGCGCGCCCACGACTACCGCTCGACCATCTGGAAACTACATAATTAATAAGGATAAATTGTCGGTGTGAAGAGTTTTTTAATACTGGGTCGGTGGGAGGGGGGGGAGAGTGAGGAAGTTTCTCTGACTGAGAGTGAAGTGGTGTGTTTCTGGTCAAGAATAAAGGAAACGAATCGCACAAAGAACTAACAGAAGCGATAGAAACGAAGAATATTAGCAAATGTTTTAATGGTGAACGGCTTCAGAGAAGCTATTCTTTATCAAGTATGTGCGTTTGGACAATGTAACACACCAGGTAACACACATTCTTATCTCTATGGACGCATTTTTTATACATACATTTCTTTCACTTTATGTTTACTTCAGACTTCTATGTTTTTGTTTGACAGCGGATTCTTCGTAAGACAGGAGCACGAAGTTCTGACTTTATAACACATAAATTAAAGAGCCTGACATCCTGCTTCGTACTTCTTTATACAAAAACTTCAACAATCTCGTACGTGGTCTCCCTATGGTTAGATACAGAAAGACAACAATTTGACGCGAATGACGCCACTCTTTTGTCTCTATAGTTACAGATGACGTCAAGAATTATTTCTAGTTTCTAATAAGAATTTTCGGAGCTTCTCTCAGTCGCCAGATGGGCATCGCTGATCATGACGCATCTGGAAGCAATTTCGATGATCTGCTCCTTTTCTACTATTTTTCTCTTCTCCATATCTCTGACAACGCAGCAAGTTCTTAGAGATTCTGCCGATGGCATAAGCTTCGCAAATTTTGCCATACACGAAAAGCAAAGACTGGATACCAACCAGCTACAGTCCAGCACTGCCAATGGGTACGCAGAATGCTTAGAGAGATGTTTGGTTCACGAAAGCTGTACATCACTCAATTATGGCGGAAATGGGGGTGCCGAGTGTCAGCTATTGGAGTCTAACAAGCACGATTCTCCTGAAAAGATGAAGTTCGATGAGACATTTGTGCACTTCTCGATAAAGGTAAGAGAAAGTTGTGCCCATTTTAAGCGTTTTGAATAAGAACCAAACATCACAGAATTATAACCTCTTTATAATGTCTTGCCAGACATGATTTTGCTACATATTGCTATCAACCTTTACGAACTTTTTCTGATGACCAAGTAGGCGAAAATATAGTCAACAAATTTTACATTTCTTTCGGACTTTTCAGGAAAAGAAGAGAGTACTTTTCTAAATAAAGTCTTATTAAAGGGTTAAATTCAAATCACTTTCGAAACCGCATCAGTTTGCTTAAATGCGATTTTTTTTATGCCATATTAATTGTACAAGCAAAAAGAAAAAAGCACCGTAAGTCAAAAATAGTTCTCAAAACATTAATCAACACATCACCTATGTAGCATGAACCACAATAAATGTCTTGATAACTTGAATTTAATAGGTATAAACTTCAATGTTTCTTAGCGCGGGGCAATTTCTAAATCTTTATCTTTTAAAAACCATTTATCAAAATTGAACTTTTTGAAGTTCAGTTTTACAAAAAGTCAAAGAGGAATTCTTAGGATAACATAAAGAGTCCTTAGCGTGAGATAATTTAAATGCAATGCCTGTGCTGCCCTAGTTAATAAACGAGCTTTACCTGTTTCACTTAAATCGCGAAACTTTTGTTTAAGTAAATCTATCACTCCTTAATTTTCCCAAAATTGATGACCCACAACGATTTCATCCAATGAAATCAACTTTTCTTTCAAAAAGTCACTCTGAAAATCAACATCTGTTTTCGACGGGACACTGTTTGTAAAAGTTTTATTGCGAGCTTATGAAAGACAATAGCTCAACATCCTCCATAAGGCATGAAAATGTGCTCTTCCATTTTTTCTTTGGACATAATCTGCTCCTCAAAGTTCACAGCTTCGTTCTCGGAAAATTAACTGTTCGCCTCTCTCGATTGAAAATATCCACAGACATCTATGCCTGCTTGTTTTCACGCCAAACTAAGGCTATTATTTATTCATGTGGTTTAGCGATTGAAGAAAATATGGAAGAGTTTCCTTTTTACCCCTCGGCCAAATGATCCCCAATCACCGTTTAACGAAAGGACATGAGTGTTTTTACAAAGCAGTGATGATTTGTTGAGATTTGTCTCGTCACCGACAAACGTATTGCACGTGAAACGAAAGCAAAAGTTTGTTTTGGATGGAATTGATAAACTGGGAAAAGGTGTCCGCTCCAGGAGGAATAATTTTTTGGTTTGTTTGGCAATCTGCTGAAGTAACTGGGGTCCATTCAATAAGTTTTGTTTTATTCATCGCCCGCGGTGGACCCCTACTGTCGTCTTCCGTTGTAAGCCTTCTACTGTTAATGCCTAAATAAGAAATTGACGAACTGATTTGTTTTTGAACGCTGAACTGTTGGGATTTAAGCCTGTGATTAGAATTTAATGGTTGTAACAATGTAGAATTCTTGTTACGCTTAAATTGCCTGTCTTTTCTGCAGAGCCCTTGCGACAATGAACCATGTTTAAACAGGGGGAAATGTATCCTAGACTACCAAAAAAATACCTACCGATGTCGTTGCCCTTGGGAATACAACGTTTTGAAAAACTGTGAAAAAGGTGAGGAAGAGTGGTTCAAGTTTCGTACAAAAAGAAAATAGTTTTTAACCGGCTGCTCTCGGTTCGTGTTTAATGCCAGGCGTACTTTTTTTTTAAGTACATGATCACTAAAGTTGAATTTGGCTTATTAATGCATGTAGAATTGATGAAAGAGGACTCTGAAAGCCATGTGAGTCATAACTTATAAGCTAAGACTTTTTGTGATAGGCAGACGAATGTAACACGGCTGAATTTTTCAACGCCCTTGGTGGGAAGGTGTAAGCTCTTTACCCTTTTACTCTTATCAGTAACCAAGACAGAATTTCAAGCAAGAATTTTAAGCAAACAAGTCATGAGAATAAAGAAAATATCATTCAGGGGATTAATAGTTGATTCAATAACAAATTATCTAAATTGACATTATAAGAACGGTATGGCAGACGATAGGGATAATTGCTGCGGAGATCCTGGGAGTTACAGGATTAAGGTATCATGTCACTGGAATCATGAAACAAATGCAGATGTTACCGTAAACTCGATAGATTCGATAAAAAAAACTTTTAAGCTATCGCTATGAAAGTTGTTACTTTTTCAAACCAAATTAGCCAAAGGGAGAGTCATACAAATTGTTGGCCAGGTTTAGTTACTTCTTCGTGGTACGTCTAGACTTTTTTCAGCGTCTTTCATTGTCTACAATCGTAGGTCGAATTCTTCCGTCCACCGATGGAGACTGGATAGCCTTCTGGTGGTATGACGTTGGTACCATGTGGCCCTCAGATGAAAAAGATGTACTTGCTTACGACTTTGGTTACTGCGAGCCACGAGCAACAGTTTTGGCGTGGATACTCTGTATGATCCCACCTGTCAAGGACCAAGATCAGGTATTGGTCTTACGCTGTATGTCCGCAGAAAAACTCTTAATTAACACTCGTCATGGCTAAATAACAACCTTTTACGTATTTTCTTCAGTAACTTATAAGCAAGCTATTTGTTTCAAATATTCCATTTAAAAGACAACGATTCTTATAATGCTTTAACACCCAATATCTGATTGTTAATTCTCCCCTCTATGGCTAGCAGCTACGCATTTCTTTGTAAATTAATTAGTAACGGGAATTTGGTTTTAGATCAAAATAAAAACTTCTACTTGATGACAACTTGATGAGTATTTTCATTATATTTGTTTCCCGGATAATGTGTAAATGCTATAAGATGTAGCTACTTGTTGGTAACTTCTGGGAGTAAACTGATTGAGCGATAAAGCTGTTCAAAATATCCCCATTTATATTCCTTCACCGTATGCATCTTTGATTTTCATCTGCATGGTCACACTTGTTATTTGAATATCTTCTTTTTCCCACCCAACGTTGAAATTTTTCTTACCTCTGAAGGACTTACTCCAACACTTCGACCCCTACGAATGAGAATAACCGTATCAGTAAAAATACCATAGTAGATAACTACTCAGAACAAAAAGAGAAAAAGGAAAGAAAAAGATAAATATCATGATAATTAGAAAAAAAAGTAAAAAGACAGTAAAATCAAAATGCAAATTCCACGGGGAGGAGTAACTCGGCCCCCAAGCCAGTTTGAGAGTTACTCCTTGTCCGCCAGCTCCAAATCATACTCGGGGAGAAGTCATTTGGCCCCCAAGCCAGATTAAGAATAACTCCTATAGCGTGATTCGAACCCGCGACCTCGATGACCTCTCTAGCATTCGTTGCGCGCCCACGACTACCGCTAGACCATCTGGAAACTACATAATTAATAAGGATAAATTGTCGGTGTGAAGAGTTTTTTAATACTGGGTCGGTGGGAGGGGGGGAGGGTGAGGAAGTTTCTCTGACTGAGAGTGAAGTGGTGCGTTTCTGGTCAAGAATAAAGGAAACGAATCGCACAAAGAACTGACAGAAGCGATAGAAACGAAGAATATTAGCAAATGTTTTAATGGCGAACGGCTTCAGAGAAGCTATTCTTTATCAAGTATGTGCATTTGGACAATGTTACACACCAGGTAACACGCATTCTTATCTCTATGGACGCATTTTTTATACATACATTTATTTTACTTTATGTTTACTTCAGACTTCTATGTTTTTGTTTGACATCGGATTCTTCGTAAGACAGGAGCACGAAGTTCTGACTTTATAACACATAAATTAAAGAGCCTGACATTCTGCTTCGTACTTCTTTATACAAAAACTTCAATAATCTCGTACGTGGTCTTCCTATGGTTAGATACAGAAAGACAACAATTTGACGCGAATGACACCACTCTTTTGTCTCTATAGTTACAGATGACGTCAAGAATTATTTCTAGTTTCTAATAAGAGTTTCCGGAGCTTCTCTCAGTCGCCAGATGGGCATCGCTGATCATGGCGCATCTGGAAGCAATTTCGATAATCTGCTCCTTTTCTACTATTTTTCTCTTCTCCATACCGCTGACAACGCAGCAAGTTGTTAGAGATTCTGCCGATGGCTTACGCTTTGCAAATTTTGCCATACACGAAAAGCAAAGACTGGATACCAACCAGCTACAGTCCAGCACTGCCAATGAGTACGCAGAATGCTTAGAGAGATGTTTGGTTCACGAAAGCTGTACATCACTCAACAAATTTTAAATTTCTTTCGGACTTTTCAGGAGAAGTAGAAAGTACTTTTCTAAATAAAGTCTTATCCAAGGGCTAAATTCAAATTAGTTTCGAAACCGCATCAGTTTGCTTAAATGTGATTTTTTTTATACCATATTATTTATTCAAGCAAAAGAAAAAAAGTATCGTAAGTCAAAAATAGTTCTCAAAACATTAATCAACACATCACCTCTGTAGCATGAACCACAATAAATGCCTTGATAACTTGTATTTTATAAGTATAAACTTCAATGTTTCTTGGCGCGGGCCAATTTCTAAATCTTTATCGTTTAAAAACCATTTATCAAAATTGAACTTTTTAAAGTTCAGTTTTACAAAAAGTCAAAGAGGAATTCTCAGGATAACATAAAGAGTCCTTAGCGTAAGATAATTTAAATGCAATGCCTGTGCTGCCCTAGTTAATAAACGAGCTTTACCTGTTTCACTTAAATCGCGAAACTTTTGTTTAAGTAAATCTATCACTCCTTAATTTTCCCAAAATTAATGACCCACAACGATTTCATCCACTGAAATCAACTTTTCTTTCAAAAAGTCACTCTGAAAATCAACATCTGTTTTCGACGGGACACTGTAAAAGTTTTATTGCGAGCTTATGAAAGACAATAGCTCAACATCCTCCATAAGGCATGAAAATGTGTTCTTCCATATTTTCCTTGGACATAATCTGCTCCTCAAAGTTCACAGCTACATTCTCGGAAATTAACTGTTCGCCTCTCTCGACTGAAAATATCCACAGACATCTATGCCTGCTTGTTTTTACGACAAATTAAGGCTGTTATTTATTCATGTATTTTAGCGATTGAAGAAAATATGGAAGAGTTTCCTTTTTACCCCTCGGCCAAATGATCCCCAATCACCGTTTAACGAAAGGACATGAGTGTTTTTACAAAGCAGTGATGATTTGTTGAGATTTGTCTCGTCACGGACAAGCGTATTATTCGTGAAACGAAAACAAAAGTTTGTTTTGGATGGAATTGATAAACTGGGGAAAGGTGTCTGCTCCAGGAGGAATATTTTTCTGGTTTGTTTGGCAATCTGCTGAAGTAAATTGGTCTCCATTCAATAAGTTTTGTTTTATTTATCTCCCGAGGTGGACCTCTAATGTGATCTCCCGTTGTAGGCCTTCTACTGTTAATAACTAAATAAGAAATTGGCGAATTGGGTAGTTTTTAACGCTGAACTGTTGGGATTTAAGCCTGTGATTACAATTTGATGGTTGTAACAATGTAGAATTCTTGTTACGCTTAAATTGCCTGTCTTTTCTGCAGAGCCCTTGTGACAATGAACCATGTTTAAACAGGGGGAAATGTATCCCAGACTACCAAAAAAATACCTACCGATGTCGTTGCCCTTGGGAATACAACGGTTTGAAAAACTGTGAAGGTGAGGAAGAGTGGTTCAAGTTTCGTACAAAAAGAAAATAGTTTTTAACCGGCTGCTCTCGGTTCGTGTTTAATGCAAGGCGTACTTTTTTTTAAGTACATGATCACTAAAGTTGAATTTGGCTTATTAATGCATGTAGAATTGATGAAAGAGGACTCTGAAAGCCATGTGAGTCATAACTTGAAAGCTAAGACTTCATGTGATAGGCAGACGAATGTAACACGGCTGAATTTTTCAACGCCCTTGATGGGAAGGTGTAAGCTCTTTACTCTTTTATTCTTATCGGTGACCAAGACAGAATTTCAGGCAAGAAATTTAAGTAGACAAGTCATGAGAATAAAGGAAATATCAGGCAGGGGATTAATAGTTGATTCAATAACAAATTCTCTAAACTGACATTATAAGAATAGTATGGCGGATTATAGAGATAATTGCTGCGGAGATCCTGGGTGTTACAGGGTTAAGGCATCATGTCACTTGAGTCATGAAACAAATGCAGATGTTATTATAAACTCGATAGATTCGATAAAAAAACCTTTGGCTATCGCTATGAAAGATGTTACTTTTTCGAACCAAATCAGCTAAAAAGAGAGTCATACAAATCGCTGGCCAGGTTTAGTTACCTCTTCGTGGTACATCCAGGCCTTTTTAGCGTGTTTCATTGTTTGCACTCGTAGGTCGAATTCTTCCGTCCGCCGATGGAGACTGGATAGCCTTCTGGTGGTATGACGTTGGTACCACGTGGCCGTCAGATGAAAAAGACGTCCTTGCTTACGACTTTGGTTACTGCGAGCCACGTGATCCGTACTGCTTTGGTCGGCTCCCTGCGGATGCTGAAGCAGATCACACTGAAATGCTTGCAGTTGACTCAGAAGGTACCACGTACAAGTGGAGTTTCAGTTCTAACAATTTAGCTGCCAGTGCAGCTTGGCGTGCGTTTCATGATCACCAGGAGGTAGATCCTGGGGAGAGCGTACACAGCATACCTGCGTGGAATCCCGAAGTGCTGAACAGTAGCGAGCCAAGAAAAGACCAACGTGCATTCATGTACCGTGAGGAGAATGGAGTCAAGTCGGTGCTGTTGGCTGACAATAACTGTGATTGTCTGTCAACCCTAAGTCTCGGACACGGTATGTGTCATAATGGTTCTAGATTTGCTAGCGTCAACAGTTTTGGCGTGGATACTCTATATGAACCATCCTGTCAAAGCCCAAGATCAGGTATTGGTCTTACGCTGTATGTCCGCAGAAAAACGCCTAATTAATACTCATCATGACTAAATGATAACCTCTACGTATTTTCTTCAGTAACTTATAAGCAAACTATTTATTCCAAATATTCCATTTAAAAAAATGGATTATTTTAATTCTTTCACACCCAATATTTGATTGTTAATTCTCCCCGATAGCAGCTACTCATTTCTTTGTAAATTAGTAACGGGAATTTGGTTTTAGATCAAAATAAAAACTTCTACTTGATGACAACTTTTGAGTATTCTCATTATATTTGTTTCCTTGATAATGTGTAAATGCTATAGGATGTAGCTACTTGTTGACAACTTCTGGGAGTAAACTGATTAAGTGATAAACCTGTTAAAAATACCCCCATTTATATTCCTTCACCGTATACATCTTTGATTTTCATCTGCATGGTGACACTTGTTATTTGGGTATTTTCTTTGTTCCACCCAACGTTGAAATTTTTCTTACCTCTGAAGGACTTATTCCAACACTTCGACCCCTACGAATGAGAATAAGTTTTTCCAGGTCCTCAACACTTTTGAAATCAACTGTTATTTGTGTCCCATCGGGAGATGTGTAATTTCCAAAACCAAAAACCAAAAAAAAATGAAAAAAAGAAGCAACCAACACATACCAAAACCGTATCAGAAAAAACATCACAGTGGATAACTACTCAGAACAAAAAGAGAAAAAGGAAAAAAGAAGATAAATATAATGATAATAAGGAAAAAAAAAAAGAGAAAAGACAGCAAAAACAAAATGCAAATTCCACGGGGAGGAGTTACCCGGCCCCCAAGCCAGTTTGAGAGTTACTCCTTGTCCGCCAGTTCCAAATCATACTCGGGGAGAAGTTATTCGGCCCCCAAGCCAGACTAAGAATAACTCCTATATCGTGATTCGAACCAGTGATGACCTCTCTAGCACTCGTTGCGCGCCCACGACTACCGCTCGACCATCTGGAAACTGCATAATTAATAAGGATAAATTGTCGGTGTGAAGAGTTTTTTAATACTGGGTCGGTGGGAGGGGGGGAGGGTGAGGAAGTTTGTCTGACTGAGAGTGAAGTGGTGCGTTTCTGGTCAAGAATAAAGGAAACGAATCGCACAAAGAACTAACAGAAGCGATAGAAACGAAAAATATTAGCAAATGTTTTAATGGCGAACGGCTTCAGAGAAGCTATTCTTTATCAAGTATGTGCGTTTGGACAATGTAACACACCAGGTAACACGCATTCTTATTTCTATGGACGCATTTTTTATACATTCATTTCTTTTACTTTATGTTTGTTCAGACTATGTTTTTGTTTGATAGCGGATTCTTCGTAAGGCAGGAGCACGAAGTTCTGACTTTATAACACATAAATTAAAGAGCCTGACATCCTGCTTCGTACTTCTTTATACAAAAACTTCAACAATCTTGTACGTGGTCTTCCTATGGTTAGATACAGAAAGACAACAATTTGACGCGAATGACGCCACTCTTTTGTCTCTA
Organism: Pocillopora verrucosa; assembly: GCF_036669915.1. Taxonomy (NCBI): domain Eukaryota; kingdom Metazoa; phylum Cnidaria; class Anthozoa; order Scleractinia; family Pocilloporidae; genus Pocillopora; species Pocillopora verrucosa. The sequence continues at coordinate 17,695,322 of NC_089320.1, read as the reverse complement.
TAGTTACAGATGACGTCAAGAATTATTTCTAGTTTCTAATAAGTGTTTCCGAAGCTTCTCTCAGTCGCCAGATGGGCATCGCTGATCATGACGCATCTGGAAGCAATTTCGATGATCTGCTTCTTTTCTACTATTTTTCTCTTCTCCATATCTCTGACAACGCAGCAAGTTGTTAGAGATTCTGCCGATGGCATAAGCTTCGCAAATTTTGCCATACACGAAAAGCAAAGACTGGACACCAACCAGCTACAGTCCAGCACTGCCAATGAGTACGCAGAATGCTTAGAGAGATGTTTGGTTCACGAAAGCTGTACATCACTCAATTATGGCGGAAATGGGGGTGCCGAGTGTCAGCTATTGGAGTCTAACAAGCACGATTCTCCTGAAAAGATGAAGTTCGATGAGGCATTTGTGCATTTCTCGCTAAAGGTAAGAGAAAGTTTGGCCCATTTTAAGCGTTTTGAATAAGAACCAAACATCACAGATCTCTTGCCAGACGTGATTTTGCTACATATTGCTATCAACCTTTACGAACTTTTTCTGATGACCAAGTAGGCGAAAATATAGTCAACAAATTTTACATTTCTTTCGGACTTTTCAGGAAAAGAAGAGAGTACTTTTCTAAATAATTAAATAAAGTCTTATTAAAGGGTTAAATTCAAATCACTTTCGAAACCGCATCAGTTTGCTTAAATGCGATTTTTTTTATACCATATTATTTATTCAAGCAAAAGAAAAAAAGCATCGTAAGTCAAAAACAGTTCTCAAAACATTAATCAACACATCACCTCTGTAGCATGAACCACAATAAATGTTTTGATAACTTGTATTTTATAGATATAAACTTCAAAGTTTCTTGGCGCGGGGCAATTTATAAATCTTTATCTTTTAAAACCATTTATCAAAATTTAAAGTTCAATTTTACAAAAAGGGAAAGAAGAATTCTCAGAATAACATAAAGAGTCCTTAGCGTAAGATAATTTAAATGCAATGCCCGTGCTGCCCTGGTTAATAAACGAGATTTACCTGTTTCACTTAAATCGCGAAACTTTTGTTTAAGTAAATCTATCACTCCTTAATTTTCCCAAAATTAATGACCCACAACGATTTCATCCACTGAAATCAACTTTTGTTTCAAAAAGTCATTCCGAAAATCAACATCTGTTTTCAACGGGACACTGTTTGTAAAAGTTTTATTGCGAGCTTATAAAAGACAATAGCTCAACATCCTCCATAAGGCATGAAAATGTGTTCTTCCATATTTTCCTTGGACATAATCCGCTCCTCAAAGTTCACAGCTTCGTTCTCAGAAAATTAACTGTTCGCTTCTCTCAACTGAAAATATCTACAGACATCTATGCCTGCTTGTTTTCACGCTAAATTAAGGCTATTATTTATTCATGTGGTTTAGCGATTGAAGAAAATATGGAAGAGTTTCCTTTTTACCCCTCGGCCAAATGATCCACAATTACCGTTTAACGAAAGGACATGAGTGTTTTTACAAAGCAGTGATGACTTGGTGAGATTTGTCTAGTCACGGACAAGCGTATTATACGTGAAATGAAAACAAAAGTTTGTTTTGGATGGAATTGATAAACTGGGAAAAGGTGTCCGCTCCAGGAGGAATATTTTTCTGGTTTGTTTGGCAATCTGCTGAAGTAATTGGTTTCCATTCAATAAGTTTTGTTTTATTTATCTCCCGAGATAGACCTCTACTGTCGTTTCCCGTTGTAAGCCTTCTACTGTTAATAACTAAATAAGAAATTGGCGAATTGGGTAGTTTTTAACGCTGAACTGTTGGGATTTAAGCCTGTGATTAGAATTTAATGGTTGTAACAATGTAGAATTCTTGTTACGCTTTAATTGCCTGTCTTTTCTGCAGAGCCCTTGTGACAATCAACCATGTTTAAACAGGGGGAAATGTATCCCAGACTACCAAAAAAATACCTACCGATGTCGTTGCCCTTGGGAATACAACGTTTTGAAAAACTGTGAAGGTGAGGAAGAGTGGTTCAAGTTTCGTACAAAAAGAAAATAGTTTTTAACCGGCTGCTCTCGGTTCGTGTTTAATGCAAGGCGTACTTTTTTTTAAGTACATGATCACTAAAGTTGAATTTGGCTTATTAATGCATGTAGAATTGATGAAAGAGGACTCTGAAAGCCATGTGAGTCATAACTTGAAAGCTAAGACTTCATGTGATAGGCAGACGAATGTAACACGGCTGAATTTTCAACGCCCTTGATGGGAAGGTGTAAGCTCTTTACCCTTTTATTCTTATCAGTAACCAAGACAGAATTTCAGGCAAGAAATTTAAGTAGACAAGTCATGAGAATAAAGGAAATATCAGGCAGGGGATTAATAGTTGATTCAATAACAAATTCTCTAAACTGACATTATAAGAATAGTATGGCGGATTATAGAGATAATTGCTGCGGAGATCCTGGGTGTTACAGGGTTAAGGCATCATGTCACTTGAGTCATGAAACAAATGCAGATGTTATTATAAACTCGATAGATTCGATAAGAAAACCTTTGGCTATCGCTATGAAAGATGTTACTTTTTCAAACCAAATCAGCTAAAAAGAGAGTCATACAAATCGCTGGCCAGGTTTAGTTACCTCTTCGTGGTACGTCCAGGCCTTTTTAGCGTGTTTCGTTGTTTGCACTCGTAGGTCGAATTCTTCCGTCCGACGATGGAGACTGGATAGCCTTCTGGTGGTATGACGTTGGTACCACGTGGCCATCAGATGAAAAAGACGTCCTTGCTTACGACTTTGGTTACTGCGAGCCACGTGATCCGTACTGCTTTGGTCGGCTCCCCGCAGATGCTAAGGCAGATCACACTGAAATGCTTGCAGTTGACTCAGAAGGTACCACGTACAAGTGGAATTTCAGCTCTAGCGCTTCAGCTGCCAGTGCAGCTTGGCGTGCTTTCCATGATCACCAGGAGGTAGATCCTGGGGAGAGCGTAGACAGCATACCTGCGTGGAATCCCGAAGTGCTGAACGGTAGCGAGCCAAGAAAAGACCAACGTGCATTCATGTACCGTGAGCAGAATGGAGTCAAGTCGGTGCTGTTGGCTGACAATAACTGTGATTGTCTGTCAACCCTAAGTCTCGGACACGGTATGTGTAATAATGGTTCTAGATCTGCTAGCGTCAACAGTTTTGGCGTGGATACTCTATATGAACCATCCTGTCAAAGCCCAAGATCAGGTATTGGTCTTACGCTGTATGTCCGCAGAAAAACTCTTAATTAATACTCATCATGACTAAATGATAACCTCTACGTATTTTCTTCAGTAACTTATAAGCAAACTATTTAATTCAAATATTCCATTTAAAAGACATCGATTCTTTTAATGCTTTCACACCCAATATTTGATTGTTAATTCTCCCCTTTAGCAGCAACTCATTTCTTTGTAAATTAGCAACGGGAATTTGGTGTTAGATCAAAATAAAAACTTCTACTTGATGACAACTTTTGAGTATGGGAGTATACGATGAAGATACTTGTTGATCACTTCTGGGAGTAAACCAGGAGCTCATTAGTAAACCGATTGAGCGATAAAGCAGTTCAAAATATTCCCATCTATATTCCTTAACCGTATGCATCTACGATTTTCATCTGCATGGTCACACCTGTTATTTGAGTATTTTCTTTTTCCCACCCAAAGTTGAAATTTTTCTTACCTCTGAAGGACTTATTCCAACACTTTGACCCCTATGAACGAGAATAAGTTTTCAGGTCCTCAACACTTTTGAAATCAACTGTCATTTGTGTTGTATCCCATCGGGAGATATGCAATTCCAAAAAAAATAGAAATGAAAAAAAAGAAGCAACCGACACATACCAAAACCGTATCAGAAAAAACATCACAGTGGATAACTACTCAGAACAAAAAGAGAAAAAGGAAAGAAGAAGATAAATATCATGAGAATAAGAAAAAAAAATAGAAAAGACAGCAAAAACAAAATGCAAATTCCACGGGGAGGAGTTACTCGGCCCCCAAGCCAGTTTGAGAGTTACTCCTTGTCCGCCAGCTCCAAATCATACTCGGGGAGAAGTTATTCGGCCCCCAAGCCAGTTTAAGAATAACTCCTATAGAGTGATTCGAACCCGCGACCTCGATGACCTCTCTAACACTCGTTGCGCGCCCACGATTACCAGTCGACCATCTGGAAACTACATAATTAATAAGGATAAATTGTCGGTGTAAAGAGTTTTTAAAAGTGCAAAGGTAGCCTTTAAAGATCTCGTGCTTTTCTACGTGGCCTGTATTAGATCTATATTAACGTACGCGACTCCTGTTTTCTATTATGCATTACCTATATATTTGCAGCAGGAGTTAGAGCGCGTTCAAAAAAGAGCTTTCTCTATTATAAGCTCAGGCCAAGACTATCACGAGATTTTAGAGGCTGCCGGCATTCCACCGATCATGGCTTATATGGAAGACAGCTGCCGCAATCTCTTTAGAAACATTATCGAAAACGACAATCACAGGCTTCGTGAATTGTTGCCTAGTGCCAACCATCCAAAGCACAATTTAAGACGTAACAGGCGTTTCGAAATCCCCCGGTGGAGGACAAACCGTTTTAAAAACACCTTCATGATGGCCTCCACCATTAAATATAACAACAACAGTTAATTAACGACCGTTTCCTAGAAACCTATGTAGATTATGTAAATATAGCTTTTAAATATAGATAGGTTTTAGCTCATAGATTTTTTAATTGTTTATAATTTTGAATATTCTTATATACGTTATATAATATATTTATTTAATTACATTATTGTAATATACGCAATTCAGCCGCAAGGCTGCTAGGTATATTTAAATAAACTATCTATCTATCTATCTATCTATCTATCTATCTATCTATCTATCTATCTACCGAGTCGGGGGGAGGGGGGGAGGGTGAGGAAGTTTGTCTGACTGAGAGCGCAGTGGAGCGTTTCGGGTCAAGAATAAAGGAAACGAATCGTACAAAGAACTAATAGAAGCGATAGCAAATGTTTAAAAGGCGGACGGCTTCAGAGAAGCTATTCTTTATCAAGTATGTGCATTTGGACAAAGTTACACACCAGGTAACACGCATTCTTACCTCTATGGACGCATTTTTTATACATACATTTATTTTACTTTATATTTACTTCAGACTTCTATGTTTTTGTTTGACTAAGCAGATGACTTTGGATAGTGGATTGTTCTTGAGACTTGAATTGTTCGTGAAAAATTTACTAAATTGAAAGATTTCTATAGTGGTAAGAAAGTAATTGTGTCACTTCGTGACAATATACGTTTCGGAACAATCCAAGACCCCTTTCGCTGAAGGACAGCTCCATGTGATGAATTGCAAATAAGGTATCCCCTTTTTCCTGTCGACTTTCCTGAAAATTTTTTACATTTATCATTTTTTCCTTGGAGAGAGAAATGCCCAGGTATTTTTCTTCCTTTTTGAAACTTCTCTTTGCTTTCTTTTTGCTTAAAACGAGTTTTCTAAAAATAAAGTAAAATTTCTATCATTTGCGGGGAAATAGGCATTTTGTCCATCAGTCCGGGCCATAGACAGGCGTGTCATGAAATATGACGTCAGGGTCCAATTTCAAAAACTTGGGCAAGCCCCACGTTTTTGTCTCTGAGATGTATGGCCCTTGGGACCTAGGTCACTTGAGAGTACAGAATGTCGCGTAAGAGCGGTTTGAACGGCGTCGGCTGAAATATGTGCGAGAAGTCATGAATTTAAGTCGAGCTGCGATGACTTTTTGAGGCGGTTGAAGACACACGTGCTGTCATTTTTATGAAACGGTGTACGATTTTGTTTGAGAAAAACGAAAAATATTACGGTAAATCTCAATATATGTGCTTCACATTTAAAAGCAGAAGTCGAGCGGCAGAAGTCGAATTCTAATACGAAAAAAATTTTTTTTAACATTCACGTTGAAATTTCCCATGAGACAGAAGTATAAATATACTTTCAGTCGTCACTACCTTCCACGAGGTGACCTAAAGACATCTCACCGGAAACAGATCGAATTAGATGACAAAAGTGCGTGCAAAGTAAGTCAGTGTACGTGCAACACATGCGGGGTGAGAGAACCGAATTGAAATGTCTGTCGAAAATTAGATTTTCAACATAGAAATAAATAAGTCAGTGATATCTATCTTGAACTTTGTTGTCAATTCTGTTCTGCAGTCCCCTTCGCATTACAGCATAGGAAAAGTTAGCAAGAAAGAGAATAGTCCCAATCCTCTCTCGGCCACGTCAGTTTGTTTTGGTTTTGTCAAGACCAATCATATCGCCGGAAATGGTATAGACAAAACTGTCTTTGGCCCGAACTATTGATCACTCAAATTTCAAGTCTATGTAGAGGTCTAAGCCTGTCCCGATTGTGCTGAAAAGTTGGCCACTGGAATACCAGAAAGTTGCTACCCTTATTTCAAAGTTGCCACCCAAGTTTCTTGATAATTTTAGGTAAACGTCGATTAAAAGCTTCACTTTTGGTTTTTCTCCATAGTTGCCTAAATAGATGCTCCTTTTCAAAAAAGAAGTTTATTACATATTAATTTGAATATCAAAATTTTATTAGAATGGGAAGTTTCCAGTAAAATTAAAAACAATTCAGGTGGCTTTGCGATTTCAAGTAAAGATGAGTAGTTAAACAACAGCCAGTTTACACAGCCAAATAAACATCTTCCAAAATTGTCAAAAAATTTCCTCAGGTCATAATACCCCACAAAAGGTTTAATTAGTCTGTTGAAAGAAGGCAAAACAATAAGATTAATTTAACGAAAGCATCAATTTAGATATGAATATGAGGTATGATGAAAAGAATATCCGTCACCGCCATAAAGACGACAACATCAACAGCTGCCAAGTAATTAAATTTGTTTGCAAAGTTGGATACCGGAATTGCGTCCTGCAGTTAATTGATATATCTTTCTAGAACACTGTTTGCTCACCAACCAAGCGAGATGCGAAATAAAAATAAATATTTGCAAGCGTATCTATTATCCGGAATTTCGCCTCAGCGGACGATGTAGAGCTAGATGATGATGATGTCTCACTTTCATCATGTTTTTCGCAGTCACAGTCATAATTGCTTTTACGGAATTAACTGGTGAGAATGGTTTGAATACTTTTCTTTTCCCTGGCTGTGTAAATTATAATTAAGACACGAGACAGATAATTGCCGAAATTGAGCCCTAGGCTAAAAGCGAACTTTTATGGTTATCACAAAAAAACAAAAAAAAAACTCTGGCTTGAAAAACAGGGCTGAAACACTCCCGCACGAAACAGCTGAATCTTTTTCCTGCAGTTTGTATTGGTTTCCGCGTTGTGGTCATCCTCATAATTAAGGTGGCGGTGTAAAATAAACAATAACAAAACTGATAAGTGTGTTTCATGCAAATGTTTTTGGTAATTAATTAGACAATAGCCTTCCTTCTTAAAAACTTATCGAAAACAACTCATAATGGTATTATTTTGGCTGGCCTTGGACAATCACAATTACCTTTATAAATAAGGAATATTTTCCACATCGAGATATCACTACTCTATTCAAGCGCAAAACTCTGGCAAGATGATTTCCAGAAATCAGATGTATTTCTTCAAGTGATTCACTGTTGTGAAAAGTGCAGGTGATTATAGGTAAGATATATCATTGTTCTTGCTTATAAGCTCTCATTTTGCAAAAAAAAGCTCTGAAGAGGCTAGGGGAAGAATATGTTTTAGCGATTTTTATTTACTTCGTTTTCAGTGGCTTCATCCTCCTCCAGTTTATAAAAACATGTAGCGTTTTCAAAGCTATAAAAGCACAAAGTGGCTTCGTACTGAAATTCATATTAAAATACTATCCACTTTAAACCGCTTAAAGTAAACTAACAGTATCAAAATATTGTTTATATTATGTTAGCTGGTTATGCTTGTATCGGATAGCGTTCTTTTAATCTACAGACTGTTCTTTCAAGTTTTAGCATTGTGAACAAAAACAACACTGTTCATGTACCTTAGCCCGTAAGCCAATTTTTTGATCCCCAATCAACTTCGTAAAACTACATTATTTCATCGCTTCCTTCAGAACCTTGTTCAGAGGTGAATAGTTTCTTCGTATTTGTATAGAAGAAGTGAATAGAAAAATGGGAGAAAGCTAGGTTGAGTTTTGGCAGAAATGAAATGAATTACAGCTTACTTTGACAAACTATTCCTAGAGATTCAGCCACCAGTGTTCCACGGTGGCTGAATACTGTAGTGTCAAAAACCAATGGGTAATACATCAGTGCAATCCCAATTTATAGTACGCATCCTTTTTGGAAATTTTACATCGGAACATCTGACATATATAGGAAAAACTAGGATCGGAATGAGAACAAAAAAGACAATAAGTTAAATTTTGCTGATTTCCTTCTTTAGTTCAGTTTAATTAAATGCCGTCAACCCCTAAAGACGCCATTTGTTGCTTTCTTTCTTGTCCGCGCGATTGCCGATCTTCTCGTAAAATTCAATTTTGTCCGCTGAGAAAGAAGCTTGTTACTGATTACTTGTCAAAAACTCTCGTTTGTTAGTGATTTAAAAACGGAAATACATAAATGAGTAAAATATATCAGCCATTAAATACCTTGTCTTGTATTGGGCAGTGCGTTTGAATCAACCTTTTGCTGTTAGATTATAGGCGCTACGTCGTAACATTTTGAATAATTTTTTTGGGACGGTTAAAAGTAGTTTTAACTTCGAAAGGGCTAAAAGATATTTGGACGGTAAGAAGGATGAACCGAGAGTGAACAAGGATGGCAGGGGATGTAGAAGATTAAGATAACACAATCCATGTCGGGGTTCCTATAAAAACCGATTCGTCCCTTATCCTAAATCATGTATTTGTGACACCCGTGGCTGTTTTTAGTTGTGTTTGGAAGAGTCCAGTAGAGTAATCAACGCCGTCTGCGGGCTTTTCTCCCAGTCGGCGACATCGCAGATTAAACCCAAACATTGCAATGAGCGATACCGGTTGCTACAGATCAGTCATGTCTGTTTTCACTGAGGGGTTTAAAAACGTATCTGTAACAACGCTCACGGTGACATTCAAAGAAAAATAATCGAACTACGACTCTTTCAATGATCATGATGATTATAGTTGTAGCTAGTTGTGTTGTGGAGGAAAAGCGAATTTTCTGAGACTGAGCAGTCGCCAAAACCTATGACGTCATCTGAGATGGCTTCCAATACGGCATCTACGATAGCGGCCATTTGTGGTATCATGGACGGTTGAACTTTGTCAACAAGGGACAGTGTCACTTAACGTACAGTAAAACTGAAAATTGCCACTTTTTAAAAGCTTCTGATGAAGAAACGTCCTCAATAATTAAGTGAATAGCGTGAATTCTTTGTTGAAAATGGTTTAATTTTCTATTCTTTACCAGGAGCCCATTACTTTAGTAATGGGTTCCTGTCTGTACTCATGACGTTATAAATCGCTTCACAGCAATCGTCGGACTAACATTTGACTTTATCAAGAAGTGCCTAATGGATTGAAAACATCAAATGTAAACAACAGCTGTTTATACGACTTCCTTTGCAAAAAGTCTGAAGAAAAGTAAAGAAATGTTATGAAATTCAGATTCTCTGCCATTTTATTTCGCGTTAGAGAGTTCAGTTGGTAATGATCATTAATTTGACTGGTAACTATCCTAGAGGTGATAATATTTGAAAAAAGGAGACGATATTCTTAAGTGAAAGTTTTGAACGATTTAATTGTAACTAAAAGCTTTATCAAAGCCAGATAACCCATACTATTGCGCCAAATGTTGGTTTTTCTTATCAGTCACACACCTGAAACCTCGCTAAAAGAAAGATCACAGCTTTTTCGCTCAAACTGTATTTAAATTGAACCTAAAATAAAGTAACACTACCATGCAAAACAAATAGTTCTCTAATTTGATGCAGAAGTAAGCTCTTATAACCATTGGCAATAATTTCCTTGTAAAATTTGGCCTTCAACGACACTTTTAATAGCATTAAGTTTATTAAGATAACTCTCCTGATAATAGTAACTTGCGTGAGCTCACATCTTAAGCTGAATTTTAAAAGCTAAAAATTGATTTGAAAATGCATAAATAATATCTTCATTGGCTCTTCAGGTACGCAAAGGAATTAAAATCGAGGATGTTTATTCCTTATAAATTTTGATGGAGGAATGCTCTAGATTTTGCAGAATAACTTCTGTAGTGCCCACTCACCGGTTGCATGGGCAGATAATGTGATATCCCTAAAACAATCGACTGAAACAGCATACATAAAATATTAGCCCCTTGTATTCACTTTACGAAATACTTGACGAGAGAATATAGAGAGATTACGTGTCTCATTAATGCAATAAATTTTATGTTCCTCAGGACAATTTTACGCCGGGATCTACCTCTTCATAACTGACAGTGGTAAGACAAAAAGATACAATAGAACAAGAAAATCATGAATAAAATAAATGAAAAGAGTAAATATCAATAATGTTCTCGGTGAGATTCTAAATCATTTTAAGTATCTAATAGTAAATATCATGCTCAGAATGACAAAAAATAAAAATTCAAAATTGAACAATTGATCGTAGTAACTGGGTCTGGTTCAGTCAAAACAAAAATTAATATTTTTATCTTTTTTTAAAATAAATCCTCACATTCCATTGCACAAGCAGTTATCGATATTTCTTTCCTAGCGAACGTGTCAAATAACTTTATCGCCTTATTACAATTTTTCAATTATGCGGTTTGGAAATTAGAATGAATTTCTAATGATATTTATCTTTCATGTGAGAATATCATTGGTTAAAGATGGAAATCCCCTATTGGTTAATTAGTTTTGCGACTCTGTGTTTATTCTAAGAAATAGTTTAATGGTATTTCGGCGCTCGGAGCTTCCCATGTTATGGCGTGTGCCTCTGTTTGATAAAATGAAATTTGTTTTGAATTTGATTGGCTCAAAATCTCTAAAACTTCATTTGCTTAAAATGTGAATAAAAACATGTCTTTCTCGAAAAGAAAGAGTTTAAAAAAAAGCAAGAATTAAATAAGATTTGCAATTTTCACATGATACAATATCTGTAACCTCTATTTTTTTCTATTAATATTTAACGCAAATTTCCCCACAGCCAAATAATTTACAAGAAATTCCAGGGAGGCGATTAGCTTCATAACAATTTAAAAACCACCTAAGAAAGAGAGGCGAGACATTCCGCACGGCACAAGGCGAATCACTCTGTTGGAATCGGCTGTGATCTGTGGAATTCAAGGTAGGGAACTTGTAGGCAAGGCCGTCTAATCGCGTGCTATTTCAGTTGGAGCAAATGAGCTGAGAATCGTGTAACATTTGAGGCAATGAGCTCAAAAACGAAACCCCGGGAATTCTTTTTCTTCGACAAACTAAGTTCATTTCTAAGATTGATTTGACTTCGTAAGTGACGTTCAGCTGAGTCGCTAATTCTAGCAGTATGCACGCAGGTTGTCTTATGTGAAGCTATTTAATGGGTACTTTGTGGCTAAGTTCACCAAAATGTGCTCACGAAGCGTCAGAACGCGAAATTCTACTGAGTGTGAAGTTGGATTTGTCTCAAGAGACTCGAGGAAGACGTTTTACATATTTTTTAATTATATAACTATTTTTACCAAATGTAAACAAATGTTTGTTCCGTTTGAAACACCATCTGCCCCGACTTTTTGTAAATATGGGTGATAGAGGTTTTTCAAACTCAACATTAGAGAGAAAATTATGTCTCTTTGAGCGAGTTGACCAGTTACGTACGTCTGTTCAGATGTATATTCAGCAAGAGATAACATAAAAATATGACTTCGACCTTTGATCAGTTCTGGTCAGTAGTTTAAAAAGTACTTCATACTTATGCGGTTTTCTGTACGACGGTGTTCTTTAAAGGTGTCTGTTATCCAAAAATCTTCAAATAAATTCGGCTAATTCGCAATTTTAACAGAGACGAACGAGAAATGATTTAACTGATAAAATATGCAACAGTCCCCGAGATGTCTGAAAACAAAAGGAAGTGCAGCTTGATCAAATGTTACGGAATAGAGCTTCTTATGTTAAAGCGGCCATGTTATTGACTGGCTATCGTCAATAAATTATCTTAGGTTTGCAAGTTCGCCATTTGCAATGCGTATCAATCTTCTCCACGCTCACCGTTTGGGCTTTTTTTTTTTTTTCTTACCTTACCTAACTTACATTTTGTGGTTTTCTCAAGTCAAAAGTAATTTTTTATGTCGCTCAAGGCGTTTTGCTTCCTTTTCATTTTAACGATGGTACGATTTTTAGACGTTGTCATTAAGATGTGCCTGAACTTGACTTGACATTGTAATCTTCTACCCAAATCCCATGCCACATGGAGTGCTTCAAATAGAATTTCTTTTCAGATACTCGACCATACATTTGAAATTTATCGGTCTTACTCAAGGATCCCGCTGTTGTTTTGTCTGGTTTACCTTTACAGCCATCCCTCGCACTCTCGCACTAACCGCACACCGACGGAAATGCCATCTCAAAAACATTTTTTTTTTCATATACCTCTGAAGTTAAAACTATACTTGAAGATATGACGCTTGTTACAACAAAAAGAGCATTTCTGTTTACATAATAATCGATACAATGTATATAACTGCTGAATAGTTTGTCTAATTTCCTTGCTTGCAAATTTTTATAAACTAATTTTCTCAAGATTTTTTTCATTTTGCAGACTCTGCTGCATTAGCGCGCTCGATTCGTTCATTTAAATAAACACATCTGAAGAATTCTTTAAGTTTAATCTTAAGAAATTCATTTAAGTTAAGTGAAAAATGTTTATCAATTTCATTTTTTTTTAAGTATAATTTTATTTTCTTGGAAGACTTTGGTTTTTGACTAATTATTTTTTTAAAAGTAACTTTGTTCTATTTTCTTCCGTGACTCAAGAATTCTGAATGAAATGTAGCTTAACTTTAAGGCTCTAATTCACGTAGAGAGACATTCTTTATGGTTGGAAAGTGAAGGTAATCTACTCAATATCCGGACACAAGTGACTGTCGGCTTTTTTATCATCATGTTTGTTTTCAAAGCTTTACATAAAAGTCTCCGGAAAAAGAGATGTTTCATATGATATATGTATTGCCTCCCACAACTCTGGACTCGTATTTACATCAAACATCGATGAGTGCCATGTATTTTTGAGGTTTAAAACATAAAGTCTGCAAGATTACAGGTTAATACTATACATTATGACGGATAGCTTAATCTAAATCGAGTTGAGTGTATATAGATCTATATATCCGAACGTGATTCAGAAACGAAAGCTTGGAGCCTGTTGCGAAACAGAGTGAGTTTTTTACTCCTCGAAAGAGAAGGAGGTGAGTGACGTAAATGTTTAACAAAAGTGAACGGATCTGATTCAGGTATAGCTTCCCATTTGCTTTCTGTGAGGTGCAGAATAACTTTCAGCGTGAGGGTAACCACAATAAATTATTTGCACCAAAATGTGAGAAATAAACCCACAAGAACGTGGTTAACATTGTGGAAGATTTACACCAATTGGAAATTGCTAATTTGAGAAAGTTAGGTCCTTTCTTCCAAGGCGCACAAAATGTAATAGAAAAACTCGTTCGACGAGAAGTTCACTCAACAGACATGTTTCCTTACGTTATTTCTGCAAAGAAACAAGAACTAGAACCTTTCGTAAAAGTGAAAAATAAAAGAATTATATTCGAGAAATATAGATACTGAATTGCGCACGTTAAGCCGCCTTATCGACAGAAGCACGCGAGTTTTTATGGTAGCAATAAAGCTAAATAAGAAAGTGTCTTTTCTTCAGAAGCCTATGCGCTTCTGTTTACGTTTACTGAACCTCGAATTGCGGGTCAGGAAGCGGCTGAAGAGCGCAAATTAAATATTTTGTGGTGAAGTAGAAAATACTGTCTTTAAATTTCTCTCTGAGCCATTAGTCGAGTGACAAGTCTCGAAACAAAACTGTATGACTAGCGATTTGTTATTTTTGCATCTAAAATACCTTTTACGCATTCTTTACCTATATTTTAACCAGGGGTGCAACTCACTCAGGCCTTTTAAAAAACTAAACACATCTCTTGCAATATGCACAACATTTACGGAATGATACATCTATAAAATACTATGAAGGATTAGTTCTAATTCTTCATTGACAGAATTTTCAGAAATCATATTTTAACGATAGAAAAAATGCCTGTGGGGTTTTTAAGGGGTCTGACGTCTCTCGTCTTATGCAAGTAAAATTAAGTTTCCTGTACTGAAAAAAAAAAGTTCAATTAAGTTACTTGGGTAGCCTTCTTTTTCGCTCTCCAGCTTTATATTTTCGTTATCTTGACCGTAAATGGAGCTGTTCACTCGCAGGCTAAGCTGATTGCAACCACAAGAATGGGAATGGAAAAGGAAAATATTCTTGCATAAATAATATATCTTAGTTTTTGATAGGTAATTTTTGAAGGGGCCATTAACATGATGTCTATCTATAATTCATAACTACCTTAAAATTTCCAGCATAGCGAGGACAAAATTAAAAACTCTCTAACATAAAGCGAAGGGAGCGTTTGGTTTGAAAGACAATAAAAGATATATCGAAAGGGGTCAGAACTGGGTACGTTCCACAAGTTCCCTGTTTGGAGCCAATAAGATATTCATAGTGGAATTTTAATATTTTGAGATTTGCAAAGATTTATAATCCAAATAATCTATCACATCCTCACGATCAACAATTCAATGGTGTTGTCGTTGATGCCATTAAAAGTTGCGCCTTCTTGTTCGTTGGACCTTCTGAGGAGTACCACAAAAGTTAAAACTCTAACTTCTCAATATGGCTATAGATAGGAAGTAATCTGAAGGCTCGACTTCGTAACTGAGAGGAAAGTAATATCAAAGATTTTTTAAGGCAGCTTGATGACCATAGAAGGCGTCCAACTCCCTCGGGGCAAATCTGGCAAGCCATTTTATACCAAAATGAAATAAGTGTTGCCTTATGTTTGCACCACCTTCCAGCATGTTAATGAACGATTTTCTCAAGCGCATACGTCATGAAATTTTTCATTCACAATATTTGGTGGCGTAAAATTAAGCATGAGTTCCAAAAGGATATGATTGCCGCTTTTCAATACGTAATTAAACAGCTCTAAGTGTGAATATTCACGTTTTTATTAATAATTTTTTTAATAATGTTCCTTTCCTGACGAAATCGTTGGTGGTTTTATAAAAACATTTATTTGAGACGCCTTAAAGTCTGTTGATTTTTTTTCCTGATTAGTTTTTTTTTAAAATTTAGTTTGTTCCGAAGAGTGATTTATACACATGCAATATTTAGCGCTTGTAAAGTATTCAATATACTTAAAAGCCGTCATCCTCTGAAATATGGTTTCCCCTGATGAACGATTTACAAATAATGCTTAAGCTATCATGGTTTCCTTCTTCAAGCCTGGGTTCGATGTTTGGGGATGTTCTCCAATCTGCAATCTCATTCCCTCAGGGTATATCGTCTTCTATACTTGGACCCCTTGCAGACATTGCATAATTCAGGTTTGAATGGCGACAATTATAATAAACTTTTATTAATATTGCATGGTGTTCGCGTGCAGGATATGGATAATAAATTGGGCACATTTTATTTTTCAGCGCGATTCATCCGTAAATCGCAAACAATTAACGGAGGCAAAACTCAAAGAAAACATTTGAGGGGACACTTCTTATCTCAGAGCAAACATTTGAGGGTGAAATAACCTGAGCCGGCGAATTACGTCGTAGTCATTGGAGGTAAGGCAATGTTTTAGTATGTCTCCACCGAGCACTCACGCTCGTACAAGGTACTCATTCCAAAATAAACAAAACGATCGATACGCGTAACGACATTTTGTGACGAAATCGAAACCGTTGTCATTCGATGAGTTAACTGCGGATCAGTTTAGTCTTATGAGCAAACGGAAATTACTGGATACGGAAGTTTTAGCTGAACGTAGAAAATGAAAATCACAAGATGCTTGTTTTTCATAGCTTAATAGCTTGAGGTCGTAGCTTTCGGCCAGCGTGAGTTCTTTTCACAATTCAGAAACTTTAATAAGCTAGATATAAAGGAGGAAAATTTTCCTAAAAATGTTCGTCAGTTTACTTTGGCATTTGTCAGCATTCAACTCTGAAGTTTTCCATAGTATTAAAAAAATTCCACTTTCACATCGTTATATTTCTCTTTTCCTTAGTTTGAGATTTATATATTCTTTACATAGATCCGGTCACCGTTACCAATCTATTGTTTCAGTTGATAATGCATATCGCAACGGGTTCTTAGTGTAGTAAAATCTATCCTTTTAATTTTTTCGCGATTTAAAATCGAAAGCTTAAATGATACACTGTACTGACAATTTCAAAATTTCAATCACTCAGCATGGCACGACGAAATAAGCTAAGCCAACCTTCTTTTAATTTTGAGTAAGCTAAAGAAAAAAATGAGCTTGACCTAATAAATTTTCCAAAAAAATCTGATTAACATAGTTGTTTGTGTTTGTGGGAACGAAGATGAATTTTTCTATAAAAAACAATTCAGAACTAGAACTATCTACGGCAAACATCGATATTTTGGCTTTAACAACTTGTGAAACCAAACAAACAATAAAAACCGCAACTATTAGTGTCAGCTATAGCTAAATTGTTCCTTCGAGTGTTCCTTCGGCCAGAGATGTCTTGAATAATAACTGAGGAAAATCATCATCTTAAAGGAATCCTGGTAAAAAAGCCCACGCTTTAGTGTTGGAAAGTAAAATATTAAAGATATTCTTCTGTTCGCAAGATTGTTTTACCCCGTATCATTCTAAACGTAACAAGAAGCAATATTGATGTTACCAAATCTGAGAGGTTTTTTTCTTGCGGTATGTCACGACTCAAAGGGCTTCTAGCAGCCACTAGACTCAATAATTCACTGTTGGCGTGGGTTTTTTTTTCACCTGAAGCCGAGTAATTAGTGAACTTTTTTCGAGTGGAGCTTTCTTTTTATGCAATTAAACTGTTAAGGTAGTGTGCTCTGCGGGGTTTCCGCTCCAAGTGCCCTAAAAACAAAAATTTTTCTCGTTCATTTGAATCCACATAAACGCCAATTCAAAATCTTTGAACGCTCGATTCCTATACTCATTCTCCTTTTCAATCCTTTTTAATTATGCAAGCATTTATTAAACCTTATTCTTGGAGTAACTCTTAAATTAATGAGGCTTCATCAAAATTTGACATCATATGAGACTTATGAGCTCCAAGTTCATGAATAATTAGGTATGTTCAATAATCGTTTCAATTAACAGGTCTTACATATATTCCAAGGCTTTCTATTTAAGTGTTCATAAACAACATTTTCATTTACGGAGCATTTAAAATCACGAAACCTCAAATACAAAAATAGGGTAAGTCTGTATACAAGACAGATCGATTAGCACAGTTAAAAAATTCAGATTATCCCGTTTCCAATTCCGTTACTCGATGGCAAGTTCTCCTCTTAAGGTTTTCGGTTCCTTCGAAAGTTCACAGGTACTCTTTTTCTTCCTGGATAGAGAGAAGCTCTGTGAGATTTTAGTGTCTTACCCAAAGATACAACACTTCGGCCTTCCTACGCTTTAAACCCAAACATTAGGATTAGGAGTCCTACGCACCAAACGTTAACTTAGAGCGTCTCCCACAGTGAAACACAAATATAAAAAGGCTCCAATTATTTTCGTATTCTTAAAGCAGAAACAAAATCAACAGAACGGCATAAAAGTATAATAAAATGATGTTGAAATCGGAATAGGAGACGCGTCGGCGCACTTGAGTCTTCGCCATAGTCATCGCGAAGACCTCTCGTACAATACACTTTAAACTTACAGCGCCTCTCTACAACTGCGAGTATAAATGATTAAACCAGAAAATCATTGGGAAACACTCACAGAATATTGGATTGGCATTCCATTAAGATGGAGTAGTGGTTATTTAAGTTGCTTCCTGCTAGGGAAGGAGGATAAGGCCCATTCTTTTCTTTTGTTAAATGTGTAGTCGTAGCTTAAAAGTTGAAAAACCCTGGTATACTGTGCCAGATGCATTTCTTCCAGTATATTTTATACAGGGCTTTTTGCGCCTAAAAATACAAATTGTGACTAAAATATGAATCGCTGGTGTTAAAACGAATCGTAAGTGCTGACTGGTAACTTGTTAGGAACTAACATCGCATCCAAGGGGAAGTAACTGCCTTCCTTGTACCTTCCCGTTATGGAGATTGGATAAGCTTTGCGGCGCCATGTGAGCCTCTTGGCTCGAACGCAGAGTTTTCTTTACTGGCATCAAAGCAGTGTAGCTTTGATGACTCAGATTAAAACGCCGGCGATTTTTTTTAAACCAGCGATTTGATGTAAGCGCCAACGATTGAGATTTAACACTGGAAATTTATCATTTTGTATTGAAACGATTTGCTATTTAGCGATAAAAAAATTTTAACTCTAAGGGTTTGAACTATTTTCACTCTATATTTGTGAGCAGCAATAACGATTGATGCTTTACAGTAGCAATTTTCACTCAGCGAAATAACTCCCCACACTTTTCAAGATTGCGCTCTAACCATTAACCCCTAAAATCCTGAGATCCAATCAAAATTGAGATGCATTGGAGTTATAACGATAAAAAACCAATACTGGTAGTTACGTAGCAGTATCTTCTAAGAGAAGAAGACATTGAGAATTTGTTTTTTTTCCTGTTGCACAGGTTATCACTGCAACATGAAGCTGTCCTTCGTGGTAATTTCCGCCGCTCTTCTCGTGTCACAGTTTTTCCTCGCTCAAGGCCTCTTCCTTCCATGGTCGAAAATCAAGAATGACTCCACTGACGGCTTTCTCATTTCCATGAAACGACTTGACTTGAATAGGAAGAATGAAGGCAGCGACCTTGAAAAGCTGAAGAATATAACCAGGCAGGTATCTTTGGACAACAGGTGTTTTGGAGATCCGGAAGGTCCAATATCCGTGGGGTTTCACAGCTATCATCCTTACGTCTCTTTTGCCGTGGGAGGTAAATCCCTCCACCTCCGTGGTATGTTCCCCTCTATACTAGCAGACACACTGGACTACTGCTGTCAGGGTGGGATGGACAAAGTAAAATTTGCCAAGATGTTAAAAACGCCGCTGGAGGCAGAGGATCGTTTCCTAAGCGATGACGTAAACGAATACGACTTTACCTTTCCAGTTCACGCGCCCGAGGGAACAAAGTCGTTTCGGGATCACCCTTTCATTCCGCTAGTGCACGTACCCAGTGTGGTGTTCCTGGCGTATGATGGGAATGAAAGAACCACTAAGACCCATGCCATTGCTGCGACCATTCTGAAGGCCTGGCCCATCATGGTGTTTATTCTTCTCACGGCTACTTTCTCTGGTATCATCATTTGGTTCTTGGTGAGCAATACACATGATATTTACCGGTCTGTTGACTGTAGATTTAGGGTTGTCCACCCCTCTCCCTTTGGGCGCCTTCTCAACCCTTTCTCCTCTGTATAAGTCAGTGAAAATAACTCAAGTTCACCTACTTGTGGAGTATCCAAGATATTCGATGAACTCCCAACTGAACTTAAAAATATAATTATCATCCAATTATTATTATCATTGCAAGAACTAGAGCTTTTGGATTCAACTCAAAGAGTTCTCTGACCCGGACTTCTCGGTAGATCAATCGGTATCGAATTGAAAAGAGGGACTCAGATTTTACTCTGTTCCATGCTCGAAAGAATTATTTATCATTTTTTGTAAACATCTTTTACTTTTAAGGATCATCGCCAAAATCCGCAAGAATTCCCTCAGTCCTTTAGGAAAGGAGTCTGGGAAGGATTCTGGTGGGCATTGGTTACCATGACAACAGTCGGGTAGGTAACGCCTGTTCAATAATCTTTTGAGCAGTCTCGTGCTTTCTCTCAAGATGTAAGGCAATAATAATTTCAGGCACTTTTCTCAACAGCTACGGAGATCGTTCTCCCAAATCCCTTCTTGGCCGAGTGTTTTGCATTGTGTGGATAATCACCGGTCTTGTAATAATATCCATCTTTATTGCTATGGTAACAGCTTCGCTTGCAGCCACGACCCATCCTCACTTCCCCATCCATGGATCGCTGGTAAGTAAAGATTTGATCTGCTTTTTTTTTTCTTTCTTTTAACTTCAACGACCTCGTCGTAAGGGCGCGTTTCCTTGCTTAATATGGGTGTGCGCGACGGCAGCGGAGGAGGTAAGAATCTTCCAGAATTATCCAGATATGGCCGACGCTTCAGCAGGGGCAAACCTACTCAAAAGGAACTATCCTGAGAGTGTTCCTCATAGGACTGCTTGTGAAGCGGCGATATAGTTTTTGGTGATAACAACCCTAAAAGTGGCCACTATGTAGCTTCTCTCTATAATTTCTATACATTCTCCGGCAAACCGGTTATGAGAATATTCCAAATTATCAGGTAAAAGTTTTTCATCCTGATCTAATACCATAACTCGCAACTAATTTACAAGGAAATTACCAATCAGATCTTTGGAGTTAAGGGGTTAAAAATATTCGCTTGTCATCGGTTGAAATAATAAAATAATAGCGTGAGAAAATATTATTGATCACCTTTAAACTGCGTAGGTGAAACGACTGCGTTTAAATCATGATGCACACTCTTTTCACGTCAGTTGCAAATGACGTCTTAAAATACAGTTAAGCTTATACTTTACAGCTCTTGTTACTTTTGTTACGTTATTTTACAATCGCAGATTGGAGTCGTAAATGGCAGTGAGGAATACAAGCTGGGAGTTTTGATGAATGCAGAAATGAAGAGTAAGATATATATGTTATAGAGTTTCATTCACCCTTGAACCCGAAAGAGTGACCAGCACCTGATTTTTCCTTACAGCAATACTTGTGAATTATACAACAAGATCGGGAGGCTCGAACCGCGCATGTAGCGCGCACGCAGCCTCGTGTAACTAAGTAACACTCCGTTTTTAGGTTCAGCTTAATCTTAAATTTCATCTTGTATTGTTTGAAGTTTTCTGTTAACGATGGTCAAGTTTAACTATCTTTCGATCAATGATTGCTTCGGTGAGGCGTCATCTTCCTTTGCTATAAACACAAGAACCGTTCCAAACTTAAGAGAAAACAGCAATCTAAAATTAAAAACGTCACGATTTTCACGTGTTCTTTTCTATGTACAGTCTTTCCCACAATATACGGTGTAACGCACGCTTTAATCGAATCGAAAATTGACGGAGCATTCGTGGACAGCTTCACGATAACTGCGCACTTGGACTTCATTAAAAGCCATCCAATCAGGACTGAGCGAACGATTGAACATCCGGTGACGTATGGTATGGTTTTGGCGGGAAATTCAACGCGCATGGCAGATTGCGCTAGGCGTTATCTTGAAAACTACCCGAGAAAAGTTTTTCAGAGAATCGCTGATCACCTCAAGCCCTTGAAAGTAAGTGTTTTGTTCGTTTTTTGTTTGCTTGATGACTTGTTTTGACTTGTTTTGACAAGGGAATAATTGACTTGTTTACATGTTGACTTGTTTGCTTGATTGAACAAGGTTTTTAAATTACACGCTTTACTCAAGAGGGTAAAAATATCATGTGGTCCATTTTACTTGCTCCGGTTGGAATACTTATCTTTTGGTCTTTCCTCGGAGAAATTATCAACACCAAATAAACTACGTATACTATTGTGGATCATGGCGGCTGAAAAGTAATAAAAAGTTTTTTCATTTGCATGTTTTTTTAGGAGAGAGAGATACCACTATGCACACCACTTTACGTTTTACAGTTCCTTGCTAAAAAAAAATGGGCTGGGAAAAAGTTATGTCTCCATGCAGACGAACTCTAAAATTTCAAAAATAGTTTCGTCGCCAGAGTCCTGAAACTGGGAATGGCAACAGTCCCTGTTAAGGAATACCCTAACCGGGACGTTCACACCACATAATCATCTGTTACTCTTCAGTTCGAACCATTTAATCGTGCTTTGATTGTTTCCAGAATCCATCAGACTCGATCAGTGAAGAGGTGATGGCAGCTGAGAAGTTATTTTACGAAGAAGGTGCTTTCAAGCTGATTGTGTACTGCGGTGTCGCCATTCTGGGATTACTCTTTATCGCTGGGCTGCTGTACGAGGTTCTTGCTAAGAAATATCTGCAGCGTAAGTCGAGCTTAGCTATGTATATACTGATTTAATTAAAAAGGCTTGTAAGGTATGAACTCCTGTGACTATTTCCCTGAATAATCTCTCTTGACACTTCACTGTGAAATAACTAGATCAAGAACTCGAGATTTCTATTATATAATAGTTGACGAGGGAGAAGACCAAACTAGTCTTTACTCAAAGGAATCGAGAGCGAATAATTTGATTGTTTGAGAATAAGTCTACTAGATGTTCAATAATGCAGTCTCGTGTTCTTATTAAATCTTGTTTCCAAACGCACACAGTTAGGCCATTCACTCCAGCCATAATCACAGAATAGAAAGCGAGTAGTGTAGCCAATTGGATTGCAGCATTTGTTATATGAAGATATGTAGTTGCAGGTTTTAATACTTACCATTTTTTAGGGATAGTCCTCAAGAAACGCAAAATAGAACTCCCGCAATCTTTTAATCCTACAGGATGATGCATTGCTAAAAGATAGCATTGTTTTTTACTGCAGCGAAACGACTGAGAGAGGAGAACAACTACCAGAACGTTGAGTTGGTCAAGCAAACAAACACGGCTGATGACCAGGCCTCCAACCCAACTGAGGGAGATCTGGAAGAACTTCTACAAGATTATAAGGCTTTCCACGACTCTTGGGTTGCAAAGTGTAAAAGGCTTCATGGGAAACCATATGGCTGTTAAATCCAGCAGATTGTCCCGTTTAAACACAGGACAATTATTGTCTTAAGAACATTCTTTGTTTTATAGTTTATTAAGGTGTAATTATTACTAAGGTGTATCACTGAAATTGAGTCGGTGTTTTATTGACTCAGCCCCCTCAGTAGTTTCAGTAGTTTCAGTCAAAAGTCACATGGTAGTGCAAAGCAAATCAGACTCCTCACGGTCAGTTACATGGAGTAAGATTCGGGTACGAGATCAGCACGTCATCTGAAGACCATTACTTGGGATGCAAGGGGAAAACATGGTAACTCTTTTTCAAGTGCAGTTTGCTCTGGAATATCTTAGAAAATCGCACTATTCTCACAGACAGGAAAATGTGCCGGATAATCATCTTTTTAGAACCACTAAAACAACAAATTAAGGTTTAATAGTTAGCAGAAGCTGTGTCACAAGGACGGGAATAAGGGTAGCGTGTTTACATTCGTGTTACCACCAAATTCAGACCATTATTAAGATCATTCGTTTGGAAGGTTTGCAAATGTACAGTTTTTTACACTCAGTTGAGTGCACGGGGCAATGAATAAACAAGATATTTTTTGCCTTCCAAATAAGTCATCACATGATTCAGATTGAGTGGCAACAAGGTTGTAAGCAGGTCACCCAAATCCGTCTGTTTCCTTTTAACACTACAGTAACGGCTTTGTGTTATTTCGGCTTCTCGTTGGAGTAGAGCCAGGCTCAGAAATATTTTACATCTTTCTCCGGTTTTTATGAGCTAGCCCAGTGGCACCCAGCTAACATAGTATATGTCCAAAGATGCGAAAGTTCTTTTGATATGATGAGGAAAAAATTTGCCTTCTACCCACGACATACTATCATATTGAAATAAGACCTGAAATCTAAAGCAAGAGTAACTAGAATCAAGTCGCTAAGCCACTGAGTTAAAACGGCTAATATCGGAATGGACAAAAGAGCTTAGACTTCACCTCATTCGATAAGTTACACAAAATACTGCACTTTTTATCGTTATACCGCTATGATAATCCACAAGCTGAAGGCATATAGTTTCAAGCCTTTTCAAACTAAGCTATCGTATCATTATACTGGTAGAAATTAAGCAAGATCTCTTATACTGATTTAACTCAAAATGTTTCTTTTTTTCCAAGGATTTACTGCGATAGGGAACGACCGGTTTTTCAACGATCATAGTAAATTAGTTATCCTCTTTATGTTGCAAGGAGATAAGGACGTGTTGATCATTCATGGTTTTCTGTGAGAAAGCTCCACCTTTTACCCCTACCCTGTTAACATCCGGGAAGTGTTGCTGTATCCTTGGGGTAAACTTGCTTTTTTGTGGCCTCAAAATGCATCAAAGATACACCTTGTGCTTCGGGTGTGGGGTCTTGGTTGGGTTGCCGTGGGTTGCACCACTTGGAGCGATACTAACCAAATATCATGGAAAACTATAACTTAAGATAAAAGATTTGAAAAAATAATGGTGCTGTTGAAGTTTTTGCTTTACAAATATTAAGGAAAAGTTAAATCAGAATGTCGCCCACAAAACTCAGTACTTGACCTCTGGGAAACTGTAACAGAACCTTTCCTAATAAATTAAAGCCCAATTTTACTCCTAGTCCAAACCATTTTAACTTTGCCTGGAACAACCACGATGACACGGATGACATTCCACTTCCTGAGGAAAATACCAAACCCAGTCTGACGAACACGATATTGTCAGACTACCGACCTCTAACGAGGAACTTACGAACACATAATCGTCCTTTTACCGACCTCACACGAGAATCAGACGATCAGCGACCTGTCGCGAAGTTCTGACGAACGTAATGCCGTCCAATTACCGAAATCAAAGATGTTCCCTACAACAGTATTCGCTTACAAAAACAAGAAAAAAAAAGTTTTTATTGAATAACCTTGAAACGAGACCTAACTCTAACTTTAAACAATTTTCAAATAGGTATTCAATGTTACTTGGTGTTATGTACATGCCCTTCGCAGGAGCATTAAAAAAATCCTTTAATAGAAGAAATAACACTTCGCTTGTGCTGCGGAAACATTCTTGAACTAAGTCCTGAACTCTTCGGTCCTATTGGTCATACAGGTTATACAACGAGACTCTGAGATTTACTCCAAGTTCCAAGTGTCCCTTGTAATTACTTAAGTTTTGATTACATACAGCTTAATCGAAAAGTACAGCCTTCATTAAATGCGGCTGACCCTTTAAATATTGATAACTTCGAGTTATCATGGACAGCACATTTATGAAACAACGTTTCAGGAACACGCTTTCATAATTATTCTACTGGGACAGCGAAAACTGTACAGATTAACTTTCAGCTTTCAATAAGATCCTACACCCCACACAGGTTAGTCAGGTAAAGGGGAGGGGAGGTTTTAATACATACTTGTTTGGGCGTGTGTGGTTCCTTTTCAAAACCGATAACCCACATAAGGTAAATCAAAATGTTCGTATTGACTTGAACCTTTTCTTCAACTTTTTCTTTTTAAGTTCAAACTTAAGGTTTCACCTAAAAAACAATACTTCATGCTAATTATTATACTTTAACCCTATGCAAAAATTAAATCATCTGCCACAGTAAATTTTCCAATTCCTACAATTCGGATTAATTGTTACTACAACTAAAGGTTGTGCATATTGTAACGTAAAGATTTAAATAAAGTGGTCAAATTAGTCACCTTAATTTGAAACAGGATCGAGGAAGAACACAAACATCACCTCTAAAAAAGATAAATTACCCTCTTAACTCCAAAAGAGATCGACAAGTAGCTTCCCCTCACAATTTTACGTACATCATCCAGCCCAAAGGTAATGAGAAGACACAAAACCATCAGCTGGAGGATGCAATCTTGGTATAAAATGAAATTCACCAAACTGATCCACAAAGAAATGTAATGGGGCCTTGGAGAAAATTACTTGGTAGGTTCTGGGAGTTTAGGGGTTAAAGCAGTACGGTTTTACACAGCGACTTTTTCATCATCTCCGTTGGGAGTGCGACCGTTGGCATTTCGATCAGCGGCTAATTCTTGATCGCGAAGCTTCTTCAATCCTTCAATTAAGCGGTCATGAAACACTTGGTATTCGGCTATCATCATATCCAAGGTGGCATGTTTAGAGTTGTCGCGAGGGTGAAGTTTAACTTCGTCCTCGCTGACTGAGTAAGAACCCTTAGGAGCAAACTGCATACGCTGATTTCCTGAAGGAAGAAAAATGTTTGTTGACTATCAAATATTCCCAATTAATTGCTGCATCAAGATTCATCACGGGCTGTTAAGAAGATGAAGAGTTAACTTGTGTAACACTTCATTTACAACAATAACGACGACGACGACGACGACGGTGAAAGCTTACAACGAAAGTTGAAATACAACAACATCACTAATATCAAGTTTCAACCAAAATAAACTAAATTAGAACAGATGCTTCAACAGCTTTCTTTATGATTTTAAGCATGAATTTTATGGCAACGACACACGACAAAAATGAACTCTGATTTTTTCATTTTTCCCATATTCCTTATATCAGCCTTAACAAAACTAGAAAAAAACTCTTCTTCATATCTATAGCGAATATTTTAACTAGAGTGTGAGCACAGCCGAAAGCAGACGGTAAAAGAAGTTCCAATTTGATTTGCCGTTAACTCCAAACTAAACTACAAAAATCTACAACTTCAATGGCGATCATCAATGACAGAAGGTCGAACAGTGCGAAACTCTTAGCGTGGCACCCTTTTCTACGACGAAGTTGATTTAAATAAGAGTACTTTAGTCTTCAAGCGTTTAAAAGGAAGCTGTCCTGCTTATATGTACGATCTACTCAAATTTAATGCCGACCTACACACATGAACTGGTCGTTATAGTAAATTTCATCGGGCCTGCCCTTTGGTCAATCGCGAAACCGAGGGAGAGAGGACCTTTAGCGTACTTGCGACAAGATTGTGGAACTAACCACCCATTAACCTAAAGAAAGAAGCGACAAAAGTTGCGTCTTTCAGAAAGCCCTTTCACAGACATTTTTCAACGAGCTATGATGAGGTAGAACATTTCAGTCCGAATGCGATTTAACCTGGCCCAACTATTATTAATTTTTATCTAGTTTTTAGCTTAAATTTCAATATAACTGTCGATCAGTTTTATACGAATACATTTTAATTCTACTTATAGTACTTTTAGAATCGGGGGCCACTAGTTCATCAGTTGAATTATTGTTGTGTGTTACCCTCCTTAAATATAGTTGTTTTGTTTTTTTTTTTGCCTGGAGAACATGTAAGTCAACATAAATAAGAAATTCTTTTCAGTAGTAAATGTTACCAACAAATCTGGATGAAACGCAAAGATAAACATTGACTGATTACATCAATAAGAATAACATTCAAATATTAGTACACCTGTGAGGGAAATAACTCAGAAATGCTTACTTATTTTCGGTCTGCGATATAAGAATTCCCAAGAGAAGCCAGCAATAAAGAACACAGCGGCGACACCAAGTCCGATGTACATGACGAGAGAAAAGACATCTTCTTGATAAAACAAACCTTCTGCAGCTTTAAGCTGCTGGTTTTCGTCATCAGTCGGATTCTATTAGAATAAATGCAAAAGAAACTCATGTTATTTCCACGTAGCTCGATAACTTGAGTCTTCAGTGAGAGGAACTTAGAACTACATGTAAAATCATAAATGATTTTCAATTTATATGCCCTGCATTTAGTTTGATTGTTTTTTTTTTTGTTTGGTTTGATTTTTTGTGGCGCTTACGTGGTGCCTTTTGGTTTCTTTTCACATGAGCTCTTTAAGAGTCTTTAAAATGACCCCCACTCAAATTTCCGTTTCGTTTCTATCTTGTTCAACCGGATGGAAAAAATTCGATGACTTCATAAATCTCATAGTGCCAGTGAAATCTAGCGAACACTGGCTTGACACAAGAATTACAAGATTAAGAAAATTGAAAAGAAACAAAAATTGCTGTTAACGCTTACCTTGAGTGGCACCAAATTATCTGCAATGATTTCAAATATCTCCTGTGGGTGATTCTGTAGGAAGCTTCGAACACATTTCTCAAACCTTGAAGAATTCTTAGGTAACACCACTCCATAGGTGATTGAGTGATCGATGTACCTCTCGATTCTGATTGGTTCTTTTTGAATCAGGTTCAACGAATGAGTGAGGACGTAGTTATCCACTAGAGCACCGTCAATTTCGTGTGCCAAGAGAGCTTCCGTCATTTTCATCACGTGAGGGAAAACTAAGGTGGTAGAAAATTGACCACTAAATGATACATATACCTTATTCGATGGTTTACTATGTAATACGCACTGATATTTCGCAATGGGCAAAATGTCCGGGTCTGGAAATTGAAACTCGGAATGCCCTAATATTCGTAACAGCGGAAAAATGAAGCAAAATATTTTGCAGGAGCGCATTTCTATTGAATGTTGCAAAACCAGAACCGAAGTAATAAAAACAGCCAATCAGAGCGAAGGAAAAAATCACAAGGATAATGATGAAAAGTATACACAAGCAAACTGCCTAAAGCGCTATTAGACGCGAGTGAACAAGTGTTAGTTTTCGATCTTAACCTGGTTGGGAGGATCATGCAAGTTTTCTGGACCAATCACATAGCGACGTAAAGCAAAACCAAAGCAATCAGAGATTTTTTTTTGACGCTCAATGGCAAATTGCTCTTCACAAAAAATAGGATTAGAATCATGAAGTAGAATAAGACTGTGAACAGGATAAAGAGGGATTTTATTCATATGTCGCGAACTTAGGTCGAAAAAAAATACGGCCCTCGACCAGTCTCCTTGCCCCTTCCCCCGCGAGGACGTCGCGTTGGTAAGTACGTGTACATGAAGAGAGATGTGGAGTCTGAGCCCGGCCGTTGACTGAAGAAAAATGTTATAAACAATACAGAAGACCTGAGAGGAATACAGAGAGGGTGCGAGAGAATGATGTAGTTAAAACCAAAGGTAATCTCAGTTCAACGATTTCCTTAATTGTCTAACACTTTTACGCTTAGCCTCGTTGACATCGCAAGGATGTATTCTAACATCACTGTATATAACTGATGCATATGTGATACCTTTCATGTCAGCATTCATGGTCACACCAAGTTTGAACTCCTCACTCCCATTTACTGCTCCGATCTGCCACAGGATGTAAAAAAATAAACAAAAAGTGAAAAAAAAAATAGGAATAAAACATAAAATGAACCATTAAATAAGCAACAGGTAGAGTGAAATAGTACAAAGATGACTTGAGAGAGAACACAGCGAGCTAAAAATATTAACGAGAAGAACTGCAACGAAGCTCATTACGTATTTTCAAGCCGTCCTATGTAGTAAAAAAATGTGAAATCCCCAAATTTTGGTTTTTATGTGAACACGAAGGGCGAATTAGTTACACTGCTATAAACAGCGCGACTTAGAGTTGCCTTTGCGTGCTACGCCAAAGAGAGCTCTGGCGATGTTAGTGACGGTTAGCATTCTTGAGTCTTTAAAATTCTTGACACAACAGTTGTCATTCAATAACGTCGATGTTTTCCTAAGCATGTCACCGTCCCCGGTCAAGACTGCTGAAGCCTCGCAAAGTTTGAAGACGCTGACGATGACAACGAGGAACAGGAGAATTAGCGGAAGAAAAGTGAAAAGAGAGAATTAATACTAAATGCTTTTTGAGCTTCTAACTGAAGGAAGCAACACATTTTAAAGGTCAGGTGCAGCTAAGGAGAGAAGGAAAATATATTTGTTTTCAGGAAAGAAAAAGGATGCTTTACAATATACCTTTGAACCGTGAATTTTAAAAATCTGCACGGTACTGGCAGATAACGAAGCTGTCACCAGGGCTGTAAAAATCGATATGATGATAACACCTGTTATAATCCACAGAATACAGAACACACGACCAAGGGCTGACTTAGGAGAACGGTCACCATACCTGTGATAAAGGGTACCAATAACTATAAGATTAATCATTCAGTCAATGAGTCAATAAAACAATCAGTCAATCAAGCTTGAGACAGAGTGAAAGGGTTAACGCTCTGAAGAAGGGCTAACGCTCGTAACGTCAGCTTTAGAAAACTCTTTATGATAGCCAATTTACGTTATCAACTCAGTTGATAAAACCAAATTATCTTGTAATACCTTCTACCGACGCGAAACCACAGTTTCTTCAGAAATCTACCCCCATTTATTCAATCAATGAGTCGATCAGTTGGTCAGTCAGTCAGTCATCAGTCAGTCAGTCGGTCAGTCAGTCAGTCAGTCAGTCATCAGTCAGTCAGTCAGTCAGTCAGTCATTCATCAGTCAGTCAGTCAGTCAGTCAGTCAGTCATTCATCAGTCAGTCAGTCAGTCAGTCAGTCAGTCAGTCAGTCAGTCAGTCATCAGTCAGTCAGTCAATCATTCATCAGTCAGTCAGTCAGTCAGTCATTCATCAGTCGATCAGTTGGTCAGTCAGTCATTCATCAGTCGATCAGTTGGTCAGTCAGTCGGTCAGTCAGTCGGTCAGTCAGTCATTCATCAGTCAGTCAGTTGGTCAGTCAGTCGGTCAGTCAGTCAGTCAGTTAGTCATTCATCAGTAGGTCAGTCAGTCGGTCAGTCAGTCATTCATCAGTCAGTCAGTTGGTCAGTCAGTCGGTCAGTCAGTCAGTCAGTCAGTCATTCATCAGTCGGTCAGTCAGTCGGTCAGTCAGTCATTCATCAGTCAGTCAGTTGGTCAGTCAGTCGGTCAGTCAGTCAGTCAGTCAGTCATTCATCAGTAGGTCAGTCAGTCAGTCATTCAGTCATTCATCAGTCGGTCAGTCAGTCAGTCATTCAGTCATTCATCAGTCGGTCAGTCAATCAGTCAGTCATTCATCAGTTGGTCAGTCTGTCAGTCATTCATCAGTCGGTCAGTCAGTCATTCAGTCATTCATCAGTCGGTCAGTCAATCAGTCAGTCATTCAGTCATTCATCAGTCGGTCAGTCAATCAGTCAGTCATTCATCAATCGGTCAGTCAGTCAGTCATTCATCAGTCGGTTAGTCAGTCAGTCAGTCATAAGTCGGGCAGTCAGTCCATCAGTCATTCATCAGTCGGTCAGTCAGTCAGTCATTCATCAGTCCATTAGTCTGATAGGTATTAATTCAAATGGGTAATTTAGTATTATTGATAGCGTAAATTGGCTAACGCTCGAAACGTCAACCTTTAAACTCTTTCCCCCCTTTATTCATTCAAATAACCTACCAATAATAACAGTTTCAAAACAAAAAATTAAATCAGGTTTAAGATAATAATCATTAAGTAATATTCAAGCATGATTTTGACAAACAACTACATAAATGTTAAATCTACTAAGAATAATTTGCCTCAGAAAAATATACGAACCCCACAGTTGTCATAGTAACAAGTGCCCACCAAAAGCCTTCCCAGGAACCTCGTAGAAATGGTGGCGGGAATTCTCCAGGGTTGCTGGTGTGATCCTATAGACAAACAAACAAATAAAAAGTGATAAAAAAAATTATTCCTTAAGTGTTGCCAAGCTGAACTTCTCAATGTCTCAGGACACGGGGGTGGATGCTACGCGAAGTAGCCCAAAAAGTACTCTCCGTTTTTATAATTTGAGTTTCCTTATTATTTGTTTTTATATGACGCACGGACCTCGCTGCGCTTAGTCTTTGCGTCATGACCTCAAGACAAATATCTTTCCGTCTGGCCCTCCCACTCAGTCAATAGGTACACATCATTGATACAGACTCAACAAATACTAAACACTTAGTTTCTCAGACTCGCGGCGTAGCCGAAAAGAGTTCGCGTTTCGTAAGTCTTATTGGAGTTTCAGTGTAAGTCATTGGTAGAATAGGAGGAACCCCGTACAAACTCAGAACTAAGCCAAAAATCATCTTTGGTTGTTAGATCCCAATCCAAAACCTACTCCAATTTTCAAAAAATATTCTTGGGTATTTTCAACAAAAAAAAACAACAAAAAATCCAGCTCACCAGAAACCAAATGATAATCCCAGAGAGTGAAGCTGTAACGAGTATAAACACCAGCATTGGCCAGGCGTTGGCTATTGTTGTAATCAGAACGTGAGTTTGAGTCTTGTCGGGTTGGTCATTGTGCACAAGAAGAATAACACGAGGTGCCTTGACAATACTGATGAACGGCCGGTCCCTGGTATCGAAGAGGAAACAAAAAATGATTGCTGAGTTATCTCAAAAAGGTTATAGTAGTTTCCCTTATTTCTCTACTATTCGCTTCCACGCACTAACGTTTTGAATCAGGGACACAAGTTAGTTTTATACTTCACCCTTTAACTCCCAGAAGTGACTAACGTGTTACTTCTCCCAATAATTTCCATACTATATTTAGCAAACAGTTAATGAGAATACCCAAACTTATCAGGTAGAAATTGTTATCTTGATCTTTCACCACATTCTCGCAACTAATTTACAAGGAACTGTTAGCAGCAAGAGGGGAGAATTAACAATCAAATCTTGGGAGTTAAAGGGTTAAGAAATACGGAACAGGATCTCTGTGATGTACGCGACTACAGGTAATGTAACAATCAACTGATTTAGATCATGAAATGGAATCTGGTTGCAATTGTTCAGAGAGTGCGCAGTTAAAACCAACCATCGTCCTTTATACAATAAGCTGCTGCATCACGCCGGCGATAAGCTTCATCACGCCGGCAATAAGCTGCATCATACCGGCAATGAGCTACATCACACCGGCAATAAGCTGCATCACGCCGGCACGCATTTTGATTGGCTCTCACTTACGATTTTTGGAGAACAGAGGCCTAGATGACGTCACATCTGTGACACTCGGCTCTAGGCCTGTCCCGATTGTGCTCGTAAAATGCTGGAAAGTTGCTCACTGGAATATCGAAAATTTGCTAAAAAATTGACTAAAATCCGAAAAATTGTTACCCGAATTTCAACAGTTGCCTCCCACATATCTTGATATTTTTCATATAAACGTTAATCAAAAACCATATTTTTCGTTCATCGCAATAATGAACTGAACTTAACTTTAAAGAGTTGCTCACTAATAAAGACAGCTTCTAACCATCCATTTCCGTTCACGGAAAGTAAATAAACGATAATACGCCTGCGAAACATTCAAGAAATTTGCATAAATTGAAGGTTTTTTTCGCGAAATCTTTGACTTTATTGTTCTTTGTATGGGCCCTAAACCTAAAAGTTTCTCAAAAAATGCTCAGAAAGGCAAACCTCGCCCGTGGCTGTTAGAACCACACAAGGGTGCTACAAAGACCAAAATTTGCTTAAAAGTTGCCGTGCACAATCGGGACAGGCCTTTCTGCCTCGTGTATTCTTATCACATTTTGATGTCGTCTGTGATCTATTACTGAAAGAAGGCACGGCAAAACTTATTTGTTAAATAGATATCCAGTGAACAAGTATCCTGATAGACCCTTAGAACAATTGCCTTGATGCAACACCACATTCACGAAATTGGCCAACATTGACATACATGATGACTAGCTGGAGAAAATAGCTCTAAGATCTAAGGATAAATTACGCATATTGCACATGCTGCGAAGTTACCTGAATATATCTGAGTTGTCGTATCCGTAGATAGGAAACGTCAAATCAAACCTGTCCTTTGCAATGTCGTTCTCTACGCTCCTTACAGACTTAGAAAGTTTTCCAAACAAAACGTCAGAGTTCTTATTACAACAGCCCGACAAAGCAGC
Source organism: Pocillopora verrucosa (assembly GCF_036669915.1). Lineage (NCBI taxonomy): Eukaryota > Metazoa > Cnidaria > Anthozoa > Scleractinia > Pocilloporidae > Pocillopora > Pocillopora verrucosa. The sequence continues at coordinate 17,661,731 of NC_089320.1, read as the reverse complement.
CTTCAGAATGGCCGGAAACATGCCGTCAACCGTTAGACCCGTGCTTCCTTTGTTCTTGGTTTGATAGACGGTGGTGTATGGGGAGTACACGTGCCAAGCGATGGACATGGGCAATCCAATTGCACAGCGGTAGTCTAGGGAGTAGTTCGTCGCCAGGTCAAAGTAATGCTGTAGCTTTTTACTTCGCCTCGGAGAATTGTCCAGCGCCAGTGTAGAGAACGGGATGTGGAAGGAAGATTCAGAGTGATTCCTTTTCGACCAGTAAGGGAGAAATATGGCTTCAGTTTCCGGGGCGAACTTGGTAAGTGTTGCGATGAGAAATAACAAGGAAAACATGGCTTCAAACCCTCAGGAATGGACGCTTAAATTGACAAAGAGAAAAAAAAAGAGAAATTTAACAACGTAAGCCTTTTAACTGATGCGTTTAGTAACTGAACCGCTTCGGGCGGCTGGTATGTCGCCTTATAATTAAAGAGAAAAATATTCGAAAAATAAATATGTGACCAAGAAGTGAACCTTCTGGAAAAAATTAAGAAATTGTGAGGACGATCAGCCAAGGACATTATCAGTCGACATACCAGCAGAGTCAGAGGAGGTGTGGGGTGTTATTATTTTATACCTCCAACCCCCTCTCCCACCCATTAATTTTCATATTGCGTGTTGACAGCATATTTTGTTAAATTTTTTCAACCTTCCGGAACAGTGTTTGAGATCAGCTTTTTGATATCATTATCACTTGACTCTACAAAACGAGTTTGTTTTTCCTCCATGTAAAATAATAAGGTTGAAAAGGTGAAACTATAAAACTAGCTTTTTTTGTCTGGCTTTGTTTCTTTTCGACGATAATCATTGGAGGGCAAAAACGTGATAACCGTCCTGCGATTTGGCATCACGTGACGAAACTAGCCAATAACAAAGCGCGAAAATGAATGGGTGGGTTGTAACATTCAATATCTTGTGCGTAATGGATTGGAATAACGAAATAAAGGTAGACATCCCTAGAAGCCATACGTAATGAATTGTATACTGTTTCTCGCTCGCTTGGAATGTAAGTCAATGGATCATATACATCAACAGACCTTTATAGTACACCATAGCATTAATAGTCTTCATTCCGAGGTCACAAATATCAAACAACAGACTAAAAGCTAAGTTTCCGTTTTGTGTCAGAAAGACGGAAAAAATTGAAATATAAAATCTTCCACAGGTAACAAATAAATGTCTCCTTATTCTTTCAATCATTAATGCTTATTTTTCTCGTCTTATCCGTTTAATCAATTTATAATTAGTGTTTGACGTGGTCACCTTGACCTACTTCTCGCATGTAAACAATTCATTGATTATATTTGACTAAATTACCACCAATTTATATGTACACAGTTTGGCGGTCGAGGACGTTGTGTTATGAAGCAGCCTTAAAATTCAGATGTTGACCTTTCACTCCGTTCAACAGCCATTCTGAGACTAACTTTGGTAACTATCGCAAACGATCTTTTCATCATCTGTGATAAGATGGAAAGGTATATTCTGCTCTCTCAAATACATTTCTCAAAGGCAAACGTTTATGGAATGATGGAATGTATTACAGAGTAGAACATCAAAGCAGCCCTATTGTGTTCACTACTTAAGAGAGCAGAGAAAACTGAAATTTATGCAAGACAAAGATCTTGTAAACATCGAGCACAATTTAGATAACAAAAGCACAAACCGTATCAAAGGTAACCGATATGCCAAGCGGTAGAAAAGTAATTAATTTGTCTCCGTATGATATCAATGAAGAGTGCTTGAGGTTCTTTGACCTTTAAATTGCCATATTGGTTAATTACTTACTCTCTCGTTAGCAGCGCTTTTACTGTAATTACATTCGAGGAGTCCTTACTTTTGAGGTATCACCTACGTTTGATTAACGTAAACGTTTACCGGAAATGGTTGTCCGAAGCTAAGAACGTGTCAAAACGTGTTGAAATATAACTGGAGTTTTCTGTATTCCAAATATAGAAAAATGTTAGTGGTTACAGCGAACTATTCATATACGAACGAAGATGATAACATCTGTCATTTCCGTTAACTTTGGTTAAAAATAAAATTACTTACGCGATTGCAGATTTGCCACTACTTTCTGAATTTGTTTGTAAGGATGGAATTTCATACCTTCTTTCGAAAATTAACTTTAATATGAAAAAAGATTACTTGCTCTTTTTGGAAATTTCATCACGAGACTCATCAATATTGTTTAAGCTAGAGGTACTGTTAAAATGATAATCCGTAACCTAACACTTTTTGAGTTACGAATGGATACATGCTTGTTCAGAAAAGGTCCAAATTTTAGCATCTTAATCACAACTAAGCTTCAAAATACTCTCGCATAACAGAAAGCTCCCAAAACAACTACTGTTAAACAACAAAGACAGAACCTAATTCAAAATCTCACCGACAGATACAGATTGCACAAGAAAACAATTTTCACCAATCGGATGACAGTGACCCTGATCATTAATTGAATTTAACTCATTAATTCATTGTTCAGTAATCGACATTGATGGATCTGTGAGAGTACGCCCCAAAAGATATCGGAGCACTTTCGCAAATGTTCATTGACATCTAAGAATTGATGGCCTTGTACACTGAGTTTTTAGCCCTTTCTTCTCAGGGTCGGTCATAATAAGCGAAATGTCAAGAATGATTATTAAGGAACCGTTGGTCCAATAAAACTTGTAAAACTGTTGACCTTTGAAGTGAGATGAAATACTTTTAGTTTAAGCATGATGAAGCTCGTTGATTTAACTGTTAGTTGTCTGGAGAAACATAATTTGCCCCAAAAGGCTTTCCTAATGTTTTCACAAATGAAAAACAGCATTTCCTGTGATTTATTGATAGTCAGACTTCTTGTACACGTATTTAATTTTTTTTTTGGGGGGGGGGTGGTGGTGTGAGACCGTAAAACGTACTGATGATGGTGTGGTTAGTGATAAGACGTTTCACAATGGCTCAAACGATGCATAGCACTAAAGAAAATAATAATTCTAAAACGCATGGAACAAAGACTTAGTTTGAATGTTTGTTCATCTAGTAAAGGACAATTACTCTTTGCTAAACCACAACTCCAGATAAGACAATATCCTATTTCTGTTTTCAAGAAATATTCACTTCTGAACTTATTTCTTTCAGGCATGGAAACATTTTTAAAATTTCAAAACATATTCCTTTTTAAAAGGTTCAAGCTATCTTTGCTGTCACAAAATAAATGTACCTTTAATTAACACCCACATTCCCTTAGGGAGATTATTGTTATATAATCACCTTAACTATTTAACACAATTTCCCTTTTGATAGCATTGTCATTCAGATAGGTAAAGACTACAGCAAACTCAATACTTATGTTATTCAAATACCTTTACTGAACAGTGGACGTCAGAGAAGACACGAAAGTGCTTTCTAAAAGAATTACACACATTTAAATGCAAAATTTGTTTTGAAAATAAACCTTGGTTCTCCAGTTATTGTCTTTGTTTACAAATAGACCCCGATGGCGAAACTATTCAGACTGCCCTACAAGTTGTGCCTAACATTAAACTTCTCGCCGATTACATTTTCTTCTGGTCTGTTTAGGAATGTGTAGTTAAAAAGCAAGTACACACAAGCACGAATACACCGAGAGCATTTCATAGCTATTTAAACATTAATATCTATCGTTCATGGCATGTAAATTATTTTCAACTTGTGGCTGTATTGTACATAGAGTACAAAAGTGCCTGTTTAAACACAACAAAAATTAAAGCTCTCAGACGTTTTCGGTAACGAAATATAGCAACATTAGCGCAAACGTATATTATAAGTTTTAACAGTTAAGTAGCATACTGGGCAGAGCCAGACGAGGCAAAACCGTACCTGTCACAAGTGTTAAAAGATCCTCTCTTCTCGTTTTTTGTCTGAGCACGAGAGGAAAAGGTGTCCGCAAACAAACCTGCAAACGAAAAAGAACAACAGCGAACTTAACCACTTGCAGTCGAAACTAAATTGGCGTTGAATGCTTGCACACTAAGTCTAGTAACAGATAACAATCATGTAATGTTACCTGCAAAAATAATGGAGAGCTTGGTGAAGTCAACAAAGCCTTTGGCGAGCTACAAACTGTGCGCCTTATTAAATATTTTCATGTACTGCTGCTATTAGGGCTATTCAAAATACACCACCCATTGAGCGACATAATACGACTTCTGCTGAGATTGTTTATGATTTCAGCTCTTCTGTCGGAAACGACTGGAAATCAGTCAGATTATGCCCTGATAACACATTGGGTGCTGAGTGGTGAACAGGAATACAACAACCGAGCTAGAAAGTGTCTTCAATTAAAAATTGTAGTCTATTGTTTTGACAAGTTCCTGCACTTCACTATTCGTTTTCAAACCTCTTTAAGCCCTAAGTAACTGCAAAAGAAAAACAAAATCCTACCTGAGCACGCAAACTAAGGAAGGGACAAGCGCTTTTAGCCGTCAGCTTGCGTTTTAGTTAACAGACCTATCCTTATGCATTAAAACAATTTTAATCCCTTTGGACTCGCCACAAAGGTAAGACCTAATTAATGATGTACGCTTCTGCGAACCTTTGTAAACAAAATAAATGACATACACACTCTATTGTAAGCGCTCGCTTTGAAGCCAAAAACGCAGGTCAAATTAGCTCTCAAAAAACAAACATTTTTAGGAAGAAAAAACAACTATGGAAGGAAATTGCGGGAATGCTTTGAGTAACGATGTCAAAATGTTAAATTTTGTAAAACAGCTGTAAAACACATTCTTAGAATGGTTCTTTATGTATTTTGTCGACTTAAGTAAACAGTAAAGCTTTGAAAAAAGTCAAACATTGTACCTGAAATAAAACAGCACTAACCAAACTTGTAATTATTGTGCTCAACACAGTGGTATTTACATTCTGTCAAGTATTAGTCACCTTGTGATCAGTAAAATGGATCAAAGTTTTTTTCAACAATATTATCTATGGGTCATCTCGTCCCTTGTTTTAATCCATAATTTGTACAGATATTCGAACTTGCTAGCAAAATCTTTTGGGCTCTAATTTTAGAGGTAATCGCTCTGCTGCTCTCATGCAAGGACTGATTTAATTAAGAATTCTTGCCTCAGTTTTCAACTGTACAATGATGTGTCCGTGACTACAACTGCAGGTCATGGAGAAAAGAAAAGCAAAATTGTATACCGAATACATTAAAAGTGCTTTCCAAGAGGGTCTAAACAATCAAAAATTCAATTTAGTTTAATTCTTGAATTTTTAAATGAAGCTACTTGTTACAAAACTAATAAAAACTGGAAAAGAAACCAACATGTATGACAGTACCTGGGGCAGTTGTTTTAAACATATCGTCTACAGCGGCAGTAAGGTAGTTTGTTTCCCTAATATCAAGAGGCTCCGCCTACGCACAATGGCGGAAAAACCTTTAATGAAAATTACTTCAGTTTACAAATTCACCAGGTATATTTTAAGGCTACGCATGGAAACACAGCCTAGTGATTATATGACAAACAATGCTCAACATAAACAAGAGCAACATACTTTATCTCGATGAAAAATGACCCAGCAACTCATGCACATTCTGCCCTCATCAGCAACAGTCGGATTTGCTTTATCTTCACTATTTGGGGTCAAGATTATCGCTCTCAGATGTATTGAAAACAGCAGGACTTAGAGATACCGTTAAAAACGTAAACTTATTTCCCAAATTATCACGAACTACATCACGGCAACGAAAACCTAATCTGTTCAAAACTAGTCTCTGTTTACATCGGATTTTCCTTTTTGTTAACAAAATGTACAGGCCACATTGCTAATCTCTTGCACTTAAGAAAAACAACAACACTTTGTAATACTGGTCTAAATTAAAACTTGCTCGACAAATGATAACGTTATCTTACAAATAAAAAAAACAGCCTCTGTTTACACTGAGTTTGCTATTTTACACACAAAGATAACGGCCTTTTCGCTCGCTTAATGGCCTTTCATTCTTTCACTGCTGTAAATATAGGGCTGGTAATAGTTTACACCTAAGCATGAAAGAATTCATCCAGATTAAATCTTAATGAAAGACTTTGAAATAAAGGTTGAATCCCCAAAAGGATGCTACAGCAATTAGCTGCCGTGGCTCAAACAATAAGCAGCTATTTTACATTCAATGAACTTGAAAAGAAAATTGTTGTCCTAGGTGATAAAAATCTAGGATGGCTACTTTCCTCTTTTGAACTTTGAAGGAGTGAAAAGAAACCGAGAATCGCGTCAAGCGACCTCAAATCACCTCGAGTTTAGCTGGCTCAGGAAGAATATATCATATCAAGCAAAAAGGTAAGTCAATTTTTGTTACATTCTTGTTATACTTAGATTCTAGTAGAAAACTTTATTGTTTTTACATATCGATCGCGATTGCAGACCGATAAAACAGCGCGACACGCGGCTATTCTGTAGTATCTTTAACTGTACTTTGTTGTTCCTCTTTCTAGTATTTAAATTCAGTTGTAATCAGATCAAATTTACGATTTCGAGAAAATACAAAAAAGACCCCAGTACGACAAAATAATAATTATTCACCTTAGTATTTTCGTCCCACAAAAGGTCGCTCGAATACTTTGCTCCATTAACACGGGGTTATACTCCGTGTTGTTGGTTAAGTTTAGAAGGCTTACATAGAAGTAAACGATTTGCAACATTCCCCTGCGCAATTCCGTTGAAATTTAGGTTTGATTACAGTGCAAGAGGTTAATTAGATACTATACAAAGTAAACTAAAGGTGTGCAGATGTAAGATTCATCATGTAAAATTCATCATTGTCTACGTCGTGTAAGATCGATTCCAGTTCATAAACTAAGATGAAGCGATGGTTTTGAAGAAGAATTTATCAAAAATTCACGATCTGTCTCGCGTAGCTTGTTAAACCAATTTTAAAAAAATCATTTATTGGAGTCACCGAGGTCAAGAGACTTTGGTGATGTTTTCCATTAAGGTTACAAACTCCAGACACTCCAACCGACCACAGTCATTCTTAGTACCACCTTCACCGGGATGATGTGACTGCACGATCGACTAAACTGACCGCCGCCCTCACTCGGTGGATTTTCTCTAAGTACCTGTCGCCATTATGTAAACGCTGTCATGTCTAGGTTTTCTTTATGTGTTATTCACGGCATTCGATGATACTTTGAAAGATGAAAATTCCAATAAATTCCGCGTCTAACCTTTGAATGAGCGATCCGCGTGGCTCGTCACCAAATACCAGATGTGGAAATCATTCAACAATAATATTATTTACGGCTTGTAACACGCACACAATGAATGCTGTCCAAGTCCACTGGACTAAGTGAAGTTTATTTTTGAACAAATAGATTAACTGCGATTCATAAATTATTCAACTGACTTAAAGAAGCTTAATAAAAATTTAAAGTAGTCCTGTAAACACGCAAGTTGGACTTCTAGACATCAATTTCTAGAATCGTTTTTCCTTTCACTTAAATCATTATTAAACCACCAAAGAGTAAATATGTGCAATGCTTTATCAGCAAGAAACCAACTTAAAACACGTACGCAAAAGTTGGTGGGTCTGCAAGTGGCTTGGTAATAACTGACATTGCTTGCTTTCCCTAGACAATTGCTATGATATTCAAGAAATGTAACTATGGTGCACTGCCGACAAAGAACTGGCTAAATTATCTTTAAAAGCGTGACGGAAAACAGTGCGCAAACTGAAAATGCATATCAAAAAAAAAAAAAGGAAAAAAAAACATTCTCGTCGACACTTTCAAAACTAAAATTCTAGCAATTATCTTTTATGCTTAATCATAGTAATTTCAACTGCTAGAATTGAGTAAGGATAAATGACTAAATCAAGTTTGGTTGAAAGGTAAACAAAAACCAGAACACATGTTTTTTTTAAATAAAGAATAAGGTTTTAGTTATGTTAGTTTATGCATTATATTCAAACAGTTATTCATTAGTTTTCAAGGATAAAGTTCCACGGGGGGATGGAAGCGGTAGATGAAGTTAGTTCACATGCTATATACCAAACAGGCAAAACACGTACCCTGTTATTCACTTTCAATAGAAAAGAAAACTTTTACAAATAACCAGATACGCATCAAATCCTTAAAATATCTTCTAAGATGAAGGGAAGACAAACACCAAAAACTTAACGATATTTTTCTTTCCTCTTAAGAAACCGTATAACTTTAGCCTAATAAAATTCATGGTGGTTTTCCTTAACCTTTGAATAACTGGTATCGTGAAATCCCAACCCAACATCTATCACAGGCTAGAATATGTACTCCTACTAGGCGTAACATTCTTCGCATGGTACATCATTGGTTGTACCCCTTTCCCCGCTAGATGGATAATGCTATAACCATTTCCTATATTCTTGTAATTGCAAGACAGCCGCTTACAAGCAGTTTCAATATGAAACAACTCCCGCTCCGTGTAGTGAATCTCTCATTTGAGTTATCTATCTCAGAAAGCACCTGAACATGTAAAGGAGATAATACCACATTCTTCTCGAGGTTCAGTTCTCCCGTTTGGAAATTATCGATTGTATATCGAATAAATGTCGATTATGAAACGTTAGAAACAAAACGGTAAACATATGATGTGGTGCAGCCCGAGTTCCCTGGGGATCATGGTTGGGATCCGCCTATTGTTATTCCATACACTATGGCCTTGAATCCAGTCCACGGACCCAGAATTTTCCTTTGTGCCACATCCTCGAGAATGAAGGCTCTTACCATTAATTTCTATGAAAATCCCCCGAAAACTGGAAATGTGTTTTCAGTTTCAACAAACGCCAAAGATTAATTCTGATTTTGTCGAGTTTTCCCACTGATTCTCAAATCAACTCCTTTATAAAAAAAAAATTATTCTTCTTCACCGTAAAAGTAAATACAATTTTTATGGTAATATATAGACAGCTAAATGCTTTAAAGTTGATTGTTTGCCTTATGCGCCACTGTGTATCAACTGGTTATCAAAATCTATGTTTGCGAGGCGTGCCAGCGTTATTGAAACAATAACGAATAAAATATTGCAATACGAGTATCAATGTTACGAAACAATTGGACAGCTGCCTAAGGTGTTTCTGCCACTTAAGAAATTTACACATTTAATGTGCCTTAAAACATCTTTTGTTAAGGGAAATGTGGAGATGTGAATTTGAAATCCAGTTGTAACGTTTGCAAGTGTAAAACATTTTCTTATCCTCTTGGACTCTACCTCTCTGGAGTCAGTACAACGAAAACGGTAGGAGAAGATCCCGAAAAACTATATCTTATAATAGTCGTTGCGGCGCCATAACACGTCAGTAGAAATGAAAAAAAATGGTAATGAAATTAGCCCATAACCTGATACAATTGCTTGATTCAAAAGTTTAACTAAATTCGGATTAGGATTGTTAAGTGAAATTTTTGTTTCTTGGCCGCGAAAAAGTCGCAGTTAACATTGAATCTTACCGAAACTTAACGAGTTCGAATTGTAATAATGCAGACGCAAACATGTCATATCTGGCGACCTGACTGAGAATTATTCAAATAAAAGGGTTGTGAATTGACAAAGAAGAAAGAAACTTTTGTCGTCGCAATTAAGACTCTGCAGACAGTGAATGACTTTTCAGTATGTTTTGCACATATTCTTTTTTCAGTTGTGCTTTTTTAAAATGATGCATGATACAGTTGTGATACGCCTCGAGCGCAAACTGCACCCCTCTCTCAGCCCATACGAGCGAAGAGCAACTAAGGCATCCGCACGATAGAGGATGAATTTTTGATCGATCGAATAAAAGGTATACTTGATCACCATGATTCACTGTAACATTGTGTAGGGTGTGAGAAATATTTGAGCAACCTTTAACTGCAAGGATGCAAGAAAAATGCTTGTTTTTTTCAAGTCAGTCAGTAAAAGATATTCGAAAAAATCCCCTTGAAGAAATTCTCCTACAACCAGCGTTGAAGAGTTTTATGACAGTTTTTATCATAATGAAGGGCTGAAAATAAACTAAAAAGAGCTCCGCTTTTAGGCTTGGCTAAATCTATATATTTAATGTAAACACGTGCCGATACTTTTCAATTCACTGAATTGACGAGTGAATTCAAAGAATATCCATACAGTTTACAAAACAGCAAATTTCTTAAAAGGCACAAATTACTTATTGAGTGAAATAGTTTGCTCGTAGCGAGAACTTGCGCCAGCCCTTAATGCAGCGGAATATTAAGAAAAACCTTCCAAACTAAAAATGTCACTTCGATCGGTTTGCTGCAGTCCTATCAACCACGGGGATCAGTGTTCTAGTACGAGAGAGACTGACAGAGAACATGACAGCTGCACTGTAGAAGCGCATAATTGCCTACAAGGTGTACCAAACATGAGATGTTCATCACGAATGGAACACTCAGCATGCTCTGCACAACATGGAGAAACGAACGTGATCATTACCTGATCTAAAGACGTTGTGAAGCCTTCCTACACTTACGGAAGATGTTTCTGCAAGACAAGTCGAAAATCAGTTCGAACACATACGTTAAGTAACTGGAAAATGCAAGGTTTCCAGGATAAAGTATTTCATGAACGTCTTTAAATTACTTTTACCTCAAAGCAAAGTCTCGTTTTTCACTATTTTATAATCATTTAATTTTCCATTAACGATATTAAACGATTCGCCGGTCATCACGACTCATATACCGGGTCGAGTTTTGGTCTTGCTAAGCTGAAAAATGACCTTATGCGGAGACAAAATGTCCCGTTTTCAATCAATTCTATTCACAATTTTCTTTTACATTATTAAGAAACAGATGATCCGGCGCCCGGCGTCTGGCCGACATTGTGAATCCTCTGCGTGCCATTCTTTTTAATTCTCCTCATTTACTTTCAAACTGTAGCCGGAAAACAAAACATCATTAGAAATTATTCCCACGTATGTTAGGAATATAGTGCGTTTTTAATTCAGATTACAAAACTTGGGACTAAAACAGACATTCAGATTGAATTACAAGTGCTCTCCCGCCGAGATGATTCAGTTTTTTTTAGAAGAAGTCAATTTTGGAAGAAATTTCGAGAAATAAAGGCACCTCACGTTGATAGCGTGCCTGAACATACAATTTTTTTCCCTGAATTTTTCCAACGTAATAAAGAGGCACCAAGAAAGCGCCAGATAGTTACAATGGTAAAACATCATCCAGAATCAAAGCAACGGTTCTCATGACTTTGTCTCAGCGAGTTGATAATGGAATATTGCAAAACTGTAAACTTGGAAACAGGGCGTTAAATCGAAACTTATTGAAATCGATCTAAAAAAATTCCCAGTCTTAATTTTTGTTAGCAGAGTTAGTTTGTGTTCCTTATAATTACATAAAAACGTTGCAAGTTGAGTAACTAATATAAATGTCGAAATCCGAACATATCCAAGTTTTCTACATGAACAAAGATGAGTTAGCTGCATTTTGCCACAAACAGAAAAAGACATACATTACAGGAGATTCTCACCTCAAAACATCGACAAATTATCTCGCGCAAAAACCGGAGAGGAGTAAACACTTGTCATAGAATGACAAAAACTGGTGCAAGACACTAAATTCCCGATTGCTTAAAAAAAATAGACAATCACATCATTTGGGGGCAAAGACTTCATCTAAATCCCACAGAGAATGAAAAATAAATGGTTTGGTTTTTTGATAAACAGCCTGAGGCCAAATTTAAAAGTTTCCTCCGACGTTATTGCAACCAAATCTGTCTTCGCATATTAAATTGCTGCAAAATAGATTTTTATCTTTTTTTGCACATTTCATCCTTTAAAAATGGCCGAGGAATCATGAAAAATGTATCAAACAATAAAAGCTGTAACCAGAATGGATGGGTATTGAAGTAACAAATTTCAATTTAACAAATGTCAACACCATATTATCTTTCGCACGCTCAAGAAGTGTCATTGTTTCCGCTCTATATATTATTTAGGAAAGAGGTCCAAAATCGACACCAACCTTTGCCTTTTGCTGGAGTAGGTGTGTTAGAATGACAGCCGAGTTTCCTTGAATAAAATGCCTTGTGTGCCGATTTATCCCGTTCAGTTGTTAAGTAAGTTTTTTGTTCGTTTTGTCAGGTAACAGCATGCTAAATGGCCTAAATGAAGCGAATATCCATTCTGCAGGTGCGCATCTCTTACGCCACTAAGCGGAAGATGAATCATGATTTCCTCAGGCAAAAAGACGAACGATTCATCAGCCAATGAGCGTTTGGCCTTTTTAAACACACCTGCGCAAAACGTCCGGTGCATTTACTGACTGTTGTTACTCAGTTTGACAGATTAAAATGCTGCTTTCAACACTTTTTCTGACACATAAAGCGCTGTTTTAAGCAAAATACACTCAAACCAGGTCGTCAGTAATAATGGCGATCGCCAGGAGGTTTATGATTTTACGCGTGCAGCTTCATGGATTTACAATCGTATAATTATCTTTTTCATCTTTTGTTTTTCACTTAGCTATCATGTTCCTGTTTGTTTTTTACACATTTGGTTTGTTGTGAAAGACTCAATAAAGCGTGATAACCTTCCACTCTCCCACGATTTGAAAACACTACGATGATTCCCTGCAAAGCGGCTTTATTTCAAATGAAAATAAAAGCTTCCCTTATCTTCCCAGTAAACTAGCAAAATACACCTAGTTCATCTCTCCATGAAGATTTCATTCAGTTCAACGATGTTGTTTCCCATAAGAAACTCAAAAGTATATATTCACATGTACCACTGATATCCTATTAAAGCGAATAACTCAGCTTTTCTATCAAAACCTGAATCAGATAAAGCAATTTGTTTATTCAGGCCAAAACGCTATTATCTTCAAGGCTTTCCTTGTTATGTACTCACAGCATGAGTGTACGACCAGCTAACTTCAATGTTCTGCGTTTTGAAGAAGCACTTAAACATCTTTTTTTTCTTTTCATGGCAATACATTCAAAGTTCTTCATAATAACATAAATACCTTTTACTGATGGGTTCATAAACAGATAAAGGTTGACGTTGACCTACATATTAACTAATTACGCCGAAAGTAAAACTGCCAATAAAAAATGAAACCATAGAAAGGATCGAGATACTTGTTTGCCGCCCTCATATGTGCGTCATTTCTGACATTGTATGACATGGAAAGGATAACAGATAAATTTTCTTAAATGGAACGACTCAATTTCAAAGGATAATAAAAGCATAAAATTTTTAACATAAAAATCGTTCAAGACAGAGCGACAAATTGCGCCACTTTAACCCGGCTGCACTAATTTCGCAGGCCCAGTTTTTCAAAAACAAATCTTTTACGCTTAGAATTAGCTTGTGGTGTAATAGTATGAAGTCAAGAACCTTTGAATAGTCTGTTCCATCCACCAAAAAAATCGGAACAACTCTGATCAATCTGTGAACGATATAATAGTAGTGATTGACTACTCCAGAATAAATCCACAACCTCTTAAAAATAGTATTTATCACCTGAATACAGTTCCATGACTCTAAACTCAAACAATATGATTATTATCATGCAATGTGGAGTAAACAAGCACTCATACAACTTTCCAGACTGCATTTTGTACTCGCGCTAGGAGTTCGCGTAATTTTGTTGGTTTTTAAAAAATTACTATTACCTATTCCAAATTGCACTCGAAAGCATATGGATTACCTTCACAAAAAACAATTTTTTTTGCTCAAAATCGTATTGGTTCCCGGTTCCTACAATTTTGACAAACCGGCTACTAGTTGATTGAAATGAGCAACAGATGACAATAAAAACAAAAGCGAGTGATTGGATACTGTTATACATGTAAAATATATATCAGATACAAAGGTTTTGTGCAACTCACTATAGAAATTTAAAAAACGAATCTTATTTCCCTGTTAAAAAAAGGAAAAGAGAAAGATGACGTGTATTATTATGGACAAGTAGGTTTAGTACTACATAGTGACCTCAGGGAGGTAACTGCTAATGATTTCTCCACGGATATTTATAGAGAGATGTTAAAAACGAAAACCCCGAGGCGCCCAAATGGCAACAAACACCAAATATCCAACAGAGAGGAACACCATATTATTTCTACCGAAAAAGACCATCCTTTGATCTCCTGTCAATTATGTAAATTCATATGAGCACACTAAAAAGGTGTTCTTTTGTTATATTCAAAACCAACAAGTTGCCTCTACAACTTAAATAAACAAAGCAAGATACCGGGCATTCTGGAAAAGAAATCGCTCAGTGGTGAGTAGAAAAAAATTCTAACCCCAAACGTAACATTGTAAACGCCGCGTTAATGTGACTGGTGACTATGCTTCATCATTTTTGCTACTTTCACAACATCGTAGATCTTAGACTTCTCTATGTCACGTGCTGCTAGAATGTCGTGGATAAAAAGGTGCATCTTAATTTGAGCTTACGAGAAAATCATTAGACGCATATAGACTTTGTTGGGGGCAATCCCTGGAAATCGTAAACCATCCGTGCATTTTCCTGAAACCCTTATAACCAGAGTTATTCCAAGGAGAAAAAGAAAATTGCCAAGCTTTCCCTTTTTAAATACAATCGTTGAGAAAATTTGATTCGTCGTTTAAATTTTTACTAGAACTTCAAGTCAAAGGCTTGCGGTAAATAATTTGTACCTTTCATAACATTTTTCATCCCCTCGACAACAGACGTATTTCTACTAGATATATAACATTCAGGTTGTTGATAGACTCCCCAAGGCCCTCCCACACCTTTCCATAACTATCGAGTAATCTTTGCGACGCGGTTTGCACTGCGTGTTTCTTGTACAAAATTTAAACGGTTCAAGTGACTATTTTTCGACCTAAATTTCTATTAAAATTTTCGACCAAGCACTGAGACCATATTAGCAACATGATTATTACCATTTACACAACGGAGGACAGTAGTAATTAGAAGCATCTCACCGTCATTTTGTTTGAACAAGAAATCGAGGCTGAAATAACGAGGATAGACACTACGGCGAGTTTTCAATTAAAGCTCGTATAATCGAAAAATTCATCCCGTGAGATTTCTTTTTAGAAATGACTTCAGCCACTTATACATAATTTCCATCTACTTTTGCTAAAATGCTTGCCTCAAAAGCAGATGGTTTTCGCTTAAAAAAAAACATAATAAAACAATATATATATATTGATATATATGATACAAACATAATAAAACTCATGGAAAATTATTCAGTTTCCATCTACCTTAAACAAGCATGCTTACGTTTAACATAAAATTGGAAAAAAACTCGTCAAAAGTAGACGGGTTTTCGCTAAAAATATATACTAAAGAGAAAGTGCCATACTAAACAGGATTAAGAATGGCTGAACTCGGAGCGGATGAACTCATGGAAAATCACTCAGTTATTTGTCTACAATTTCCATCTATCTTTAAAAGGAATGCATACGTTTAATATAAATTGGGAAATACCTGGCAACAGCAGACGGCTTTTTAGTAGGAAAATAACTCTAAAGAGAAAGTGCTATACTAAAGAGGATTAGGGATGGCTGAACTCGGTGAGGATAAACACACGACCAAATTTTTGCACCTTGCACTAAAGGTAGCTTCGAAACGAATCCAAGGACGAGAAGAGTAGTGATAAACCAAGACAAAACAAAAACAGGTAAGAACTAGGAAAGGATTATGAACAAGGGTTTTCAAATCACAAAGTTGAAAATTAGATTTCACTTTTCAAGATCATTTCAAACGTTAGGTAGGTGTAGTTCTTCAGTTCAAGCTGTCTAAACAGGATATAACCCTTCAGTTTCAATACGGCATCTTTTTGAGGCATTTTTTAAGACTTTATAGGGCTACACAACAGAGTTGGTTGAACCAACAGAAACCTGTGCTTTGTCCTTCTAGTTTTTAAAACAATAACAAGTATTATTTACTTGCACGCATGCTCACCGCGATACATATGCCGCGATTGATTAAGTTAACTACAAAACGGAATCGCTGAAAGATTCCCACATGTTTAGCAATTCGAAACACTCGCACTCAAATTTCATTTAGACAAGTCCGAACTGCATCGTGTGTGAACCACTCACATTTACGGCTCCAATTTTTTTACAACTATAGTTAAATCTTTTCGCATGGGTCGGTAACGAAATAACAAGAACAGTACCGTTCGCATGTGCAAAAGGGCGCGCATTCCAGTAACTCTATTCAAGCACGCTACTTTAAATGTCTCTAAATATATACCCTGAAATGGAACGAGTTTACTCAAAGAAAAGTTCAGAAATTCAGTATCGTGTTAGGTAAAGACTTTTCCCTTTTTAAATATGATTTAAAAATCATTTAAACTATATGTAAATTAAACACAAAAATTTTATAATTTGACAATAGTGTCCGATATCTATACCCGCTCATTTTCACACAGCCGCCTAATTTTTACCTTTGCATTTCTATCTCACTCGAGACGAACACAATAACGAGGCTTCTTCGTTCAGAAAACATCAGAATTATTCCATTGTTGTTCACCCTGCGGTTAGATTTCCAACATACTAACTTGGCTTAGGCACGGTACGCGTCCCCAGTGAAAGTTAAATTCGACAGGTGAAACGGGCAATTACCATGACAATTTAAGGAAGACTTAAATCAGGCTAGCCTTGAGTATCCTGGAGCGCATCTTGTCATGCTTAGAGGAACGAAGAAAATGGCGCTGTTTGCACGCGATATTTCACAACTTCCTCCCATATCTCGCAAACACAATCTTTATGGATGCCCTTTTTTATTCTTGTACTACAAGACAAGACGGATTAACAGGTACATGGCTATTGTAAAGACAGCTCGATGGTAATTTGTCACGCTGCAGGTATTCTCTCCAAACACGCCTATAATTTTTATGTCAAAATTACCTTGTAAGATTTTTTATGCTTTAAGCAGAAAAGCCTTCTTGTGGCTATTTATAAATTAATTCCTTCCTGTTTTTACTATCGCAGTATAATAACCTCGCTTAAGACAGAAGGTCCCGTTTGATCAAACTAATGTTGCAATTTGTTCGTGAAATTCGGACTCAATGGATTGCGCATAAGGCATAAAATTTTAATTAACATCAAATACTTAAAAAGAAAAACATAAGTATCACAATCGTGTTTTTGCTGAAAGTGGTTGAGAACCCGGCTACGAGGCGATTTTTAACCCGTTGCATTGTAAGTGGAGGGCGCAAGCTTACCGTCGGGAACGAAGACTCTATGGCGGAGTCTTCGTTCCTGAAATTTCTCGTAATAGGCTCAAAAGGTGACATAGGACCTTGTTTTTTTAAAGGTGATGACATCATCTCTCCAACTGTTCACCGGCGGCAAAATCTGGTGTTTGATGATAAAAACTAAAAGAGTTCTAATCAAACTAAGTTACGAAATCAGAGTAAAGCTAACACCTAAGCCATAGCACCGCTAGGCCAAGGGCTGAGTGGTTATAAAGTTCTTAACGAACTGAAAATTAACAACTTTGACATCGATCAACTGATAATCAACTAGTAAAGCTCCCCTCACCTTTGTAAATTTTTCTACCTGTTCCATTGCGTCTTATACCAGCTAAACAGATAGATCGGATTTCGTTTGCTTTACATTCCAACTAGAATAATAACAATATAGTGCTTTATGGAATACTGCACGAAATGCGTTGTCCAAGGAGGTCTTAAATTGATTATAACACAAACCAACACTTGTTACTAATGTTCAGTATAAAAATTATCAGTGAATCTTGTTTACTGATAAGGATATTTTTAAGAGATGCGACTGATGAAAGCACCAAGACGTTAAATATAAATTAACCAAAACAAATTTGGTCGATGCTCTTCGAAATACGACAAAAAAATCTATTCTTGACGTGAAGAAATGAAGTAAAGATGATGTCCCTCTAAAAACGGCAGGTCAGGAATCCTTGATCTGAGACTCGATTAACCCTTTAACCAGGGTTTGAGCCAGGCCACGCCATTGCACCAATCCCGCAATAAAATTTAAAATGTCCCGTCCAAAAATGATTCAGGAGTCAATTTGTCTCCTAAAAAAGCGAGCGATTTTTGCGACAAATTTTACTGAAGTAATTGTGCCCAAAAAAAAAATTGCAAGAGTTGAAATTCAACATAAATCCGACTATAAACGGCACAATTTTTCAATAAACAATTTGGTTTTAGCCGCAGAATCAATACGCTAACAGCAATTTTTGTGAAAGATAAGAGAAGCAAGATTTAGATGTTTGTTTTGTCTCATTTTGACAACATTGGAAACTGACCAATCAGAAGCAGTCATTCACACGGCTTGTGTAAACATTGCAACACGATCTGACAGAAATCGGCTGAGTAAAGCGTTGTTTTTTTAAACTACAAAATTGTGATTCTAAATAAAAGACTTTTAGACTTATCCTGACTCTTCTTCTCCCAAAACCACTTTAGTAGTGTTTCATCCAATTCTGGATACTTTGACAAAATGTTCAAAATTTCGGCTTTTTCCCCCGAAATTGTTGTGAGAGAGGCTTCAGTGCCCAAAACAGGATTAAAAATACATTGAGAAACAGACTAAAAGCCAACAGGTTAGATGTACTTATGACCATAGACATCGAGGGGCCACCTTCTGTGGACTTTGATTTTTCATTAGCCCTTGAAGAGTGGGCTATAAAGAACAGGAGAATTTTGAAATCGTGAAATACTGCTATTATACATGTACATGTAAGATGTTAATTAACTAAGAAGGATCTGCAATGAAATGTGGAAGCAAGAACAAATATGATATTGTTAAAATGATAATGGCACAACAGAGTTGTTGGTCTTGTTCTTTTACAAATAGTCACTTTCTTAATTATTTTAGTGGCCATGATCAGCTGCTGGTTGTAAGAGAATCATACAGTTAAGAGTTTACAGAGAAAGATAAAAAGAAGCATGCCACCTTACAATGTAACTTGTTGCTATTTCATTAAATGTTTAAAATTTTAGTTCAGTTTGAAATTTTCCTTATGCTTAAGCGACCCTCAGAAATGGAAAATGTCCCCCCAAAAATAAGCTGAAGGGACAAATTGACCCTAAATAGTCAAATCTTAGCTCAAACCCTGCTTTAACTCCCAAGATCTAATTGATAATTCTCCTTAAAATCTGCCGTACACAGTTCTTTTGATGTTAGTTTGGAGAATTTGGGATTGGATCAACTTATAATCCCCTAATTGATATTTTTCTTAATTCCACTACTTGTCTGCTTGATATCGTATTTATATTGTTAAAAGATATTCTTCTTGGTCACTCATGGGAGTTGAAGGGTTAAAAGATTACTCGCGGTGAAGAAAATGGGAAAGGGTGACCATATCTTTGGACATGATGAACATAAATCACGCGCCACTGAGACAAATAATTCCCTAAAATTAGCTGCTGGATTTTAAAAAGTCTTATTTCAAAGTTTCTCCCCTTTGTTTAAGCGGAACGCCCTCAAACATTTTAATTCTAGAGGAAGATTTTACTTTCTCCGGATAAAAAACGAGAATTTTGTTCCCTTCCATCCCCATGAACCTTAAATTTTCAAGCTTGTGCCATGCCAAACAATTTGCATGACTACCCTAGGAGTTAATCTTAAAAGATTACTCGCAGTGAAGAAAATGTGAAAGGGTGACCAAATTTTTGGATATGATGAACATAAATCACGCTCCATTGAGACAAATAATTTCCTAAAATTAGCTGCTAGATTTTAAGAGGTCTTAATTCAAATTTTCTCCCAGCTGGTTGAGCGGAACTCCATCAAGCATTTAAATTCTAGTGAAATATTCTACCTTCTCCGGATAAAAAGCGAAAACTTTGTTCTCTTCCATGCCCATGAACCTTAAATTTTCAAGCTTACACAATTCAAAATACTTTGCATGACTACACAAGAAGTTGATCTTTGTTTTTCTTAATTTCTGCCATTACTTAAAATATATGTGTGTATACTACAAATTTCATTTAAAAAAAAAAAAAAAAGAAAAATCAAGGCGCCCCACACCACTCCCCTTTCGAAACCTTTCGTCACCTCAATTTTCCGTGTCTCTTTTATCCTTCATCAGTTCCACCTCTTTCGATCAACAAATTAATCTAACAATTCTTCGATCGAAAACACCTGAAGAATATTTTTTTCAGTTTTTTCGGTTTGCGTGTATCCATTTGACTTGAGTTCATTGCGGTGTGGAACAAAGTATTCTTGACATTTGCTAATCGAACCGCGAAAGATAATCTTTTATAAATAATAAAAAATACATTTCCCAAAACTCAAAACTCTTTTTTTCCCACTCCTATTGTGTTTGTACACCCCCGTCACAATATTTTATTATGCGCAGAGCGCTTGTTAAGGACAAGCTCTAAATGAAGGCCTGACCGCAAATTTAGTTTAAATATCACCAGTCATTGAATGGCTTTTTAAAATATCCTTAGAGCCTGACATACGTAGCAAGACAATCCGTCTGTCAGATTTTTATTAGAAGTTATAGTTGTATGATCTGCATGCAATTAAGGAAGTTATCATCTCCACCATCACATCCGTAAAAAAGGATTGATTAAAAACTTCGAGCAGTCAAGAAATTGTTTGGCGGCTCTCCACGAAACATTTAGTGGAAAATGTATCCTGTTTCACCAGCACTTCTTTCAGTTCATCCCACTCGTTGAAACAGTATTGTATGATACTAGCCTAAGGGGAATCGACTGAGGTAGTAATCAAAGCAATATGTGCCAAATTCTCAATTATCCTACTCAATCTAGGAATGTTCTAGCGTTTTATGCCCATTAGAATAACTCTAATCATTTTAAATACTTTTTGTAAGGTCACGGCAAACTTGTTTAATTTCAATACCTGTTCTAATGGGTTTTTTTAAGTGACAGATAAGCAGCGTCTGTGACATGGCATAGAGCAATTACTAACTCTTTTATTTCAACTTAACCAATTTTAATGGCACCTTAAGATAAATTTTAAATAATCTTACCTTCTTGGGATATTCGCACCACTTCGGCTAAGGTTAAGGTGCATTCTAAAGATTACAGAACATCTCCCTTCCTTTCATCTGACGGAGTCGACAAGTCTGAAAGCAAATAAATATTTCACCACTATCTTAGAAAGTTCAAACATAGACATTTAGACGGTGAGTCCTACGTAAATTCCCTAGGGCAATATTTTAACTAAAAGGCATGCTGTTAACAAGCACACTAATTTTTTGACTTTATGCCATCAAGAGGAGGCCGACGCCGCAAATTTCACCATGCAGGTGCAATTTAAGACTAATTAACCCCACATCACCCAGTGTACTGCATATTCATCAGCTCCTTTCACACATGCTCTATTCTATCTTAAAAATTTCAGTCTTCAGGCATTAGTTGGGTAAATTCCTCTTGTGAAGGTGAGTAAATTTGTGATACTTAGCTCCGCCATTTGAGAAATTGTTTACGCTAACAATCTTCTTTATTTACATCCGCAACTACTAATTACAACTAAGGGCTATGATATAAAGGCTGAACTGACTTGCGTAAGCAGAACTTGTGAGAAGATTTTTTTCTTGTGAGGTATCCTACCACATAAATAATTTTCTTTCAAGAAAACGAGCACAGATTTCCTATCATCAGATCAAATTAAACAAAAGAGAAGAAAAAAACTTAGCCTGGATGTCATCAACGTTTAAGATAACAACAGATTCGACCAGAACCTGTTATTAATAATTTGGCTACCAACTGCTTGCGACGAAAACAAAATCACCTCAATTTTTCTCTTTTGCCGATAGAATGCACCAGAATGATATTAATGAAGAAGAATTGTTCCTTCTTTCGACTTGAAGATGAAATTCTACGTGTCACACTTGACAGCCGTTTTCATGATGCGTTGTGAAGTTTCATTTGTCGAAGATTGGCCTCAAAATTCAGACATTGCAACTGTAAATATTCAATATTTGTACATAGAAAGGAGGCGATGAGGCCGACTGTAAAAAAACCGAACGCCAGTGAAATGTAGGTACTTAACTGCGATCAAATTTACTTATGATCAACTGGATATACGCTTGTTTCTTACAGGCGGAGAAACTTAAGCTAACAACCATGAATTTTCACAAAAGGTATTCGAAGGTTCGCTTTATTCGAATCTATTTCAAACGTCTTAAACGTATCTATTGTTCTATCATAGTTGCGATAAAACAGTGATCCGGACGACTAGTGGAGTCGCAACAATTCCTTCAGTATGAGCTTCTTCTTAAGTTTTGCAAATGATCTTTAAATCGTGATGATGGCGGCGCACTACCTGACGGCTATTTATACCTCGTCAGAAAAAAAGGGCAGCTAATTAGTGAGTATATAAAAGGTCCTCTTGTTGCAGTGATTAGATCATCTCTGATGAAGGCACTAGACAGGAGTGTCGAAACGTTGGGTCTTTGAATTGTAACTTCTCGTTTACATTCATTAAATCTTTAAACCAGAGTAACATCAAACCATGTCTGATTGTCCAACTGGTTGCCTTATGAATTTTAATATATAATATTCAGAATTCTAGTTTGGCCATTAATGCCTTTTGATGCCAAATTTGATATACACAGGATACATGGAAGTCACAGTTTCTGCAACAGAAGTTAACCCAAATTTTATTTTTAACAATGTTCCTTATGATTTATGGCAACCCTCCCTCCCCCCCCCCCCCCATCGTAATTCACCTCGACTCTTCTCTATCTCTCTCTTCATCCATTTTGAAATCAATGGTGATCCTTTCAATCCTATTGGATCTAGGAAGTGTAGTTAATCTAGGTATATATCACATTGTCGCATCTTTTTCCCATTTTGCATATAACATGAAAGCATAAGCCTCACTGGCTCACCATTATAGACAATCAGCCAATCTGGACAAACAAACTTTGGTAATGACCAAAACCCTGCACCAAGGCGACTTAACTGACTTCTTCAGTATGTATGATTTGTTTACTCATTTCGGGTCATGTGGCAATACTCAAGAGAACTGTTTCTCTCAGATTTCCTCTAATTCACGTCTATATGTACGCATAATTTACAAACGATAAAGCTAGGACCCCTTAAGGCATGAAATAGGAAAAAAAAAACGTGCAAGTTAATAAGGCGTATCGTACGATTTCCAAATTTTATTCCCAAGAGTAAAATTAATATTAATTGTCTAAGGGGATAATTTTATTTTAATCCTTTCACCCCCACGTGTTGCCATAAAATATTTTCTACCTTCAAAATCAAAGCATTGTCTTGATGATAGATGATAAGATGAAGAAAATATAACCTTGGCGATAACGTTTGATTCAAAGCCAAATTCTCATAAGTAAAGAAAAGGGAAAATAGAAGATAAGGTGGATTCACATAGATGTCTCATGAGTGAAACAAAATGTACGTTGGGGTATTACAAAAGATTTACCACTAGGGGAGGGAACATTAGATAAGATAACTCATTAATACTGTATGGAACACCTTTTCAAGAAAAAAAGGACAAAATATTAGGACATCGTAAACCAGTCCAGTCTCAATAGAGTATGCTAAGGCATGTCTGTAACTGACAGTAAATACACGTACCGTATGGGTGCCTATTTCTGCAGTTTACTTCGTTTAGATTTAATTAGCAAGTCTCCCTTCCAGCTGTTAAATGTGTCATTGAAAATTAGTTTTGAGGATTTTACACCCTCGAGCCAATAGGCTTGACTATACTCATGACCTGCTTGTTGAGCGATGTATTAAAACCGCCCTGAAAAACACCCAGAGAACAAACGGCCGTTAGGGACAGGAGGGACGGAGGGTTCTCAATCAAATTTGTCGAGTCAAGAACTGGCGACAAAAGAGGACTGTCATTAATTCAAATAGCAAATATTGGGTTCTGAATCGTTCATAAACACCGTTTAAAATTTGCACGAAAATCGGTACTCGAATGTTTTTTTTAACACTGAGGTCAAATGTCGAAAAATATCTCTCTTCACTACTGATAAATCATGGACTAGTGCACTAAGTCTAATATGAAATGCAGGTGTGGCTCAACGGAACCTTACTTGAAATGTTCCGAAACCCAAACATCCTTATCAGATTTTCATATGATATAGAATTCGCCGTGATCTGAAATTCATCACAATTACAGTCCTTGATCTGAGCCAAAATTGCCGGCTTATCCGCGATCTGCTGTACTTTCAAAGTACACTAATCTCGAATTAGTGATTTACAAAAGTCGCCAATCCCTGCCAATTTTGTGACGAAATTGCTACCCACCATCTTCTCAACACACCTGCCTGATTACTTCCGCTACGTTTTTACGCAGTGTTCCTTACTGAGTGAATCAAAACGCTGTCGATTACGGGAACTGATGGAAACAAAAATCGAATTCGGTACGAGCTTTTCCTCTCCCTTGTCCGATTAGTTTAGTCGCATATCCACTTTGCGTTTGCAAAGTTTTCAAGATGAATAAATCCGATTTTGTGCTCACTTTGTACAAGACTTCTATTGGTCAGAGCTGGATAAAGAAAAGCGCATTGTGTTCGGCCCAAGTGTTTCTTAGAAGTGATTAACACACGTTCGACAGACTAAATTGACTATCTATTTCTTTTAGTTCTATTCGCACTTTCATATTCATGTAAATTGATGGCCATATTACTAATGATGACTTTCCTTTACACATTTTAATTTATTTCATTGTCGAGCTATAACCCATTTACATGTCTATGTGATAACAACGAACTTTCTAAAATGAATCCTGTACGTCCAAGACATGTCATTTCCTATCCGTGAAATTAAGCATTCAGTTTTTCTTTTTTTCCGGATGACTCTACGAGTGAAAAAAAAAAACATAATAATGCCTTAGATTTTGACAAGAAAAAAATCCACGTTTCCTGTAGCTTCGTGAAAATAATGCTTGAGCTATAAAAACCATACTCTTTAAGCGTTCCAACAACTTTGTATCGATTTTATACGCATCTACACTAATTTAACGAAAGCTTTGTATTCTTATGTATTATTTTAATACATCCATCCCTCATGAATAAATAAATACAACTAGAGTAGCCGGGACGGGTTGACACGCTTCGTAGTTGAAGTGGGCGCGTGTTGAAAAGAGTCGTAGCCGTCCTGAGGAAAATCATATCTGATGTAAGGAAATGTTAACCAAGAATTATTCCATGAGATGGCGATGTAAGCTTAGTTAAGAGCCTTTTAACGCTTGTGTAAAGGGAACCTCGTTCTTCAAGAAAACAACAAGTCGTTTTGCCGCAGGAAGTTCAAAACATAACAATCACTGGTTGAGTTCAGTTCTGTTTCCGCTTCCAAGGTAAAATTTACAAACAATTTTATTGCTTCTCTATTATATTTACACCAACATTCGAAAGTTAACGTTGGCGGTTTCCATTTCCGCATTAGAAATGATTTACCACTTGCCAATCACGCTTATAGATATTTACTTTAAAGCTCTACACTTCAAAATGCCACCGCTTGCTTTGAGCGTTTCTGGACAACTCTGATCGTCAGGTTTAGTTATATAGACGAAATCACTGTTTTTCAAGAGGGAGAACCAAAACAAAACAAAAAAAGAAGACTTTAACTCTGTTTTCACAACACGGCTGAGTTCAAGGTACTGTCATGTCATGTTGAATAGAATACCTCGAACACTAATACTATATGCAAATAAGACATGAAGGACACAGCAAGGGATTATTTGGTCACGTTTGGATAAATTAGTGCAATGTTAAGAAAGATGCCTCTAAAATGGAAGAAAATAACATTAGAAAATGGTACAGGAACGCATTGCCGAGGAGAAAAAAAGGTTAACAAGAAAAACAATTTATAAGCTTAAGGTGTCACTGTGAAAAAACCACAATACCTTCCATTCAGTCGATGACAAATTAGCGGATTTGTTCAGTATGGAAAACAAAAGTTTATTCAATCAGCCAGAGGTATCATTGTATCACGTCATAAAGCCAATGAAATGCGCGGTTGAAACAAGGCTGCACCTGCTCCACAAGGCGGGAAATTCCTCACAAAACCAGACTGAAACGCTGTGGGTATAAGCTATGATAACAAAAACACCAAAACCCAAAATATCTCTTGTGTCGAACATCGGAAAAGGTAATGTTCATCAGATTTCTTAACTTATTGCACGTACACACCATAATGAACGCGTCTCAAAGTGTATTTGCCCATTTGTTTACGAATGGATAAAGCGAGATGCAAAGGAAATGTGAAACTTCTATATTCATATAACAGTGGGAGATATTCGTTTGGAACTAAATATTCATACGCTTGCCGCAGTGTTGTGAAAAAGTTCTATGTTCGCCCATGAAAAAACCCGATCCTCAGTTTGATGTTGATTTTCAAGCAAAAATATAGCATTGTTCTTATTTGTCATTTGATAATTTTCCGCATTGTAAGTTGTTATTCGCGCTTTCGTGTTCTGATATTTATCATTAATGAAGGTTGAGATAAATATCAAAAACCCTGAAATCATTCATGGACTGTGAAAATTGCTCTTCTAATTAAATCTTAAATGTGATAGTAAGTCAAATTCAAAATCTTACAGAGATGTATTTTGACTAACTATATGATCAATTCATTCCCAAAAACAATGCACAAGAAAATGTGTTGTTACAAAAATAATTACGGAATTCTTTTTTTAGCCCAGTCTCAGCCCTAACTGCAATATGCCGACGTAAAAAATTAGATATTTAAAATCTTAAAAATATATATTATATAGGTAGAAGAAGCTGTGTAAGAGGATAATCAACGAATTCTTGCTCTGGTAAAGTGTCGGAGAACTCTTGATGGCTACATTTAGAGAAAACATCGAATTATAGGAATTAAATGTTTTAACTAAAGTTATCCCGTACTCTTAGAAATGTTTCCACCGCCGGGTTCGGCTGTCAACAGCTATCGGTTTAATTTTTTACCAATAAATTAACGGAATTAAAAACTACATGTAAGTCCTTAGGCCTTTCATATGCGAACGGTTCTGAAATAGAGCGTTTTCTGGACGCAAATCAAATTTCGGAAACACAAATTTTCAAAGGGATTAAGGGAGAGATAGCCCGGATCAACATCGGCCATACCAAGAATACTGTTAAGTTTATACAACAAAGTTTGTAGTGTACAGTTTTTAAGCAACGTACCACATATGAAATAAGAGGCTTAACTTGACCATTAAGAGGTAGTTGGGTGTCAGATGGCCCACATCAATATCGTCCACACCGAGAATACAGTCTAATTTATGTACCGTTTACAGGTAGCTTACCACACATGAGATACGACGCTTATCGTGACCACCAAATTTACATCCTGTAGGTTGCCGAAGGTGATACAACACACATAAGTGTTTCGGTAGCCTCCAGGGATAATATCACGTAAACCTTGCGGCGTATTTCAAGGCAAAACAATACCCTGTACTCTAAGCGAGATAGCCAATTAAAGGGAGGGAAATCTTTATTCAGACTTGCGATAGTTCTCATTGTGAAAACGTTTTTTTATTGAATACGTTGTCTTGTCACAATCTTGGGACAAAGAGAAAATGAGGAATCGAATTCAAGACTTTTGGATAGTTATGGCTATGTTTTCAGGTACCGTTGAAGTTGTTCGCAAAGAGACTTTTCGCAACAGAGCCATCTATTCAAGGTTTTATCTCCTACAAGTATCGTGCAAAGTTACAACAATAGATTAGAAGGCTATTTTTTCATTGAAGAAAAAATATATAGACGCGAATGACATGACCCTGAAAAAGTGTATAATATTTCCAAAGCTCTTACGGGCCACAATTCTCTGAACAGGAGATTGGCAGTTCTTTCATAATGTAAAATAAACTACTTCAAGAAAAAATGTGGCTAAAATGAACTTTTAAACTGCGCAGACTCAATAGAAGTGGCCCAAAATACAAATCAATAATCACATGTTTCGACTTCTCCATTTCACAAATCAGTAATCGCATAATAAGATTTCTCCATTTTACCTGAGAAAGTGTATATTTCCTCTCAATGCACTTCAAAACAAGCGCTTTCTCTTTCTCTAGACCCTTTTGCTAGCACTCGGACACGAGTGGTTTCTTCTTCTCCAAATATTTCATCCCCAATTCACTTGAAGCAACTGGTTTCCCTTTGCCTAATCTCCCATCTTTCCACTAGTAAACGCGTTTTTCTACTTCCCTGATTCCTTTAAAGAACACTTGAAAACATGTAAGTTCTTCTTTAAATTAACTCCTCTTCATTTAATTGAAATGAAGAAGAGTGGCTCTCCTGCTTGGACCCCTTAACCTCCATTCCTGGTTCCTACTTATTACGACTGAAAACAAGTGTTTTCTCCTTCCCTAATTTCTCTCCATTTTACTTGAAAACAAAACGTTTTTACTTCTCCAATTGTTCTCCATTTCACTTGAAACCATGTATTTTCTCCTTTTCTGAATCCTCTCCAATTTTTTTTAAAAACGAGAGGTTTTTCAATCTCTTGTTTGTCTCAACTGCACCCTAAATTCAGAAAATTTGAAAACAAAACGTTTTTACTTCCCAAATTGTTCTCCATTTCACTTGAAACCATGTATTTTCTCCTTTTCTGAATCCTCTCCAATTTTTTTAAAAACGAGAGGTTTTTCAATCTCTTGTTTGTCTCTACTGCACCCTAAATTCAGCTGACCACGAACCGAAGTTTGTCCTCCCCTAATTCCTTGTCATTCCCTTCGAAATAAACGGTTTTCCTCTTCCCAGTTACTCCTACGTGTACTTAAGAACAAGAGGTTACTCCTTCCCCACGCTTTCTTCATTTCAATTCAGACCCAACAGATTCTCTCTCTCTGGCTTAGAACAAGCAGTTTTATTCCATTCTTTCAATTCTGTGTATTACAAGGATAGAATGTCGCTGACCAAATCCAAGTAATCACATGCATAGAACAGTGCGTAGTGTTAAATGAACTCGACAAGAACTTCTGTCTACGATGTAAACAACGTTTAATTGACAGAGACCAACGTTCCATACAAAATCAGTTAAAACGAATCGCATGCTGTAAGCTTACTAGTGAATCGTATGATGTCAACCGTATGCCGGTTCGAACTGAAATACAAAACCAAAATAGAAGCTAACGTAACTAACATATCGAAGATAAAACAGTACAAATGAAGGAACTATCGCTAATATTGCAATAACGACCGTAACATGGAAGTGTCAAATATAATCGGCACTTATATTGATCGCAAGGAAGGCTGCAAACGATTAATAAGCTACACGGAATTTAACTCGGACGATAGCTTTATGTTAAATAACCCTATATTGGAGACATGAACCTAATCAAGCGCGTTTCCGAACATAAAAAAAATTAACCAACCGATTTAGTGACGATAGGCCATTTTATGGGTGATAAAGGGAGGCTTGACTGAAACGAATGACGATAGAAAAAGCCTAAGAATTAAGCCTAAAAAAAATCGATTACTTGCTTGGTTGACATATGCACTGAATTTGACTTGATAAGATAGATGAGTAACAGTGTAGAGAGAAACTATGGCTCAATGCCGAGTAGAAGTTGACGCAGTGGAATCTACTGATCTAACCGGGGAAAACCTCGTGAATATATCTAATCAAAGAACACGTTAGCCAAGCCAAGCGATAATGACTATTTCCTAACGGAAATAGCAGCTGAGGGCTGGTCAACCACAGCAGATTAAATTAGTAAGTAAGGCCTTGTTTGAAAGTGACAATTATATGATAACATCTTCGGTATAGTAAGTTCCTGCGACAAGATCAGAATTAACTTCACGTTTCAAAACCAACACATTCCACTTCACAAAGAACAGTCTGTCCTCTCAATTTCTATCGTTCTCGCGCCTCAAATTTCCGCCAAATAACGAACGCTTTGCTATGGTAATTTAAATTCAACATCAACTGACCAAAAAATAAAAGAGCAAATGATAATTGGGTCAAATTCTTAATAACAGAATCCAAATGCATTGGTGAATGCTGGAAATTAGCTAATAATCGCATCATCACTCATTACAAATTTCAGGCAATATCTGATTCAAATCAAGATGATATGCAGCTGACCTTTACCGTTAGACATCCTCAATTATTTGAAATCAGCATGTTTTGAAACTCTATCCACTTTTGTCTGGTTTTCCTAATCTCAGTAAGCCTCCACATACAAGCCTCAATCACCAATGAGGTTTTTTAGACCAGGAACTAATAAAATGTTTTAAGTCGGCGCTTGAAAACCAAGAGTGGGAGACTAAGTTCAACACCCTTGAAAAATACAAGCGCGTATTTTACAAAATTGCCAGAATTGATTCACTCGAATAAATTTATTCAACTTCTTTCGAAAAGACTCAATAATACCTCAAGCAAATGTTCTTGAGCTTATTTTCATGCTCAAATTAAGATAATTACAGAAATGACTCCCAGGACGTAACGTGCGTCCTTCGTGCTGAAGGTGTAAATATGTTAAGCTCGATTTAATTGAGTTACTTAACATTACGAACAATATTAGTATAAAAACGAGTAAATTAAAAATACTCTTCCACGATTAATTATTTATTTAAAAAAATCGTTGTTATCATTTTACGAAACACTGTTGGTACATATCGAATGCTAGAGTCACTTAGAATAAATAAGAGGAACTATGACAGAAGGAGTTAATTATATTCTCATAGTGAGGGCCAGAAAAAAAAGAATCGAAATTAATAAGAATGATCACAGTGTGGGTGCAAGTAAAAGGTTTCGTTTGTGTGGGTACTTTGACAATGATTAGAGGAACCACTGGACCTTACACAGTTCTCAATGCTGTACCTAGCTTGAAATAAGCTAGTCGTCGAGAGTTTCCTGGATCATGTTTCATCTTACTCTTCCTGTAAACAGCGCACTGATTAACTTACGACCGTTTACCTCCTGACCAAAAATATATCTCTGAGCTTTCTTTCCGATCAATGAGCAATTCAAAAAGGGTGCAATAACAAAAGCGAGCTGGAGGCATGTACTAATTTTTGCCAGGATTAAGAAGGAATAAATCTTTTAAGTCTGGACTTTCATCGGTGTGGAACGGATGACAATAGTTTCAGTGAAACAGTATAACCTCGGTAATCAGCATTGTCATTCAAGTTTTCTGTTGGTACTCTCTTAATTAATCTCTTAAAGAAAACGGAAAAAACAAAGGATACAGTCCGATGAAACCGATAACCCGAACAGTTTTACCCGCGTAACACTTTTCGCTTTGGTAATTACTGAAAAAAATATATGGAAAAGCGGTTTTTTGCGAATGAAACGGATTCACTTTTTCTTTGCGATTGTATACCGAACAGTGAGGAAAAATTAAAAAACAAGTGGAGATTGGCAGTTATGGGTGCGTTAATCTACGTGCTTATTAGACCTTGCCTATGTTTGTTTACAAGAAAACAGATGTTTTCCGAAAACTTGTTGTTTTACAATTCTTAGCCGGTGTCACCTTGCTTCACAAGGAAATGTTAAGACTTCTTCCGCCGAACTTGACCTGCATTCAAAACGAATAAAATAGGAAAAACTATAGGAGATTTTCGAACGATATGCGTTCATCACAGTGCGGGGTCGTCGTCAAATGCGCAGGCACAAAAGCGGGGATATTTCTTTTCAATAAAAAGCACTTTGAACCGAGGGGTAATTGTTTCGCCCAGCTTATGACGAAAGTACTTCGAAGACTAAATTCTGCGTTGGACAAAGGCACATCCAATTAGCTATTAGCTGCTTCTGTGGTAATCTGCGATCATTACTAATTCACAAGCAATTCGCGCTTTTTGGTGCTCGCAGAATCTTATTACCCAGCGGCAAACAAGGGCACGTAACATTAAAGCCACCACAGAATATTTGTTGCTCCCCAGTAGGCAAGACAGCTTCTTTCCACTTCAATAGTAAGCGTCCTTGTCGTAAACACGTTTAGCTACGGGCACAAACATGTCCCAAAGTTTGTGAATTTTACTTGAATGTCTTCAGTTTCGCTTACTGAGAAGAGCCAATATCAAGTGTTGTATCTATCAACAAATCGGATGACAGGTTCTAAGATGAACAGTGCCCGGATCACACAGTAAGGTACTTGCAATTGCTATACTAAACATTTTCTGATCACAAAAAATATTTAAAAACGGGAGGAGATGCGTCGGGGCGCTGGTGGCTAAAAACTCATAAAAATATTCACTGTCTATTATTCACAATTAAACCGTACGACTAGCACCGTTTCCACTCTGAAAAAGTGGACATTGAAGCTGGAAAAAAAAATCCACCTAGCAAGCGCTGAGATACTTTTACTGCTCTATGCTACGGTTTTTCTACCAAGATTTAAAACCTTTCAGTTTACAAGTAAGCGAAATGATTCCAAGATTAATTCCGTTTTGCAGCACTCGAAGGTCTATGACACCTTTCACTTTGAACACGGTATTTGATTATTAGATAAAGGTATAAATTGCGTAGAATTCAAGTTTATTTCAGCACAGTTACACATGGCGTTATTGATCTTTTTCCCACTACAAAAGTGTATCAAAAGAGTATAATTTTATCTTGGTTTTTGTCCTAAGAATTGCGGCCGCTAAAAAAAACTGTCACTAAACCCTTGTTCCTACTCCAAATAACAACTTAATTTAAATAAACATCAAAGAAAAAATTCATAAAAATTGTTGATTGTTCATTCAGGTTTATTGCGCTTTTTTTTCTGTCTCTCCACATTATGCTTAGTCTCAATTTGAATATGGACCAGCCAAGTAAGATTGAACGGTGCTGCTATAGCACTCACTCTACTCGAACCATCAATAATTATCCACCATAAATCGGATTTTCACTATTTAATCAAATATCCAACAGAAGCAAAAGTTTTGGGAAACTTGTCATGCCAGAGAGTAAGATCTCCTGTTCATTACTGCGAAGATCGCTTTCATATTCGCGTCTTTCACCGCAGTTCAAATATATGACTTCCATATATTCACAACCGTTTGAACGTTTCAACCGTAAGATCTTTGGAGTTCAAAATTAAAGACGGTCAAATACTCAGCAGGAACCTGTTCGAATGCTTTTTAAATTTGAAAATATTCTTTAGAGGAATTGTTTCATGAATTTGCTTTTGCATTGTCATAAAAACTAAGGTCATTGGTCTTTCGTTTTGTTTTTTCTACTTTAATTTTCTCCCCGATTTTCCTTGCTATAAAATAAAGCGATGTCTCCTTATAATTGGCATTTGACAAGAATAAATTTTAACAACTAGATCGAATTTATGATTTTTACATTTCGTTCAATTCAAATCGTACCAGGTGGTTTCAAAATCGATTCGCTTAAAGTTTGCTTAAAGCTTGTATACTGAAATGGTATTAATCCAATTAGGAAGCCTAAGAAAGTATTGAGAAATATTTAATGACTAGGATTCACTGCTCAAGGTCGGAACTGATTAAAAAAAAATTCAATGGCCAGGTTATCAATCTTTCGAACTGAAAACGATGCGTTTCGCCGTTATTCAAATGATAATGCGCGTGAGTCGATAGAGAGTGTAATTACCGTGAGTGTCAAACGTGAGCGGCGTGTTGACAGTGATTACCTCGTGATGAGAGTGACGAATCGAAAGCGAAAAAAGACACATACAATTCTAGAAAACATATAAACCAACCTTCCTCTTTATCGAAAAGCAAGAGTGAGCCTACATCGTCAATCTAAAATAGGATAAAGTGGAAGAAAGACACAATTTCAAGGTAGTTCTCTAGGCGTCATGGTTATGAATAATCAATGAAGAACAGCATGTCTCATTGAAACACTTCAGTGTGGCTTTGTTAGCACAGACAATTATCTATTTGGAAAAAATACTGACGCCTCTTTTGAGGTTTCTTCACCCTTCGTTTGTAGAGCAAACATGATCTACCAATTATATAGTCCTGTGGACTTTGCAAGAAAGGTTAAGTTTGTTTGAACAACAATTGTAATCTTGCTAAAATAGTGCACCATCAGTGTGTAGACACCACCCCCAGACAGAATGTGCGAGATCAGTCTAAAAGACACGGCCACCATTTGAAATAGCTGAACTATGTTTCCAAGGGCAACCACGACTCAGTAGCAAAGTATCTGACTCAAATGTTAAACTGGGGACTTATAGATACAAGAAAAGTATAACTAGGAGTAAGAAAGTTTTCAAACACTGACACAGTGAGAGGGCAGACCGTACGTCATCATGGCCAGAAACATCACTTAGCCATCAACAATCTAAGGCGAGTTTTTCCGGATTTGGTGTTTAGGCAAAACAAGAAATCGACCCGCTACCAGATTCATTGTTTCTTTTTTTCACTCTGGAAAGAGCCTGATAACAATTCCTTGCAAACTTTGTTGAACATTAACTGCAATAAAGGTCCATCAAAAGAAGAATTTTGTAGAATTTCGAAGAAACTTTGAATTCAGCATAGTACAAATTTCAATAGTTACACTTTTCCAGGACTTAAAACTAGTAGAAATACCTATAAAAGAACTCTGTAATGCCGAACACTTGATGCTAAAGAAATGAAATATGTGTTGTGTCCAGAAACAAAGAAACAAACGTTAAGAAAAATCGCTCTCTGTATGATGAGTTGAAGTCAGTAAATTACATTTGAAACTGCTCTCAATCCTAACGACAATCTCGGCTTCACTCATATGACAAAAACTTAGGTTAAAATCAACGACACAAAGAGAACATAAATCTTTTTTTTTTTTTTGGGGGGGGGGGGGGGAATTGTGCTTTCTTCAGCATAAAGCAATTGTACATTTCCGAATAATTAAGATACCTCTGACGATAGAACATCCTGAAAGAACGCATCATAAGTAAGACCTACCTAAATAATAAGCAAAAATACGAAAATAACGACATGTCTATATGATTAATAACGGTAATTGAACTTTGTGAAGTGCAATTTGGGTTGAAATTATACGCATGATTTGAATCACAAGTACGATTTCAGGATTTTTTAGTCTGTACAAGTGTTTTCTTGATCAAGAAATGAGCTGGTTTATAGAAAGTTGCAAAAGAGATTTTTTTCTATTTTCCAACAATTTTATTGGTTTCTTTGAACAATTGGTTGTTGTATTTTAGTAAAGCTTCCTCATTGGCTAGGAAAGAGATGCGAGTTAGAGCAAAAAATGGTCCTATTCTTGGATAAATCGCACCAATGAGAGCCAATCAGATTACAAGGATTACCAGTAATTTAAAAATGAATGTAATAAATATTCTATATCTCCATTTTGTAAGAAGGACCTATGCGCCTTGGTATAGAGGTAAACTGAGGTTAAGAAATAATATAACTATCCACTACGATTCACTTCGGAAGCACTTCAGTGAACAATTGCTAAATAACCGCCCCTTAAATAAGTAATAGGTAACACTTTGACACGACATCAAGAGACTTACGTGGTAATTAAAACGAATTAAAGGGATTATCACAAAACTCTGACTGAGGTACTTCGTTGTTTGACAAACCACGTAACCTAAACTACAAACGCCTTGCTGTTAGGGTTTTTGTTTCACAGTAGCGAGACCACAGGTACACTGTCGATTCTAAAATGATTTCAAGCTAGGCTTATACTGACAGACATTAGGCTTGAACACTTAGCAAATACCTGAGAGGTAAGTGCCGTTTTCGAAAATGAATGCGCTGTTAAATTGAAAAGAAAACGACGTAGTTATGTTGTCGATGCCTTCTACCGTGTTTATATATATTCATTTTCACAAACGCTGTTCGTATTTCGCAATGCGTGGTAACATTCTTTGTTAAGGAAGGATATGAGTATGGCGGTATTCGAGAGTAAAACTGAAACAAAAATAAGGCACGATGATTCCTTTTCCAAAGTTTAATCATTCGCAGATTTAACTCCTTTTTCTTATTTGGAAAATTATCACAGAGTAAAATAATAATAATAATATCTTCAAGTGAAATAGACCAAGTTCTGCCTCCTTCATATGAATTTCGCATGTAAAATGTATAGGAAACTGAGTAAAACAAAAAAATATCGGAGACTTTGATAGAGTCAGCCTTTTATAAATAATTAATTAAAATTATACACAGACGTTTCAATCGTAGCAGTATCTGCAGGTTTGAAAAAAGAACCTTTTCACCAAAAGTCATTGTATATCAAAGAATGTTTGAGGATTTTATCAGTGATCATGTCTCATGTGAATGAGGAAATCCCAGAGTTGACTTAGCGCATGCAAAAAAAAAAAAGAGAACAGTTTTTTAATTTCCCCGTTACGAGAGTGGCATATCCTCAGTTTGTAATAACATTTTGCATCACGTTCGGCTTGAAAAAGTTACCCGAAACTTCAGGCAATTCAGTTTAATTCCCCAATTTCGGAATCAACCAAATCCAAAAACATAAAAAAAAATTTAGACAGTTTGCCACCTGCTTTCCATTCTTAAGCCGGCAAACTGATATTTGATAAGTACGTCAAATTAGCAGGGGTGATAAACGTCCACGAAAAAATTATAAGAACGGCTACAATGATCTCAAGTCATGACTCACTAAAAATTTCCGCTGATTAAAATTAAAGCTCTAATATCATTTTGACTGCAAGCTGCATGTAGTGATGCATTTTGGTCGGCACGTATTTGAAG
The DNA here is from genome assembly GCF_036669915.1 of Pocillopora verrucosa. Classification (NCBI taxonomy): domain Eukaryota; kingdom Metazoa; phylum Cnidaria; class Anthozoa; order Scleractinia; family Pocilloporidae; genus Pocillopora; species Pocillopora verrucosa. The sequence goes on along the minus strand of NC_089320.1, from coordinate 17,625,183 downwards.
ATGAAGCGGTTACCTCCAAGTGTAATGTTTTCATGGCAGGAATCTGACAAATCATAACAACTCTTTGTTATTGGACGCCAAAACATCTTCTTAACAACCAAAATAAGCACATTTCCATACACCGCAAAATAAGAAAGGCTATTTAAAATGGCAGTCTTCATTAACAGAGTTTCAAAAGCGAAGCAGAAGTACCCAACCAACCTGATTTAGATTTCCGTATGTTTTGATTGTCTAAACTGATTGATACGAAGACCCATCTTCTTTACAGAAAAGCCATTAAATGTGAGCTGTTATAATTGAGAACCTGTAACTCTAAAATGGTAAGATACCGCATTCATTTTTTCGTTATGATATAAAACGTCGAAAGAGTTCACTGTTATACAGTAACAATACAACGTTAAGGCAAATTAAAATTTGATGCTGCCAAGGCAACACATAATCTCTTAAGTGTTTTTTTAACCTTCTGTTCTAAACATAGAACCCACACGATTTTAATTTCAACAAAGTTACCTACTTAGACGAGACAAGCGGTCAACTTCAACACAATATTTACTAGAAAGAACTGACCCAACACGAAAGTCACTAACGAAAGCGGGTGAAGGTTAGAGGTCTAAAGTTTAGGTCATCATTTGCCAGTACGGTAACACCCTAGGTAAATATTCTATATGTCTTAAATATCTCATTTTAAAATGGCTGTTTATGATCAAAAATCAATTCTAAAGTTTCTTCGATGACGGTCTGCACCCGCTTGACTTGACATCTGCTTTCAGTGTTTTAAAATACAAACTGTTCGCCTTCAACAATTACAATTTATTAATGCACAGCTTCAAGTAGCGTGCAGAAAAGAGTTATCATTATCATTTCATGGTTCTTAATTCATAGTTGTATTTACCTATGTGGGTTTGCACAGGATAAAGCGCCTTTTTGGCAGGACAAAGCTAAGTTACATTCCACATTTTTCGGCGAGTGCGTATGGAAACTGTTTACCATTAAAAAGCTTTTGAAAAAGTTGTCATGACTCTCCAAGCAAGCGAAGGAAGAGATTTGACTAAGTAAGGAAAAATACTAATCATAAGATTACACGTTATGATTACAAGGTATTTATATGAAAGTCATTCGACGTAGGGTTTCATTCAGACACTGATAAAAAAGTGAAGCATTGACGTCAATTTAGCATTGGCAATTTAGCAAGTGCGTCAAAGAGAATTCCTTCGCGAGGAGTATTCTTTGACGCAAACGACTAAGGTCATCAAAACGGCTTAATACATTGAGAAAATACTGTTTCTCATTCTTACAGGCGGTTGCACCCCAAAGGGTATACTAAGACGACTACAATGGACGCAATTCAAGTCACCACTGGTCTGCTGCTTGTTTTGAGTACAATAGTTAGAGCAGAAGACAAAGTAGCAGATACACACCCAACAAAATCAAACAGAAAGATCCCTGAAGGCTTTTACCTTTCTTCAAATGCTATTTACGCAAAGAATGGCACTGAAGTTATTGAACTCGACAATGTTACGTTTACTGGAAACGTGTTAACAGAAGCTGAACTTTCCCGCTTCAGTTTCGACGAGAAATGTTCTCGCGGTCTTCCCTTGTCCGCATCGTGGCAATACTACGGACCGTACTCGAAACCTTCTAGACGTGGCAGTCAAATAGCCGTGGAGGGCATCTTTCCTCACATGATAAACAAAATGCTCCACGTTTGTTGCAACAGCTCCGCGACTGTAAAGTTTGGAAAGATTTTGGATTCCATTCGTGGACTGGAAGAACAACTAGACCATCCAGACAAAGCGTATGACTTTAGTTTTCCCATCACGGGTATGAGTCTGGAAGACGTAGCGTTTAAAGACATGCCATATATACCCTTTGTTCAAGCGCCCAGAGTGGCGCTACTTGTTCATGAAACGGCCGAAGACAACAAAACAACCCAGCTAATGAACACGGTGTTTAAAGCCTGGCCCATCCTCATATTCATACTCGTCGCTGCGACGCTGTCGGGAATCATCATTTGGCTTTTGGTAAGTTTTGTTTCCTTTTTTACTAAGATTTTCTGAAAGCCTCACTGCCTTTATCGTTGCTTCCTTTTTCATCAAATTTTGCCATTCCTGCCATATTTGAAATTTTTGTTGACAAGCTCTGTGCTATTGCGGGCAAAAACCCGTGCTAGTTTAGTTAGATTTCTAAATTAGTGATATATGCTTTTCCTTTTCTATACGCTGTTGCCATCGTTATCGAAAATGTCTCCTTACGAATATCTACCATGGCATTAGATTTCAGATATTGGTGGTGAGACAGATAATAAGATTTGTGCACACGGTTTGGTATTAAAATGATTTTAGTCGACTCTGCCTTGAGCAACACTTTCCTTAACTTGAATAAATGCACGATATGTGCCTTTTTTCTTTATCAAGGAATACATCGCATAACCAATTTCTATATGAGACGTATATATTTTTGCTCATTCTTATCATCGCTGCCCTATCTTAAACGTGTGTCGTGTAATCGAATTGCAACACTTCGTGTTTTAATTTGGAAGACGGAATTTTTCTTGGGTATTCATTCACATTCACATTTTGATAATGAAAACCACGAGGAAAAAAAAAACTACGAAATTATATCAGTCTATTAAAGTTTCATATCAAAGACAGAATTTCACCTGCTTTTGGTCAAACTATTATATGTAATGTTAATATTTAAATTGTCCAATTACTCCAAGACCATTGGTCTCGCTACAATGTCTTTGTAACCTGACGGTTATATTAGCGTTTTAAATCTGGCCACATTCTGTTTTAAAAAATCCTATTTGTGGTATATATCCTAATTCGCCTCTTAAGGTCAGTGTTAATTGCGCACTAAGACGCTTAGCGTCATGGTAAGCGATTAACATTGAACTTCATCGCATATTGACAACATCGCTTCGTTTTCTTGGTAACGCAGCTGGTTCATCGGTAAACATTACTGACCCTCTCTTGTGTAAAATACCATGAGTGCATTCAAAACAATCGCGGCTCTCTAAAAACTCTATTTGATGAATATTTTAAAAAGGTTGCACTAGTCTTTAACATCAACTTAGTGCTTGAGCTTACGCGATCTTGAATTAAGCCTGTATATAAGTAACCTCAAAAAGTTGGTGGGTGATTTTAAAATTTGCAAGTCTCATTTTTTGACGCTGCTGTGCTGGAGCTTTTTCATCACGCTTTATACTCCTTTGAAGGCGGTAAAAATAATTGTGTATCACGAGGTTCTTTGATCATAATGTGAGAGCAGACGGGAATAAATATCCAGCTAATTATGAAAATTCATCACCGAAAACTGCAAGCTAGCACTGAATATCACTTTTTTTTGGTAATAAACTAAAAATTTGCAGGTTAAAGTTTGTTTCCAGTACAAGGTCAATGGAACGATAAGTGTTTCTTGTAACCAATATTCCCTTTAAGGTAGACTGAAGGCATGTAATTCGTGGTCAAAACATAAGCTTATCGAAATTTTCTGAAAGTTCTAAGGACATAAACAAAGGCGGAGATTGGTAGTTCATTGTCTGTCAACTTTCTATAGTGCCCCAGTTATACTCTGTTGGCGACGACTGATCCTCCCCTATCCCCTTGAAATACCATTTGGTCCCCAAATATCTTCCATTCCCCACTCTCCCCCCCTCCCCGGCGAAAAATAATGACTGTTCCCTAAACATCACACACTTTCACCTGACAGGACCGTCTCAAAAACCCAGATGAATTTCCGCGTCCGTTTATCAATGGCACCTGGGAAGGCTTTTGGTGGGCGTTCGTCACCATGACCACTGTTGGGTGAGTGAAAAACTACGATAATCCACAATTCTTTTATCTTAAGTATCATATTTCACTTTATATAATAAATTATTATCTAAAGATAATAAGTCAAAATCAGGCACTGATGGTAAAAACATACCTTTGCTGTTTAGATATGGCGACCGTGCACCCAAGTCATTTTTGGCGCGAATCTTTTGCATCGTCTGGATTCTGGTGGGAATAATAATCATAGCCATTTTCACCGCCATTGTAACAGCCTCGTTATCAGCCAGTATCCAGCATCATTTCATTGTTCATGGCTCAGTGGTAAGACCTAAATTAGATATAATGAATGTCTTAATTAGCCATTCTCCAAGTTTATAGCTACTTTTAATTGAGTTTCGAAAACAGTTAGGGAAAAAAATTGTTTTGCTTTAGTTCGCTCTGTGATTGGTCTATTGTTCGCCACTCTATCAACCAATCAGATGCAGAACCAAAATCGAGACTTGGTCACTTGTGTGTCTCCGCGCTTTAGGCAGGTTTCTTGTCTTTACTTTGACTGCTCCTTTGGACATTTTCTTTGCTCTGATTGGCTGCTGCGATTAAATTGATTTTGGTTTCACAACATTCCCGCCATCGAACTGCGCCCAGCTTATTAACAAAACGTGAACAATTTGTATTTGCAGATCGGGGCAGTAAACGGTAGTGAAGAGTATCGCCTTGGAGTAAGCTTAAATGCTGACATGAAACGTAAGTGTTAAATACAAATTCATTTAAATTCCATACAATTCTAATAATAATAATAGTAATAATAATGATAATAATAAACTAAAATCTCGCTATCACAAGTTTAAGTCTTAAATAAAGTCAATGAGCGAAATACAATTCACGTATAAACTCTAAGTTCATGGACATGCTGTGCATTTTAAACATCATTACGCCATTGCTAAAATCAACCTCGTACTGAAAACGTACAACCTCATACTGACCCAAGGTTCCGCTGATCTCATGACTGACTGTCTAATAAACTGATCAACCGATTCATTGACTGAAACCAGACATCACTTTTTTTTCTGATGGATTAACTTATAAATTTATTGACTTGTCAACTACTGACTGCTTGATTGATTGTTTGATTAGCTGACTAATAATTTCCTTATTGAATGAGTCATTGATTGATTGATCGATCGATCGATTGATTGATTGATTGATTGAGTAAATGACTGTCTGACTCATTGATTGCTTGCTTACTCAATCTATCCATCTCCCATTTTATCCCAGCTTATCATGCCATACCAAAGATGAATTCTGACCTGCTGGAAGAGAGATTAAAGGGTTCTCTGATAGACAACTACGTACTTACTTACTACAGTAATTTTGTGAAGGATAACGACGAAGTTCGGATAGAGACTGCCTTTGAACACGCGATTACTTATGGTCTGGCAATTCGATCAAACGCATCATCACCTCGGTTAGAATGTTTCCGGCGGTATCTACGGAATCACCCCCAAGAGTCGTTTGAAATCATCGCTAAGAACCTCGAACCACTTAAGGTACAGTTTGAGGCTGGAAAAAAATGGTCACACTAATAGTGATGTTTTTTTCAAAACTGAATCAGACACTCGGGCTTTAAAATCACTTCCGCAAGGAGTACGAACGATGTTTTACCCCTCGCCGTCATACTGTAGAATTCATGGTTTGAGGATTTAAGTTTTACAAAGGGATTATCTATGATACTTTTTCACTTTGAAAGACCTATGAAATAACATTGACATGCTTGTTGAGCTATCAATTCAACTCATAAATAAGCTACAAAGTTAAAAAGGTTTAATCTCATTAACGAAAACAGTATTGCAAAATCGCACTGTCTTTCAGTAATACAACGTACCAAAGGAGTGTAGTTGTAAATTTAGCGTTCTCTGGTGTAAAGTTTGGTCTATGATCTCCGACGGATTTTCATTAATGTAACTGGTTGGAGCAGTTTTCAGCTGGGTGTCAGAATACCTAAGCCCACCTTACTCTTAACCCTTTACACCCTAACATCAGGATGCATTTTCTCCCTACTGTTCTCTATGCATTTCTTAGGATACTGACATGGAGAATTTGTTGAACAATCAAAAGCTTTTTTAATTGGTGATCATTTCCTCTATTCTCATGACCTAAATGTGTGATTTAGGGATGATGCCGCGAGGAGAAATTATACGCTGGTCACTCTTAGAGGCCAAAGGGTCAAAGTAAATGGGAACAAATTCAAAATAAACGGACAAACCAGAGGAGAGGATGAAAATAATCAATTACAGCACCAAGCTAAGCCACCATTGGTTTTGCCTTACAGCGTTCACGTCAAAATTATTTGCTTTCCAAACAGCCTCACTTTCGAACTGAGGCCTCGATAAAAAAACCTTTTTGTTAGAATACAATTAAAAAAACCTCTCCATAGCTATAGTGTCGCTTCAATTCGCGTCTTAACCCTTTAACTCCCAAGATTTCATTATTAATTCTCCTTACTGTCTTCCATAAAACTCTTATGATGTCAATTTGGAGAATTTGGTATTGGATCAATTAATAATCCCCTAATTGATATTTTCTTTATTCTCATCACTTCTATGCTTGATATTGTATTGAAATTGTAAGGAGAAATTCTCTCTTGCTCACTCATGGGAGGTACATGGTCAAAAGAGAGGCTTTTAGCATCTCGGAAATAAGCTTTGAAAGGACTGTTCGAACACGACATTCTATCTTATCAAATTGTTCTGTTTTGCTTTTTCATTTTTTTTTTTAACAGAATCCCACTGATGAAGTAAGCCAAGAGGTAAAAGCATCCGAAGGACTTTTCTTTTTTAAAGAAGAAGCCTTTCAAAACGTGCTTTTCATCCTGATAGGGGTGCTGGGATTTCTTCTACTCGTTGGAATAGCCTGGGAACTACTTTATCATCGACCCAAGCGACGTAAGAGCTTTTCTATTTTTAATTTCCTTTACTGAAATTTATGTTTTCTTTAATACAAAAATGAGGAAAATTCAGTGAGATTTCTGTATGACAGTCATTTTGAGAGCGATTTTCTGAGAAACCTAAAAACTTTCCGAATTTTTCCGCGCTGCAAACCTATCCTGTGAGAGAATCCGTTTTGTTTTCTTTCAAAAATTTACTCGTGCTTATTAACACTAAATTGCATTCGAAATTATATTATTGCCTCTTTTTTTAGCTATGTTACTCCCTGGTTCTCACAGTGATTTTCTTGGATCGTTTCCTTAATTCTTCTTGCCTGCCTTCTTGCTAGTGTACTTTGTATATATGGGGAATTGATATGCCGATCAGACAAAAAAAAAAACACAATTTAATTAGATACTTGTTCGATACTGATTTTTCGTGTCGCAGGTCAAAAGAGTAAGGCTACGGAGGACGAAAGTGCAATTATCTCGTTAACTCCTGCACCAAACAGCTGTGACTGTCATGAAATGTTCCTCAGTCATCAAACAGTACAAACTATCAAGTACAAATCCGCAAAGATCAAAGAACTCATCCGAGAATACGAGGAGTATTACGATGCCTGGTTACAAAGGGTGCGATCTGTTGAGCACGAAGGAAATGGCATAACGCCACAAATGGTGTGACTGAATTTGCGTGAGAGACCTTGCGTGACAGCTTTACTTTATTAATTTCACATCAGAAAACAAGATCTCAAGATCGTTCATTTGGATTAAAACAAATTTTCTCGAGCTATTTCCCTTTTGTGCAGTGTAAGAAAATTTTCATCACCTGAAGGAGCAGAGAGGGGGAGGTGCCGGTCCCGATGACAGTACATTTTCGTTTTTTTTTTTTTTATATTAAAGAAAGACCAAGAACCATAAATATGGTTGAATGGCATTGTACGGACTTGCTGTATTCTCTCCGTTATGAATGTTTAAATCATTTGATGTAGCATGGACTAACACCAAACTTTATAAGTTTACAAATCAGTCAACCCTTTAACTCCCAGGATCTGGTTCTTAATTCTCCCCTCTAGCTGCTACAAATTTCCTTGCAAATAAGTTGCAAGAATTTGGTGTTAGATCAAGATAAAAACTTCTACCTGATACATTTGAATACTCTCATTACCAGTTTGCTAGATATAGAAATTGTAGGGAGAAGTTTCATGTGAATCACTTCTTGGAGTTAAAGAGTTAACTAATGCTCTTACTAATGAGAATGTGTGTCTTACTTCATCACTTCTAGAAGCATTGAAAGGTTAAAAGGTTACTTGTTTTCTCACTAAAAGTAACAAAAAAGGGTGAAAAAAAGTTTAGGAGGCACTTAACTTATAGAATGTGTATGTTAAACAGCTTGGCAAATCTTGCCATATTGTTGCCTGTCTCATGATAACTATATATACCGATAACTGACTTATAACAAACACATCAATGTTTGTTCAATTCCTCCCTCAACTCCTCCAAAAGCAAAGCATGAGAGAGAAAGAAATGTGTGCAGCACCCATTTCAACAAGCTCCACCCTGGCTCTAACAACATAAGTAATGACTGCTGCTTACCCTGAAGTAGAGAATCCAATTAAAGCCACATCAAGTTCAAGTGCTATGCTTTTTCTAAAGAACTAAGAATGCAAGAAATCAGTGTGTGAGATAACAGAAACACAGAAGCTTAATAGAAGCAGTCACCACTGTGTTGAGGCAATCTTGATTACAGGGACAATGTACATAGCATTCCCCTCCCCCAAAGTGCCGGATAGCCTGAAATTGTAATTATATGTCAGCAAAGCTTAGAACCCGAGTTAGTAACCATTCAATGGCATGTTACCTTAAACTTGCCATTTAATGGGTAACAACTTACAAATCAGTGCTGCTGTGTTACCCATCAAAAAGTATTTGGCAGAACTTTTAATATTTTAAGATGTGTCATTTCTAATCTGTAATTGACTTTTAAGAGTGTGTTTATTGAACATTGAGTAACATCTTATTGATATTGGTTGCGTCAATATTGTTCTGTGTGTAGGTGCACACATCATGCACACCAATAAGCATGCAGAAAGTGCTTGCCTTAGTGCCCAGACCAACCACTTGAAGACGGGCAAACAGATACACTGACACAAGACCTGCCAGCAAATCAGCCACACCCATAGCAAAGGGCAGAGAAAGAAACTTAAGGACAGAGAATTCTACTTGTCTGTCCTTAAACAGAAATCATTTACAACCATAGCTGTTCTGCAACACCTAAAGGCTTCACAAGGGCTCAAAGCACATTCCATGTGCAGTGGAAGCTTATTCACTAAATCTACTCGGCTTAAGTAGTAGATTTTTTATCTTTATCAACTTTAATTAAACATGAAAGTTATTTAAGTCTGCACAAAGGATAGACTTGTACGAAATAAAATCAAAATAAATTTGAAAATAGCTGCTGCTGTCAAGTCTCCCAACTTTTATATCAACTTTTATATGTGAATTTTGATATATGGTGTCGTCAGAGCCCCATTTCCATTTCACCTCACAGATAACAAAATCAAAGTGGGTTATTGAAGTTGAAGAGGTGAAGTGGTTTGCTCATGATCAAAACTGAAAACCCTAGGAACAAATTTTGAAGAGACTCGGTTTAAAGCCTGCAGTGATTGTCGTTTTTTTTACAATGAGCGCCTCCCTCTAAGAAGGGAAATTCAAAGGTGAGATGAACAAGGCTTGCTCAGCTTTACGATATTTCAATAAAATTACATTTTCTGACCGAAAGGAAATACAGATGCTTAATCCTAAAAATGTTTTCGTTTATGTTCTGCAGCATTTTTGGCAGAATTCGAACAACTTAATTTCTTAAATTTCGTACACAAGAACACTTCTGTTGCAATTGTGCGCTTCGATCATTCCCTTCAATCAACTGTACTCACCAGTCCATCATTTTATGAAAAGTGAACCACTGGAATCTCCGCTTCCTGAAGTTTACAATTTGTCCCCATCATTCAAAAGCATTCGCATGATTTTTAATGTTTAGGTTTCTTGAGCGCCAAGAGCGCCATATTTTTAAAGTTTCTGTAAAACCGTGAGGGCTTGGGGTTTGCTAGCGCCAGGCTCCCAGGCTCAGGTTTACAAGTTGTCACAACGCAACTTGCTACAGGAATATTGAAGCTATCCCCAATACCACTGAATTGAATTCAACATTCTTAGCTGTTTCCCATGGTACAATCATCGGTGTTTTTTCTCCTTAACCCATGCTCGAAACCAATTAATCACAATGAGCAATTTGCTCTTGGCAAAAAAGAGAACACAACAGCTCATGATCTCTTAGTTATTCACAATAAGTCGTTGTTGAGAGCAATTATTTAAAATGATTCATGTTATCCAGCCTAGCATCTCCAAGGAGGCTAGGCTGGATAACATCACCCTTGGATGCCGGCCATGCTTTCCTATATGCAACTGGATACGAATTGAGTTTTGCTCAATTTTTCCCCGCCACTACCGAAGATAACTTAAATTCGCACCGTCAACCTTACGTTCTAAAATTAATTCAGGACAACATGATTTCCTCAAGATCACTTACCAGCTACACATAAACAATTGCAACAGCACGGAATTGATTACTAGTGTAGGACATAAAATATAAGTGCATTTAGATGCTGTGTAGTTTTCTTTCTGTATACATGAAACAATATTACACAATATAGAAACATGCCTACCTCGCTCCCTTGTAAAACCTAACATTCAGTATTCTTTGAGAGCAGAATTTGTCATTCCGCTCCATCCTACGTTTCTTTTTTTTCAATTTTTTTTATCTTTTATCGCGAATGTATGACTCATACATTACTTGAGGAAACAATTTAATTTTCGAGTGAGTTGCAAGGAAAAAATTTCATCATAGCGAAAGGAAACATCGTGCAGTTTGTTGACTTACAGTAAAAGGGAGACCAAGATTCCCGAAGAGAATTTCCTCTACCATCCTCTCGTGTTGGTTCTAAACAGATCGTAACAGGTGATGCGCGATGAAATAAGCGTGAGGCCCTTTTCTGCTCTGAGTTACAGGAGTCTGATAAACATAGGCCAATTTAAAATTCATTGCAGCTGACCCTGCCACTTTCAAGAGTGCCAAGTTTTGTAGGGGAAGCAGTAACAACAACTCAGGGTCACGCAAAATTAACTGAGAACTCGATACGTTGTAATAAATTTGCTCGGAAAAGTAAGTATGGCTGAGCATAACATGGGTTCGAGATCTTAATTCGCAAATTGCAAATGAAAATCCAGTCGTGATAACTTGTCTTTCAATGCATTGATAACAAAGCCAAATAAAGCGACCTGTCAGTTTTCTTTTTCTTTTTTTCTGCATTTCCGTACAATCAGGATCACCAAAACTTGTAATGTTTTTTCGTTTTCTGCGGAACGGGGATAGTTTCCTCCTTGACAAAGGAAAAGTTAGCGAAGAGTGTAACAAACAGAAACAAGATCAAAAAATCAATGACAACATTGCAGTAACTCTCTTGTGAGAAAAACTGGCTTTATTGATTTTTCTTGCATGGGTGTAATAAAATCTTGTGTATCATCTATAAATTTGATTGATCATCATTTGGTGTTACCTAATATTTTTACTGCACTATCTTGGTAATTGAAATATTGAGACAATTATAAATTTTAGTTCCAGGAATTCTGCAACATCGGTAATCTGACGCAAACACCAAATCGCTTAGCGCAGAATACTGAATAGATTTTTTGAAAACAATACAGCACGTAAGCTTTCGTTAAGAAGTGGGAATCCTATAGGTACAAGAGAAAGGTAATCAAAGCTTTACACAATCAAAATACTCCGCAAAAAAAAACCAAGCGTTTCCACAAAGACTGTGTGCGCACACAACAGGACGTACCGGAAATTGAAGTTTAGCTTTAACAGCTTGCTATACCCCTCGCATATCTCATGAATTCCTTGCGATATTTTCCTTTGTTCATAATGGTCCTTGAAATTACCTCAAACTTAAGTATTTCAATACACAAGTCTACTCGTAACATTTACCACAAGTCAAACAAAAGTGTTAAAATTAACTGCAATCTAAGACAATCTATCCCCTCCTGAAATTAATTTGCGTTGCATTGACTTGAAATTTTACTTTACTTTTACCGTTTTGGGGAATAGATTTTAACTTCACTTACGTTTCAAGGAAAGGGGCCATTCGCTCCAGTGTGGATTTCCACAACTGATCTTTCTCATCATCGTAGTTGGTAAATTTCACTCATATTTCCTCATACATGCCGGAAAAAAAATAATGTGCTTGACAAAATTATACTGCGATAAACTAGTTACTTAAGTTAACTTCAGTGTTCACTTGACTTGAAATATCTGATTGAATAATCTCTAGAGAAACATCATACTGCTGGTCCATTCCCAAGTAAGCATCATTGATGAGATACACAGTATAGATTCTCCTTCCCAGGTCCTCAGGCGTGTAGAATGATAAGGATACGGTGCTTGACGAGCGCACCTGACTCACTCTTTTCACGGCCAACAACTCGCCCGAGTCCATCTCGCCGAGAACCACCCACCAACCGACATCTTTGGGTTTCGGAAAATGTGGAGCGTGCGCCTTTGTGTTGGATCGCTGAACAAAAAAAAGTGAATTGTTTAGAGTCAACGATTTATGGCAGTTTTAAATATTCAGGGATTTATTTTGTTTTCTTGAAGAAAGAAGTTGCTAACAAGGATCGCTGGCAAGAGTCGTACCGCATAAATCACCCTTATACATTCAACTTACAAAAGAAATCTCCTCACAAAGTCAGACAACACCTGGGAATGAGCGACGAGCCAATGCTGAGACAAACTTGTTAACTGCAGAGTGTTACCTCGACCTTACACCAAACTCTCTGAACAGTTAAAAAATATATATACTGCAGATTAACGCATCCGGTCTTTAGATTTCCAGAATTGTCTTTCTTTTTTGTTATGCGAATCGTCTTTTCTTGCCATTTTGAAATTATTAACTTTTTTAAAGACAAGTTTTGAGAGAATGTAGCCTTGACTTACATGGCACGATAAAGAATCCACCGCCTCGTATTTCTTTAAATAACGTAACAGAATCGTTTGCAGAAAAGGGAAAGAACTGTGAATATTCAATTAAAGTGTATCTGTTTCCTTACCCTAAAACCGCAGAACTCCCTGGAAATTTCAAGTATTAACACGTACTCCTGTTCTGCATGCACTGGAACCCAGTCTTTCGCTAAACTTTCGCTCGGTGTGGTATTGATGGTTTTACTTTCCTTGGTGCCCTGCTCGTTCTCAGCCCAGACTCCACGCACTTTAATCTTAACACTGACTTGAGGTAGACGACCCAACGTTTCAAAAACCTACAAAGGGATCAATAATAAAGAGAACGTAATGAAGCCCATTCGTTAACGGTAGAAAAGAACGAGCACGGGGGGACACTCTACTAATATGCTCGTAAATAGGCGTCAGTCTTATGCTGGTCAGGCTGTAGTTACATAAACGGTGGCCTAGGCTAGGCCCTGGCCGTGCTTATCATGGAAATTTTCTTAACAGAAATGCCTACTGGCTATAAAGGATAGATGTACAAATCCCCCATGATGAGAACTAATGTTCGTAGTTGCTAATGCTACAGAGACCGCGGGGAAAATCTGGAAATCACAACGAGAGAGGATGTCCTACAATCAGTAATGTACCATTCCCGCCTCTAACAATCTCATCAACTTCGAAGATTGAAGACGAGCTTTCTCTAAGGTATAACCTGAGAACGATGCGCGCAAGGACATTGATAAATATTTCTCTACCTCAGTTATTTCTCCCGGACTCAGAGCATCTCCCAACATTCTATTCAGGATTTTCCGGTCGCCTCTGACAGCGTCTAACAGCTCCGGGAGGCATTCTAATGAACGGCCGTTAATTCGGAAAAGCGACAACAGATCTGGGTCAACACACGGTAAAGTGAGAAGGGTGCAATCATGAAGCCATCGCCCTTGAATTACCATCTGTACCAGGTGCATGCATCGAAGAGCTGTTGCTAACCAACCCTCGGCGGAAGATACGTCGATCATTGCCTGAAAGAAAATAATCCAATTAAGAGTTGCGACACGTAACTCGACCTAAATCTTCCGCGTAACCTTAGGAAGGCCAAAAGCATTCGTACATACTCCCATTATCCCATATAGCCATTTGGTGTGGTCTGTTGACACTTCCTGGACGTTTCACACTTTGTTGAACTTACTTGCAAGATTCGTATAGCCTGATCGAGGACTGAATTTGTGTCTGTTAAGTAATCGGTACTGGGCAGCGGGAGGCGAGTGAAATGAGCTTGAAAGAGCAGATGTGCCTTGGTGTGAGGACTGTCGAAAGTGTGAGGGTCCACTTCCAAGGGAAGACTAGGAGCTAGGTCGCTGAAATACAAGATGTACATAGGTTATTTAGATTTTATATTATTAATATAAACTTCTCCGCCTTCATGAGTAAATAAAAGTCATCTCAGTTGCATAGCGCAACAAAAAAAAAAAACATAAGGAACAGTTCCTGAACCGGTTATACTTCAGCTATGAATCTCTGAGGAATGAGGGAACATAAACAGACCAACGTCTAGAACAACTCTCAAACTATAAAGTATAACATCTCATTGAAGGACAGCACAACAAGCATTCTCTTTTTATTTGAAAGGTCTCGCAAACGGTTTTCATCCGCAGACACCACAATTAAGTTTACAAAGCATTAATCTACTGTGAGGGCACGAGTTGAGAAATGACTCAGTAAAATAATAAATTTACTTCCTGGTCCATTTTCTCATATTCACCTGTTAATGAGGTCTTCATTGTGACGAACTGGAAGCTGAGTGTATTCTTCGGCATCCTGCGAAAATTTGGTGGATATCCATTAAAATGCAATAGAGTTGTAACTGTTCAGATTAATCTTTTTGAGCACAAAATAAATTCCAAGGAAAGATACAGTATATTAATGATCAGTAAACATTTTCCATCTCAAGGGAGAAAAGAAAACATTTTGACTTCTCGGAGAATACCTGTTCTTTCACGACGAATTGTCTTTGCTTGCAAAGATATGACGTAAAAAATGTTTCTAACTAAAAGATCAATTTTGAAAATTTTCGTTTCTTAACCCTTTAACTCCCAGATCAAATTTGTGATTCTCCTTACAGTCAACCGCACAATTCTTATAATGTTACTTCAGAGAATTTAGTATGGGATCAACTAGTTATCCCCAAATTGATATTTTTCTTCACTCTCATCGCTTATCTGCTTGATGTTGTATAGATATTGTAAGGAGAAATTCTTTCTTAGTCACTCATGGGAGTTAAAGGGTTAAACAATCAAATGACGTTTAACGACGTTATCACAAAGACCTCCGTGTACATCAAGCTAGTTTATGAGTCACTTTTATTGGCTCATCGGTACATCGAAAAAAAGCGCTTCGATAAGTTGACCAAATGAAGAAAAATTCTTACCGCTAAAATCTCGATGAGGTCCGGGAGACTGCAGTCAGCGTCCAACCGTTCATGGAACATGCGCAGTGTCAAGTGGCTTAGATAGTAGTAGGAAGAAATCCTTCCAAGGTTCGTTGGGGTTATCGCCAAACCGTCCTATAGCCAGAAAAACGTGTCATTAAATCAACATACTTATGAAGCGAAAGATAAGTTTAGGGATAAACATAGTGAAAGTGAACAACAAATGGACCTCAACCAGGAGACGAGATTGAGTGACCTGTGGTCTATTCGAAGCACCTGCAGTCCAACTTCGCCTGCCTAGCAAACCATGACAAAGAGATCCTTCTGTTCTATTGGAGCGATTTAGAGTATTGAAAACAACACCAAAGTCAATCAGAAACATGGGAAAGCATGGGAAAGTAAGGGTAGCTAAGTCGCTGTTAGGTTCAGTTATGCGATTGATTTGTTAAAAAAGTGGCTAGAATTTCACATGCACGTCACTGAGCGAAGTAAATCAAAACTGATGAATCAACATTGGATCAGTCAATTGGGATAGTTTCAGTTTTACCTGCTCATCGCTCACACGACAGAACAACAAGTTTACCTCGCCAATTTCCACGCACGCAGAATTCTCAACTTCTCTCACAGCACCTTCTACCAAAGCAGAGAGGAATTTATTGACTGAGTCGTTGTCAATGTCTTCCAGATCATAGTAACTTGGGTTTATCAGCAAACGTCGAAAGAAGTACGTCCAAGTGAGGTAATCCATGGCGTCCTGTTTAGAAGTGATTGTGCCCGCCACAATTTCAGCATTCAAGTGATCTGGAAGTACTTCTAACAAACTAAGAAAGAAATGAAAACATAGAAGCTCTTTAACATAATCCTACGCACTAGGAAACAACAGTGGATGTTACGTTTAATGCGACTGCTTGAAAAATGTACTCAAGGCATCAAGGCGTAGCTGGGGGGGGGGGGGGGGGGAAGAGGGGAAAGTCCTAGGGTGTCCATTAAGGCCACTCCCTCTCCCCCTAAGTAAGTTGCTTTTCTTTATCTCAGGTGACAAAGTAAGCGAGAAATCGATAAATCTAAGCATAAAAAAAAATGTCACTTTAAACAAAACCCAGCGAGAAAGTCAACATGACAGCAGCGTTGGTAACTTGGGTGTGACGTAGTCACCACCTCCTCCACTTTACAAAATCTGAGCTGCACCCTTGTTCCTTACTATTATCACCATATTCCAGTAGTAAGAAACAATTCTCGTCATGGTGAGTGTAAATCAATTGAGCGATTCATCTCCAATTTCCCTTTTAAATAACGTTATATAGTCGTATATCTCGGTAACCTGAACAAGCGTTTTAATCCTCAACAACAACAAAAATCACTTCCGCAAATAAAAAATGTAAAATAGGTTGCCTTTTGACCTTTGAATGCTAATTTTCAGATCGGCATCAACCTTTTAACTCCTATCTATCTGTTATTTTGCTCGATTGCGTTCATACCTTGACTCGACAGGAAATGGCTCGTACAGAAACTTTTTATAAAAGTGTTTCTTGATGTCGTGAACAAGGATCACAGCCACCCCATTCTCGTCGTACTGTGGTCTCCCTGCGCGCCCCATCATCTGCAGCACGTCTGTGATGGGAAAATCCACATACCTGCGAGTCTTACCATCATAATACTCAGTACCTTTCACAACCACTAAATGGGCCGGGAAGTTGACACCCCAGGCTAAGGTGCTAGTCGCTATCAAAATCTGGAGGATGAAAATATAACTTTTCAATTGTGTGCTAGTATTACAACAAAAGCAATTGACATGCTAATCGTATCAAGCCGCATTTGCACTAAAAAGTTTTCCTTGTTTCCTTACGTTAAGGCAACACATCCTCCTCAGCTGTTTGAAGACCCAGATTGTTTGTGAGGTTTGAGGCTTGTACCCTCGGAGTCCCGCACAACAGTTGGATGCTCTAGCAATTAGGATAAACAGTCTTTCACCGTAGTCTATCCTTTCACTCACCTGAATCTTTTGATTCACAAACAGCTCTTCTGCTATCTTCCTGTCCCTCTCGTGTAAACCCGCGTGATGCAGTGCAATACCAAACGACAAAGTCAGTTTGAGGTTGTTGTCCTTCACTGTTTGGATCAACGAGTCCATCTAAAAAAAAAGAATGTTTATCTCAAAAAAAGTTGCGATGTTTCATCGCGGTAAAGTATCACAAAAGTAAAATTTGTTCATCACAAGATATAGTCACATCTAAGTTTGATCATGAAGTATCACGATCGTTTGTGTATATGTACTGCTACTATGAGCCACTTTAAGACGATGGATGGACTGGTCACGATGAATCATTTTATGAAGCATTATGCTTCGTTGCTGATTGTTGATAGACAACTGAAGAAGCATGGATTCATGATCGATAAACACAACTATAGGAAAGCGACGAATCATGTGCATTATTTACTTAGTCAGAATACAAAGTAGTCTAACAACACACTCGCTCGCGTGAGGGTTAGCCTCCGTTTTCAGTTTTGCGCCGCTAAAAACAGGAGTACCACTTATCAAATGGGTCCCGCCTTACCTAAAGCAGACTTAGGACTGTCATATACAAATTTGATTCACACAATCAACTATTTTTTTGTTTTGTTAAATTGTTTTTTAGCTCTTACCTCAGCTTCCGGCATGTGCATCCACTGTTTGGGATTGTCTTCGGCGGCTAAGAAAGAAATCAGCTCCAAAGCCGTGAGGCGGGTCTGTCGTCTTGACGAAACAAACACCAGCACGGGTTTGGTGGGGGAATGTGTTTTAATAGCGTTAAAGGTGGGCTTGTTCATAGTTGCCATGCGCGGACAGTAGTGTTTGCCGGGATACCCTGATATGTGCACCTCCAGAGGGACTGGGCGCACTGACGGCCGGAAGTTGAACATACCGGCCTGGAAAAGAAAAGGACACTAAAGTAAGTAACAGTTTCTTCTCCTAGTTTCTTTCACAGCGGAAATGCAGTTTGGGAACAGCCATGGCATTAGGGAAGGTAAAAACCTTAATAGAGGTTCCACGGCAGTGTCTCCTTGTCGGTTACGTTGGGGGATCGATACAATGGCAATAGGAGTTTTTCTGTGGAGTTCTTCTGTCGAGTTTTTGTAAAAGCAATTATAAGAAAAGGGTGGAACTTTTTCAATCTAATCTTTGCATAAACCTTTAAGCTGAACAAAACCTTCTTAAAAGATGGTTTAATTGTGGTTCAACCCATACATGGAAAAATCGAAACATGAGAAAAAAAACTTATTAATTGACAAAGGCTGTTAAACTTATACAAAAGTTAAACATAAATCTCAGAAAAATAATGTCCAAGTTTCAGTACAAAAAGCTATTTAGTTGAAAAGTACGGCTTTTACTTTCCATAGAAGGCACAAGATAATCTTATTGTACCTGTTCTATTCCCAACCAGTAAGCAAGATCCGAAGCATTGGCTAGAGCAGTCGACAGACCAACCACTCGAACAGTCTTCTCTGTGTGCGAGGAGATAAAATTCGTCCGCGACACGATAACCTCCAAGACAGGACCTCTCTCCTCACCCAACAGATGGATCTCATCAATTACCAACAAAGACACCGCCTGCACGTAGTTACGAGTCTGCCAGCTTCGGCTGATGCCATCCCACTTTTCTGGGGTGGTGACAATGACGTCAGCTTTGGCGATAGCGCGCATGTCCGGAGTTACGTCACCAGTTAACTCTACGACACTGTGGATGTCAACGTGATCAAGTCAGGGAATGTGCATCTCCAAAAATTTGGCTTAAATTTTTCAAGTCCGTTGTTTCACCAACCTTGACTCTCAAAGGAGAGCGCATTTCGATTGAATGTTGTAGAACCAAACCAAAGCAATCACAAGGGCCAATCAAAGAAATAACAAATTCACAAGGAGCCAAAGAGAGCTAAAATTGAAACGAGAAACCTGCTTAAAGCGCCAAAAAACCGCGAGTGACTAAGTCGCGATTGGTGTAAGTCCTAAATCTGATAAGTTTATAAAGTGGTGCGAGTTTTCTGGACCAATCACAGAGCGAAGTAAAGCAAATACCAAGGCAATCTCGTATTATTTTCAACACTTAATTGAAAACATTAATTTCTCCAAAGACAGTTCACTGAGACGCCTGATAATAATTGACACAGTTTGACTAGGCACCTAAAAATTTCATGCGTAATACGCATGACAAATTTTACCTTCTACCAAGTTTTTCCTGAAAACGTATTTTCCAATCCTCCATTCTCTCTCGGACCAGAGCTTTCAAGGGAGCAATATAAACAGCCTACGACAAGTAAATTTGACAAAAAACGCGTCAGCAAAAATATAGGACGTATGTTGTGCATGGGAGCATAGACACCGAGTTCAAACTCCGATAAAAGGATTGATTCCCTCGCAATGAACTATATGGTTACTTCAACAGATAGAGGAAATAAAGCTAGACATAAATTAGTAGTAACATGAATATGCCCATGGATTATGTGGAAGAGTTTGGGCCGATAAGTAGTACCTGTGGTCAAACTGCCTTGGTGGAACTGAGAGGTAAGACTCACAAGCGTTCTATAAACGTGTCTTTTTACACTTTTCCTCTAAGGAACCGACAACTGAGATGTTTTGTCCACATACAACTTTCCATATTTATTATTCAATTATTTTTGGGAGAAGTTTTGTCTTTGGCAAGACACGACATCTTCTGAAGAGCGGGCCAAATGGTAAAAAAAAGTTGTTGCTTTTATCACACATGGAACGTTCAGAAATGCCGGGTAAGGTAAGATGACGTTAGATCAGAGTCTAGGGTCTCTTTGGGCAGAATTAGCAGAGTTAGCAGAACAGAGGAATTCTTTTCGGGAGTACGTATGAGACTTAGTCACCTTGATACATACCTTAGTTCCAGGATGCACATTAAAGATACGAAATATGGCGAGTTCAGCAGCCAGCGTCTTGCCGGACCCGGTGGGTGCTCCAAGTAGTACATTATGATCCGTGTGGTATACTGTGTGAAATACTTGTGTTTGGACTGGATTGAAGTGAGTAAACCTAAAACAAATGGAAACAATGTAAACAGACCAAAGCAAACCCAATGACAGAAGTCTGGGCCAAGTTGTTTGAAGGCCGATCAGCGCTAACCCAGGGTTAAATTTTAATCCAAGTTTCTACATTTCTCTGTTCAAAAGACCTATTGGATTAAATTTTCCCAATCCTTTTAAGAGCATTCAATTATCAAATTGTAGAAAAATGGGATTAACGTAAATGTTCTTTTAAAGCTTCCAGATCTGAAATCAAATTTCACACTAACCCTGGGTTACCTTAACCCAGTTTTGATCAACCTGGCCCTGGATACAAGACTGACATTCATAGCTGCCGGAGCTAATCCCAGTTCAAGACCAGAAAGCGAAAAGGGAGAGAGATACCTATCCGGTATGGGATGCTATCAGGCCTATGCGTGACAAAGGTCAAAGTTGGAAAGCAAAGCTTTCCGTTCGAGGCACAGGAGATAAGCCCTCAGTAAGTACTGCATGAGATTATCGTCTTGTGAATAGGAGTAAACAACTGTAAACAGACGCGTAACACGGTCAAACGTTTTGATGGCCCCTGAATTGGTCAATCGACAAATCGAGTGCGTTGCTATTGGATATACAGTCCACCTCTTCTCCTTGTGAGGAGGACTAATAACACAATCTTACTCACCGATACAGCAGCTCGTATTCTTTGCATTTCAAGGCGGTTAGTGGCAGAGGTTGTAGATCTAATAGTTCAGTGTGAGGTGGGTGCTTTTCTGGTAAAATGAGATGTTTGAAAGACAGAGCACAAACCACTTCAGAGCCAAGCCAGCGATCTGACACTCCTCGCACTAAATACTGTGAAGGTAGCGGCTCGAAGATCGGAATGGTAAACACTAAGGTTTGTTCTTCATTAGCTAACACCTGGTAGAAAACATGTGCCGGGTAAAAATGATTTTTGAACATCGAATATTCTTTGCATTTCAAGGCGGTTAGTGGCAGAGGTTGTAGATCTAATAGTTCAGTGTGAGGTGGGTGCTTTTCTGGTAAAATGAGATGTTTGAAAGACAGAGCACAAACCACTTCAGAGCCAAGCCAGCGATCTGACACTCCTCGCACTAAATACTGTGAAGGTAGCGGCTCGAAGATCGGAATGGTAAACACTAAGGTTTGTTCTTCATTAGCTAACACCTGGTAGAAAACATGTGCCGGGTAAAAATGATTTTTGAACATCGAATATTTGGAAATTTTTATTTTTAATATAGGAACTAGCAAATCCACTGCTAAGATTTCCTTAATTTCAAATTTCCCCCCTTAAGCGATGCAGTTCTTGCAAAGTTTCTCTGATCATTTTAGAATTTAAAATAATTCCAAATTCAGTTCACGTGCAAATGTGCAAGGAGCTAAAATCACTATGAAGCCTTATATGGGCTTGTATCTGGTCGTGTATTAAAAACTAGAAAAGAACATTCGCAAAAGGAGAGAGCGGGAGACTCTCTTCTCCTCCCTCCATCCTGGTAGGTGTGTTACTGCTGGGTTCAATTTCCTATTTTTTATCGAGAACGACTGCACCTCAAAAATTTTTTGACAAACTTGAGCAAACCTGTTTCTTGTGCAGTAGAAAGTACTCTGAGTGGTAAATGTGGTTATTGTCCGGGTCCTCGACCCAGATCCACCACGGTTCTGACGTAGAGCCGTGGACTTTGTCATTCCAGCGAAACTCCGGCTTGATAGTCAGGCGCACCCGAAGAACTGTCCTCGTGATCGGCTGGATGCTGCTGGCCAGTGATATTGCAGGAATTTGTTCCACACAACTCTTGACGGTACTGCCCATGCGTGGATGTCTGATCATGTGACCTGCAGTTTTCATACACGTGGTAAGCTAAAATTACTTTATTTGTCTTTCCAAAACCTGTTCTACCTCGACTAACCCGGTGGCTGGTTGTTCGGAAATTTTACCAGCCCAGACCCATTTTTTACAAGCCCAGACCCATTTGTTATTAGCCCAGACTCATTTTTAGCTAGCCCAGATCCATTTTTAACTAGCCCACACCCATTTTTAACTAGCCCACACCCATTTTTTACCAGCCCTGACCCATTTTTTACCAGCCCTGATCCATTTTTAACCAGCCCACACCCATTTTTTACCAGCCCTGATCCATTTTTAACCAGCCCACACCCATTTTTTACCAGCCCTGATCCATTTTTAACCAGCCCACACCCATTTGTTACCAGCCCTGAACCCTTTTTTAACCAGCCCACACCCATTTTTTACCAGCCCTGACCCATTTTTAACCAGCCCACACCCATTTTTTACCAGCCCTGACCCCTTTTTTAACCAGCCCACACCCATTTTTCACTAACCCAGACCCATTTTTAACTAGCCCCAGGCTAGAGGACTACTGCTAAGGTCGAGCACTGACAGACTCTCCAGTTACAATTGACGCAGATCAGAGGACATTTTTTTATCGGAATACTCATTGATAAGGAAGCGTTTTCCTTATTCACCTACTCAATTTTTTTTCCTTTACAAGAATGATGTATAAAGAAAACTCTCATTTGTTTTGTCACCAGCGTCCCAATGATGAATCACAAGCGTTAGCTCTGCTTGAAACATCAGCTTTAAAAACTCTTTAGGGTACATTAATTTACATTATCAACTGAGTCGGTGAAACAAAATCATTTTGTGATACCCACCACCGACGCAGCACCACAGTTTCTGTTAAAACGTACCCCCTTTAACTTAAAGCAACTGATCACGGAACGAACAAATATTCAAGTAAACTTCAATGGTAGCAACTCAAATCAGTCACGCTAGTCTATACTTAAGCACCGATTCATTTAACCTTTCAACTAAATTCTCTGAACTAACTTTATAAGAATTGTATGGTCGACAGTATACTAAGGAAAATTACAAATTTGATGTGGGAGTTAAAGGGTTAAAAAAGTGATGAACAAATCCAACTTTATTTACCAATTTCATCAGCAGTCATATCTCTGAGTCGATCCACAGTCGCCTTTCTCTCCTCCAGTTTGACCAGTGTTTCGTGTTTTAAAATAGTGAACTGACGCAAAGGATTTTCAAATACCCACTGCCGTTTGTCAAGCATTTTGCAAAGGCCTAACAATCTGTAAGCCATGGTAGGCCATCCTCGGTTAAGAGCGATTTCAAACAGACCTCGCATTAGTCGCGCAGCATTCTGGAAAGATTAAAAAAATACGAACTTTAAACCCAAAGGGAATTGGACTTTTTCTTGAAGCTCAGTTTAATCTGTACACGGTAATTTATGTCAAGTTGAAGACCTCCTGCTTGAACATCGTTGTGACATGACACGATCATTACGCGGTGTTAAGAGCGATGTTGTTTTCTCATTAAATCTGGGGAGAGCTTTAAAGTTAGTTTAGTGAATACTGGATTTTCACTGTGTCGAGTGGTCCAGGAGTTTGAAAAAAAGCAAAAAGAGAAAGACGACGGCCATACTAGATATAAAAGTATAATATCGATCCACTAGGAAACTAATACGTTGCACATTCAGTTGTTCTGAACTCAGATTTTTTTGTTTTATTTAGTTTGTTTGACTGTTTTTTAACTTTGGAACACTGCGCACTCCCTTCACAGCATACGTCAAAAACGCAAAAGTAAACCATAGAAGGAAACTCGAGGCTAAAGGTTTCAGGTTAATGTTACGCATTTCTCGGCCACTCTTTCAGTTGGAGATCGCGTTTTTAAGCGTTCTGCGTCAGTTTTTATTTAACCTTTTTTTAATCTGTTTTCTGCGTTCCACACCATTACGTCGTACGTTGAGTGTTCTCCGAATACTCAGATGTTGCTGACTACGCTAAAATAATTTTACAAGGAGCAATAAAGGGATAAGCGTGTCTTTCATACCTGTGCAACATAAGCGAGATCAGAGACAAGTGAGAAGGTATCAACAAATCCTTTGGAGATAAAAGTCTGCAACAGGATGTTTATCTTGCCGTAATTATTTTCCACTCCTCCCTTTACAGGCAATGGACAGTGTTCAGTCAAATGAAATTCCAGTTCTGATATCTCATCCTCACGGACCTGTAATAATAAATGTAATAAATAAATATATATGATTTATAAAAATCTAAATGATAGATTCTGTAAAAATAAAACATATGAAATGCAGAGCACTTCGAATGTCACGTTTATTTGGGTGAGTTCTCAGGAAAAATCGAGGTCTTCATGTAGTCAGTGATCAGAATTTATTTTCTTTTTTTGGTCAGTGGATGCATGAAAGGGAAAACGCGCAAACTGGCGGATGAGAGAAGGGTTACCAATTAAATTAACGCTCCTACCGAGAGAAGTCGGCTTTTGTACGGATTCGTCCGAAGGAAAAATCTATTCCGAAATTTTAAAACAATGGAAACCCTTCCATAGCAATAACTAAAATTAACGATGTAAAATTAATTTTAAAAAAGATTTAACTCTGGGGGCTTGTGGATAAAAAGAAAAAGGAAATCAAATTGTAAGAGCCGGAAGGATTGCCATTCTTAAAGCTTATCTCATTTCTAATTCATTTTCTAACTGCATTCAACATCAAAATTGAAGAGTTGAAATTAACCTTGACTTGTTCGAATTCTTGAGAGTGAGACATCATGGAAAGCACATCGGGTTCAGGCATGTGCGCCTTGAACATCTCATTGAATACCTGAAAGAAAAAGAAACTAAACTACTAAAGGGGGTAGTCATTCTGAAGTCGTTTGGATGTAGATTGTAACTGGTTGACGATTACTCCTTCAAATTACGGTCCTTGAGACGAAAATATTTAGTTGGTTATAGGAATTGTCTACCATGTTTCACTCAGAGAATGAGAGCTACACACTGAATTGAAACGAGTGCATTGATAATATGGCCTGAAAAACGTCAAAAAACGAAAGAGTGGGTCTGGGGCATGAGGCAATATAACGTGATTAGGGAAATCTCTCCTAGCCAGACTGTATGTCCGTCTGTCATCTAACTAGACAGACATGCAGTCAAACAACCGGTCTATCAGAACGTCTATAATCTAAAAAAACAGCCAAAAGTCAGTCTATCCGTCTGTTAATCTGTCAGTCACCCAGTTTTCTGTAGGTCTTTACCCGACTACGATTCAGTCGGTCAGTCAGTCAGTCAATTTTTCTTGGTTTGCAAAGATTTTTCATGGTTACTTCTTTGTATGTTTCCTCGTTGTGTGTCTGTGTCTATCATGATCATCTTACCTCTATTGTGTCGTACTTGATGTAGAAATGACTGGAAGTTCTTCCAAGGTCCGTCGAGTTTAGATATCTTGTGCGTGGATCAAACCTTATCATCTTTGCTTTGTCTAAATGACGCGCTGCATTTACAATCAGCTCTCTGCGATGTTCGTGCAGGAGTGGGTCATCCTGAGAAGCACATAAAAACAGTAACATTCGTTAAAAGTTTTATAATCAAAAGTTTTTCTTAACCCTTTGACCCCTGAGCCGAATGACTGGCATCTAATTTCTCCTTACAGTATCATCCTTGAATCAAACGTTAAGGTCACGAGAATAAAGGAAATGATCACCAGTTAAAGAGGTTCTTGATTGTTGAATAAATTCTCCCTGTCAACACCTTAGGAAATGTATAGATAACAGTATGGACAAGAGGTAGACTGATGTGAAGGTGTAAAAGGTTAATCAGTTTCTCAGCGCCAAGTTTTCCTTAGTCTTCTCTATCAAAATAAATACAAAAGACAAGTTTTCTAAGACAAGTACATCCTAGTCTAGATACAGCTTAACGGACAAACCTCTTTGGTTCCATACGCGATGCCATAAACCAGTGGATTGATGCGCATTCGAATGTAAAGATACGTGTAGCTCAGCCATTCAACAGCTTCATCCACTGTGCCTACTGTACCGAGAGCAATCTGCCAGGCAGGAATTAAATTTGCAATTCAATAAAGAGGTGGTGAGTTGAATGAGTTCAGACTACTTCTCTAAAAATAAGATCCATCATCGCCTTCGGCAAATATCGTCGGAAACATTAATGGTTTCTTACACAAACATAAATCATCTCCTCCTATTCCCTCTTAACTCTTTAACCCCTATGACTGACTAAAACACACGATCTCCTTACAATATCAATTCAATAACAAGGACAAGTGGTGAGAATAAAGAAAAATATCAATTGGGGGATTTTTATATGATCTAAAACCCGATTTTCCACACTAATATATTTAGAATTATATGGTTGACACTTAGGAGAATTCTTAAGTGAAAGGGTTAATGAAGAACATTTCCAAGCAATTCAGACATAAAGAGACGCACGTAAGATGTTCTATCTCGCTTGAAGTTGACCAAGTACCCGCGCTACTCACCAAATTACGGTTTTGCAAGGGTAATATGCATGCACTGGTTTTCTTTTGCGCTCTGCATTGTTTTTTCCGCCCTTTTCAGTAGTAGGATCTTTCCCGCGCTTCGAACTTGTTTGTCTGCACTGTTTTTCCCGCCCTTTGCAGATGTTTCCTGCGCTTCGAACTGATAACCTTTCCCTCAACGCTTAGCATTGTTTTCCCGCCCCTGGCTTTGTTTCAAAACACGTTCTTTTGACTGACCCTTCATCATCATCTTACCTCAGCATTTAAACTATCAGTCAGGCTCGAAATGAATTGACTCTCAATCGGTGACTGTCTTGTTAGAAGTGAAAGATAATGACTGAGTTTATCGTGTGCTGTGATGATGATTCCCTCGCCTTGATTATCAAATTGCGGACGACCTGCCCGCCCAAATATCTGCAGCACGTCCAGTATGCCGATATCAACAAACGAGCCTTTCTTTGCGTCATATACTTGCGTGCCCTGTTGAGAGTGATTACAAAAAAGAACACAAAATTATTATGAACTTACCATAAGAATCAATCGACTGAAAATGTTGGTTCAATTTCAACTACACATGGCCTTAGATCGTGTCAAAAGAGTTTTTCTACTACACCGATCAATTAGCCACCTGCTCTTACTCTCACTTGCATGCATTTTTTATTACACGCGTACGTGTAATGAATGGGAACCGTGCGTGTAATGCTGCAATACACGTGGGCGGTACTCTAAGTAACGTTAGTCTTTACACAAGTTCTAACCTTAATAATTACAGCATGAGCTGGTAGGTTTACTCCCCAGGCTAAGGTAGCCGTACAAACCAGAACACGAATCAAACCACGAGCAAACAGCTGTTCCACCATAGTGCGGTCCTGTCTCAACATTCCAGCATGATGGATACTAAACCCGTCTGGAAACAGCTCTCGCAGCTGCTTGTTACGCGATTTCATCACCTGCGAATTAATCCAAGAGTATTTCAGTGCGGGAGAACTTGTAAAGGCGATAATAGTGGTAAACGAACTGAATTTTTCCATCACTCTGAAAGAATATTTTGGTCCCCTTCAAGTTGACGAAGTTTTGCAAAGCGTAAAATAAATATGATTCAAACTTTCACAACGTGACTTCTTTAGAAATAAATTAAACCTGCCCTGAATAAGTGCATACGGCCGATCAAAAGTGCTCTATCCAACTCCACCCAGTAGACAACAAACCTGTTTTTCAGCTTGTCCGTATTCAGGCCCTTGTGGAGCACGGAACAAAGCAGAATCTCCCTGATTGGCTGCCATCTCTCGTAATGTCAGCGCTGTCTTGACGGTAGCATTCCGCGCATGCACGAAGACCATAACCTGTTAATAAGGACGGCGAGGTGAGAGCTTCAAAAACAAGGCTGCACAGTAACGAGTAATTACAAGAAGAAAATAAAAAGAAAAAACAATCACGCCGTCTTAGATTTTGGATTTCAATGAAAATTCGAAATTGCCGACGTCCATGACCGTTTGAATTGATCGCAGTCAAATTGAGAAAATCGGAAGCGATTATGTTTTCTTCATGGAAATCAGATCATTGTCATTGTCAGTGATCCTTGGAGGAAGACCATGATGCATTTAATACCCTGAGCGCTCTATTAAGCAGGCAATTTGGCCACTTTAAATGCTGGTGTTAAGTGTAGGGATTCTGGCCGAAATCACTATCCCTGCCCAAGAAAAAATACCACTTTAGATCTCACCTGGTGTCCTTTGTCAACATTTTCCAGCACTTTTTCGTAGCAAACTGTGTCCATGTCGTGTTGCTGTTTGACATAGCCCGTTGCTTTAATCCCAATAAACGTTTGCCCGAGTGGGACTGGACGAAAGCGTCCGTCAAAGAAAAACAGACCCTCGTAAGGGTTGACCCGCAAGAAGTGGGCCACATCAATGTAATTAGGAAGTGTTGCTGATAAACCAACGATACGGATCATGCTCTGTGACGACTCAACCTAAGTTGAAACAAACAGTAGAAAAGTATGAAGCAAGTCGCGCGTTGGTTGAAGAAACGAGATGCGAAGGAAAACTGAAGCCACACGCGGAGGAAGCGAGAACTCGCGTGGCTGACTCTTCCAACGCGTTTTTGGTTTTTGGTTAGCCCACGCGGGTAGACCCACGCTTAACTTTTTCAAGTAATCGTAAGGTTTTCCTTGTTTCGTGTCAGCTTAGTTTTAATCAGTGACATATAACTAGGATTAAACACCACAATTGCACTCTGCAATCTCTATATAACATTCTGTCATATTTTGGTATGTTTACTCTAACTCTATAAGTTGATGAACTGCCAAAACATGAATATCTCAGATCAATTGCTAGGATGGTTCCATGGTTTCTAAAACTACTCAATTAGGTAAAAAAAAGAAAAACCGTTATTAATGTGTAAGCATTTAACTCACTTGACGAAGAGTTCTGGCTACTAAGCATTCAATAACTGAGCCTCTGTCATCGTGCAGAAGATGGACTTCATCAATGATCAGCAGCTTTACTTGCTGAGAAAGAGCCACGTCCCCAGTGCTCTTACGAGTCACCACGTCCCACTTTTCTGGCGTTGTAATCAGCATCTGTACAAAGGGTAAAAGTCATGTGACACGGGTGGGTAACACGCTCATTAAAAATGTAGGAAGAGCTCAAGAATTACAGATATCTTTCAAAGAAGTCAATTTCTTTGGTTAGAAATGAATGTAGTGGCTGATCATACTTGCGTCTTGAGGATTTCAGATTTTGTAAGTTGCATATCCCCTGTAAGTTCACGGACTGTGATTCCTAAGCAGGCCAACCGCTTTCCAAAGTTTTGAACCATTTCAGCCGCGAGAGCCTTCATTGGAGCCACGTAAATGATCTAGAGGAAAAGACATGCAAACAGCGAATCACACATCTAAGGCAGGCAAGTGAGATATCTGTTGATTAACGAAACCCGGATAGGATAACTCAACCGCCTTAACGAGTTTGGAAACGCAATCAACCGTTCCTCCACAGAACTCAAAAGACGACTTTTCAAAATTCCTTACACCCTTCATTTTCAAATATACCAAAAATTTTCAAGTTTATTCACCATGTTTGCAATAACCACCCTAGTTCTTTTTCACTGATATTTTTTAACCACCTGTTTGCATTGGTTGGCAAACGATTATTTCTTTACTTACGACTGACATAGGACTGACTCTCACCATCAACTGATTTGTAACCTTGAATACAGAATTATCAGAACCTTATCATTCTTATTGTTGATGTTATCAATTCAAATAAATGCAACCCAACCTTGAACTTGTCTTTTTTGATGACTCCTGCCTCAATGTTCTGTTTAATTTCCCTCAAAATTGTTAGCATAGCTATGTTTGTTTTTCCCGCACCTGTTGGAGCACTTATCAACAGGTTCTCATTCGTGTTGTATGCTGCATCAAATACAATCGACTGGATCCTGTTAAGGCGCTTCACTCCTTGGAATCCCATTTTGCCAATCTGCAAAGGATGAAAAAGCAAAACAATGAGGTTTTTCAACTGATTGTGACTGTCCTTAACGTATGACATGGTAGAGGAGGCGTAGGAGCCTTAAGGTTAGCACGCTAGACTACGGATCGCCAGTTCCAGCTTCGAACCCTAATATGAGCAATTTTCAAATGCTTATCCGGGCTTTCTTTGGTATGCTTGACTTCGCTCAATGATTGTTCCAGAAAACTCGCGCGAGTTTCTCAACCAATCAGATTCAAGACTAAAAACCAATCGCAACCAAGTCACACGTGTTCGCGGGCTTTTCACTCTTTCCCTGTGATACTTTTACACCTTGTGACAAAATAATTTTCGACTGAGTGCCGCAAGTAATCCGCGTTTGCTTTGGTTTTCCTTTACTTCGCTCTGTGAGTGGTCCAGAAAACTTACACCCATATCTTACACCATCACATGCCATCACGTGATTTGGTCATCCGCTCTTCCCGTGCTTTTGACAATTCGCTTGTTTTTTCTTGAGTTCTCATCGTATAGTGATGATGTTAGTATTTGTTTTCGACAATCAGATGAAAACTGTTTTATTTTTCTTTGGTCTACCTGGCTGTTGAGATTGTTTTCGTCTTGGTTTCACGAAACTCAGACGAAATGTACTTTACATTACCTTTATCAAACCCTATTTCCAATAGCTGTTTACTAAGGTGAAGTATTTGTGATATGCTCATTCAAACATTTAAACATTTTCATAATATCTAACACTCACCTCATCTAAAGATGAAATTAAAATAGGAGTTTCCTCTTTAGGTGGTAAAGGAGTGTTTGGAGGTATCACAACTTCTTCATAAACTTTAGTGTTTTTCCGTTCTGCATCAGCAGGCAGGGCAATCTAAAATGAATCAAGAAACATAAGCATAAATTTAACAAATATTGTAAAGCCAAATATTTTTTTTGGGCACTGATTTGCACTTCATATGGTGGATACAACTGTAAGATCTCTGATGGGAGACAGTGTGTTGTAAAGTGAAGACAACGTTTTACCATTGAAGACTTTAAGTTTTAATAAACTGAATTCTAAATACACAAGTACAACAGTGATATACAAAAATTAATAAATAACCTAAAGAAACAAATAAACAGAAAAGACATACTCAAAACTAATAAAACAAAAATCATGCAGATTCCAAGTCCGAGGCATGTCACTAATAGAGTTCTTTGCACAAAGTGATTTAATCGCACATTCATCATTTAACCTCATGGACGATCACCATGAAACTTCTCCTTACAATATCAATACATAATCAAGCAAGCAGGTTATAAGAAAACCTATACCTATCGCTCAGAAGGCATCATCATCAAACCCAAACTCTCTCAATCAATTTAAAAGGAATTTAAGAGGAACAAGAAGGAGAAATACTGTCCACATGTTAGGAGCTACAGGTTCAGGTTTCATCTGCAGGGATTACTCAACTAACCATGTACCAATGCAAGAAAAGAAAGTGGTACCTTGGTGTCTGAAATAAAAGCTGTAGATCGCTGCCTTTCAGCCAAAGCATCAAACACATATGGATACACTTGGCTGGGCTGCACATTCCTCTTTGGTTTTGACAACAATGGTGCACTGGAGGCTTCCTGAAGAGCAATTTCCCTGACAACAACAATAATAGATGTAACCTTGCTCAAAGAAAATTGCTTGCCTCCTTAACCTTGCAGAACCAACTATACTACTAAGGAGAGAGCTGATAGTTGTATTGAGAGGCTTTTACTTACTTCAAATTACATGTACTATTATGACAATAATTGGTTATTTCTCTAAGAGAAAATGTCATACTTGTCTAGATAAGCTAGGCCTCTGAATTAGCATTTGCATAATAATATACACATTCACGTCAGAGTTCTCCCTTATTTTAAGCATGACAGGTAAAATAAATTTTCAAACCAGTTAAGCAATCCTTTTACTTGTTGAATTTTCAAGAATTACAAGCAATTTTAAACGGTGTTAAGAGGTACTTCAGGCGGTAAAAGTTATCAGTTACTGCCTGAAAAGGAGAACACTGCATGTACAACCCAAGGTTGATATATCAATTTTCTACACTATATACCACTTATTTTTTATGGTTTTAAGCAGCAATTCCCACTTTATTTTCATTTCTCTATCTTCTTATCACCTTTCTGATTGAAATTGTATTGATACGGTGATAAGAAATTCCTACTTAGTCCCTCTCCTAAGGGTGACAGGGATAAAGCTACAATATTTAGGTATATGCACCTCTGAGCTCTCATCAACTCTGGATCAAAGCCAACTTCCCTAAGATATGTCTCATGATCAACATCCTGCTCATCTGTGTGTTTGTCTTTGCGAGCCTGGCGACGTTCCTCCTTCCTTTCTTCCTTTCTCACCTGCCGCATCAATTGTTTCTCCTGTTGTGACTATGAACAAAAATTTATACAAAGTAATTCAATAAGATTTTAAAAAATCAGAGAAAAACACTGAAGCAGAATGATTTTTATTGACTCAACAGGCTGGAAGCTGGTCTCTTTAAGAAGAGAGTGGTGCAGTTGGGCATCACTTGAAAACAACTGCTACTAAATTGCCCTAAACTTCTGAAAAACAGCTGCTAACAAAAATGCTCATGAATTTAAAGCTCCAGCTGTACTGAATTTTCCACTTGCACTAGCACTTGTGAAATTGGCTGCTGACTAAAAATGCCAGCTACACTCATGGTCAATAACTCAGTTACAATGTTCTTTTAACTAATTGTAATTGAACCCACCTGTACAGTAACTTGACATCCATAAGTTGGCTTACTTCGACCAGCTGAGGTTTTCACTCTAGTAGTCTCTGAAATTACATGCCATAAACAGAAACAGCAAGCAAACATTAGCTACATTTGCCATAGGGAAAAGTCTGGAGCTCAAATTGTACAACTACCACCATTTTTTGATTCAACAAAAGTCAAAATTTTGGCTTATACAAATAAATTAAGTATTTTAAGTTGAATGGCATGTGGCATGTAATTTAGAATCTATGTCAGTATTCAAGCAACTACATACCTGACCCTTCCCTTGCCCAATAACAGTCAACTAATATGAAGTCAGGTTTAATATTGGGTAAGGGAGGGGTACATGTATATATAGATGTGCAGTTGCTCAGATTCTGACATTGATCTATAATTTACAACTTACCATTTGCTGCACTCAAGTCAGAGGTACTTTCAGAGGTTGCTACAACTATCTTGTATCTGTCAGCTAAGAGTGTTTGAATGAATTCAAAGCGGTCAAACCCAAGAAGCTCAAACAAGTCATTTTGAATAGCTGCATTATCTCTATCAGAACTGAGAATATCAAAAAGTGCTGAACAAAGATCCAAAACTGACAGTCCAGTGCTATTATTTCCAAAATAAAGTTCACACTGATTACGTAGCCATGAACCATTAATGTCACTGTTGCCATTCACTTCTTCACTTAGTGCCATATTTGAAGGATTTTCTCCTTCTTTTGAATTCCAAAAATTTGTCTGATTTTGAACAGTTTCATCCTCAGATTCTGAAAACAGCTCATCATCTGGTGAAACGACCTTGCTCATAAAAGGTGCAAACTCAATATCACTTCCAAACTCTTTTAAAGGTTCCTCATGTTTTTCCTCACATCTCTTGTTAATTACTGCTAGACAATCTTCAGGAAGAAGTAAAATGATGTTCTGCACAATGTGACAAGCTTTAGTTGCTGCCGAGGCTGGAAATGCTCCAAAGAGACTCTTCAGTTTTGCACTTTCATCCTTTCCAATGTGATTCACATCTTTAAATATTGTAAAAATTAATACTGATGCACTTTCCACAACCTCTACAGATGAATCTTTGCCAGCTAGAACACATCCAAAAAACAAATGTTCAGCCCTTTCAAATAAGTAACCACAATTGCCACAGGTTAAACAGGATTCTTAGTTAACATTTCCACACAGCCACATACTACAGTCAAACTAAAGCCATAGTCTCAAAGGTATTTTCTCATTGTCATCACTGTTTTCTTTATCCAGGTACTACATGAACATTGAAATAAGGGTAATTGTGAAGAAGAACTCCCCAAAAAAACCTATCGGCCGACTGTCGGTCGTCTGTCGGCCGACAGTTGGCCAACAGGTTTTGCCTGAAATATAGGCTACCTGTCGGCCAACAGTCGGCCAACAGTCAGCCGACTGTTAGGAATGTGTCGGTAACCTGTTGGTAGCTTGTCGGTAAAACATTAACACAAACCTTAATGTTTTCTCTGGGTTTCTCGACCGACAGTTGACCAACAGTCGGCCAACAGGTTTTTTGGGGAGCTCTTCTTCAAAATTACCGAAATAAGTGTGTATAAGGCTGTGTTAAACATTTTACTGATTCTTAATATATGTTTATCATTTATCAGCACACCTTCTCAAAATATCATGGAAGCACAAGAGGCTTAAAAAAATAAAAAAACGAACAAACAAAACAGATTATAGTTTTTATGTAGCCTAATCTCTGAGAGAGCTTGAGGCGCCAGTGATATGTGTTCCTGACACATGTTCATGCAGTTCCGTTATTGCACCATCATATATCAAGGACAATACCATTTCCGTACAATACATTTAAGCATAACTATTTTGTTTGATTTAGTTTAATCAAATGTGAAGTTTCCTACCAATTTCTGCAGATGTAAGCACAAGTTCCTTCACGAGAGTCTTCGCCTTAAATATAAAAATATTGTTATTTACAAAAATATATATATATTTATATGAAAAATTAAATTAATTCATGCGACCTAATCTATGTTGCACGAATATAATCGATGGAAAAAGTTTCCACAACTTATCTCTTCCTACCTCTTGTGAAGCATTCCTATCGAGGCTCGTTGCATCTAAAATCAAACCTTTTAATTCAGACCAAGACAAAGTTTTTTCAAGTTGCTTCCTCGATCTCGATTGCCTCTTTCTTTTCAAGATATCATCACTCTCTGGAAGCCGTGAAAACGGCGAGGAAAGCCCTGAGAATGCCCTTAGTGACCCTGTTAATCTTGGAAGTTCTATTGGAGGCATATTGAGGACTTGAAAATAAATCCTCAAGAAAACACAAGGCCTTCCTTGACTTTAGCTGAAATTTTGTCTGCCATATTGGCTTACATGATGAGCCCACAGTACAACAGTTAGAGGTACTGTGTCAAAATTACATTTACTTTGTGTATGGTAACACGTTGAGGTCTCAATGTTATCGCAAAAGGTAAACAGGGATTCATCCGGAGATGTAAGTATAACGAGTGTTTATAATGAGAGGATTTAAAGAAATTATTTGATGATTGAATAGAGAAATTAATGTCTTATGAATGGTATAGCTCTTGCTCTTTTTGGGTCTCCAAATATGATCAGCCTGACTTGTCTTGCGGAACATGAAAACAACATTAAAAAAATTACCAGCCATGATTTTACTAGTTTCGCTCTGATCTTCAAGAGATCTAGTTTTGTTGAAGGATTAGGAGTTCCGGAGTGTCGCAGGGCTCACTTCGTTTGCTATAAACCTTTATTAACCTAACTAGACGGGAGACAGAAAAACTCTGATGTTCTTTTCATGTAGATTTCATGCAGTATTCTATATTCGGAATATAATTTAGTGTATTAGTGGAGATGGACACTCATATTAAACTGACTAGACGGGAAACAGAAAAACTCTGATGTCTCTTTAATGTAGATTTCACGCATTATTCCATATTCTGAATAGAATTTAGTGGATTAGTGGAGAGGGAGACCCATACAGTATGTTACTTACCCAGACAAGTGCTGTTTGATCCATCATGAATTGCTATTTTATGGTGTGTACGGACTCCTTATCTTGAACCCTGTACAGACTGGTATAATTCATGTAAAAGTGTAACTGTAGTGTGGACTATAAGACCATTTAAGGCTTTCAGCCTCTTAATTTTTTTCCAATCTTTAGGAGTGAATCAACAGGAAATGAAGCACAAAAAGGACAAGGCGTAGATGTTGCTTCTGGCCTGGAAGGCGAACCAAACACAACATCTTTTATGCGAAATACCATGGTGAGTAGCACAATGGTCAGCGGAGAAGCATCTGAAACTGATGATGAAGATGAGGAAAATGAGGAAAATACAGGAAATATGAAAGAAGATGAAGATTTGGTGACAGAAGATAAACATTTAAAAGAGGAAGGAGATGCAGACACTGGCATCTTGGAATCTGAACAGGACACAAGTGCAGGGAAAGCCAAGAGACAGAAAATTGTCTATAAGTTTGATTCGTAAGTATTCAACTCATTTATGCCCTTTATACATATAATAATCAATGTCAGATATTCTTTAAATTACTTTCTATGCATATGTAGAGCAGCATTGTAATATGAAATTGTTACACAAGTATGACATTGCAATAAGCACTTTATTCATGGCTTATTGCCTTTGGTGTGGACCAATTGAGTGAAAATGAAACTTAAGTATTCTATGGAGTGAAACAGTCACACAATACCAAGGAGTGTGAGTATTACTTCTGAATCAGTACATTACAGGGATAGTCACAGATATCATCTGCCAAACTTTTAGAAATAACTTATAGAAATTGCTAATGTATACCAGTTTATTTTCAACTTTGTACAAAAAAGTGGCAAGATATTATCAAACAAACCAGTTTTACTTAAAATTGTTAAATGTTTGCTTGCTACTGAACATAAGAACATTAATTTGTATTGTATGCATGTTTGGTATTTTAGAACTGTTATATTAATTTATTTTGACACTGCATTTGTTTGCTTTGCTTTTCGATATGACACTGCCAATGTATCTTTCAAATGATAGTCCATTCCACCGGAAACTGAGTAAGTATTAAACACAGATATTGCTATATACATGTACACTGCATATGACCTGATAGAGTAACATTCAGTTGATTCTAAAAATTGATTGGGGATTGGACTGTTTTTTTCTCTACTCTATTCTATGATTGGTCAAGAAATCTTGCGTCATCCTTTCAACCAATCAGATTTCAACGTAAAACCAATTTTTATTTGTTTTTTTTTTCTGCACCATAGGCAATTTTCTTCTTTTTAGTTTGAGTTCTTATTTGCTCGTTGTGGTTTTAGCCTTGGTTCTGATTAGCCCTGTTGATGACATTGGCATTGGTTTTGTTTTGCCATAATCAATCAAAGACTGCTCTAACTTTGTTCCATGACATTCAACTGCTCAAGAAACTGTTAGCAAGGCATGTATTGTGAAAAAACCTTTCAGTGGGTAGGGGTAGGGGTACGGGGTAGGGGTAGGGGTAGGGGTAGGGGGTAGGGGTACAGGGTAGGGTATGGGGTATGGGTATGGGGTAGGGGTACAGGGTAGGAGTACGGGGTACGGGGTAGGGGTAGGGGTAGGGGTAGGGGTAGGGGTAGGGGTACAGGGTAGGGGGTAGGGGTAGGGGTAAGGGAAATTTAGTATCCAATTAAAGTGGAAGGTTATATTGGAATAGACAGGTTTCGTTTCACCCACAGAATACTCTTGGTTTGAGCTTTTCCCTCCATGCTCAAACCCAAACTTTCCCCCTCCCCCCCCCCAACCCTTAGTTTTCATTCATACTTTCCTTTGAATTTTTCTCACCATTTACTTTCATTTCCAGGAGAAAGAAATTTGGAGCTGCGAAGTGACCTTGTGGAAGGCTTAACTAAGAGTTACAAGTCAGCAGGTTCTAAACTTGAAAGCTCCACCTTTCATCTCAGCAGAGCACAGACAGCTGCAGTGGTAATTCATTCATTTATATGGTTATGCACTGATCAACTTGAAGCTTCATCATACCTCCCCCCCTCCCCCCAGCAACCCACAGCCTTTGACCATTGTCTGTTCCTTGAGGGGTGGGAATGTGTTTCCAGTGCAATACAAGTGTTTTATCTCTTAATATAGAGGTTGAAGCTTTGAATTGTTAGAGGCATTTTCAGTTTGTTCTTACACAACAATAATGTTTCTTTTATCTGCAGGATGTCTCACATAATACAAGAATGATGCTTGAAGATCTCACTACAATTTCAACATTACTGGAGAGCATTTTGGGGACAGGAAAACTGCTACCTCTTAAAGTTACTGTTAATTATAAGTAGTCGAAGATTCAATGAAATAAATATATTAAACCATATGTTTAATTTTACCCTTTTGTTTTATTAGTGCTTTTAAATAATTGCGAGACCCATGTGTTAATATCCTATATTGTGTCTTTGTAACAGTCGAAACCTGTGTCAAGCAGCACTGTATTAAGAGGTGACCCTGTATCAGCTATTTTAAGCATTGGCTTATCAAAGTCCCAAATTTGCTTCCCCTTAACCATTGTAATATTCACCTCTATTAAGGGGTCACCTCTTTCAGGGAGATGTGGTCACCCTTTACTAAGTCCCAACAGCCTGTTTGTATGATCATCCTTTTGAAATGAAGAGTCAATTAAAGTAATTTTCACCTCTATTAAGTGGTCACCTCTTTCAAGTGGATGTGGTCACCCTTTACTAAGTTCCAACAGCCTGTTTGTATGATCATCCATTCGTAATGAAGAGTCAATTAAAGTAATTTTCACCTCTATTAAGTGGTCACCTCTTTCAAGTGGATGTGGTCACCCTTTACTAAGTCCCAACAGCCCTTTTGTAGTATGATCATCCATCTGTAATGAAGAGTCAATTAAAGTAATTTTCACCTCTATTAAGCGGTCACCTCTATCAAGTGGATGTGGTCACCCTTTACTAAGTTCCAACAGCCTGTTTGCATCATCATCCATCTGTATTGGATAGTCAGTTAAAGTAATTTTCACCTCTATTAAGCACTCACTTCTATCAAGTGGATGTGGTCACCCTTTATTACGTCCTAACAAGCTGTTTGCATCATCATCCATCTGTACTGAATGGTCAATTAAAGTAATTTTCATCTCCATTAAGCAGTCACCTCCATCAAGAGGATGTGGTCACCCTTAACCAGGTTCCAACAGCTTGTTTGCATCATCATCCATCTGTAATGAAGAGTCAAATAAAATAATTTTCACTTCTATTAAACAGTCACCTCTATTAAGGAGATGTGGTCACCCTTTACTAAGTTCCAACAACCTGTTTGCATCATCATCCATCTGTATTGAATTGTCAATTAAGTAATTTTCACCTCTATTAAGTACTCACTTCTATCAAGGAGATGTGGTCACCCTTTACTAAGTCCCAACAGGCTGTTTGCATCATTATCCATCTGTACTGAATGGTCAATTAAAGTAATTTTCACCTCTATTAAGCAGTCGCCTCTATCAAATTAATGTGGTCACCCTTTACTTAGTCTGAACAGCCTTTTTGTTAAAAACTTGATTCTAAAAAACTTTAAGTAGTGCTCTCCCGGTGGGTCTATTTGTGCATTGATCACAACCAGTACAGTGCAGTAGTGTTTAGAAGTGCTGTAAATAATTACAGATAGATTCCATATGGCTCTATATTCCATACTTGTGCGTTTCTAGATATATTTACAAAACAGGACAGAGGCCAATTTCTCATCTCACGCAAGTATGTAGACTACGAGCAGTCTCTACTTTCCGGCGGAGTCCGCCGCGCGAGTCAAGAATTTCAGTGAAGAAAAAATATTGATGTTAGTGAGGAAAGTAGTGTCCCATTCCCTGAATTCCACACCAGCCTTCTCCTAAAAGGAGGGACGGACTTCTCCATCTCACAGATTTATCTCAGATGATTTAGTTTTCGCGTGATTTCCCGCGTGTGGGGATGACATGAAGACTGACGTACACAAACCGTATCAGAAATGGCTTACAAGAATAACTACTCAGAAAAGAAAGGATAAAAAAAGAAGAAGAAAAATTCTAATGATAATAAAGGGAAAATTGAAAAAGACATCAAAAACAAAATGCAAATTTCACGGGGAGGAGTTACTCGGCCCCCAAGCCAGTTTGAGAAATACTCCTTGTCTGCCAGCTCCAAATCATACTCGGAGAGAAGTCATTCGGCCCCCAAGCCAGATTAAGAATAACTCCTAAAGCCTGATTCGAACCCGCGACCTCGATGACCTCACTTGCACTCGTTGCGCGCCCACGATTACCAGTCGACCATCTGGAAACTACATATATTGCATGTATAAATTGTCGGTGTAGAGAGTTTTTAAATACCGGGTTGGGGGGGTGGGGGGGAGGGTGAGGAAGTTTTCCTGACTGAGAGTGCAATCGAGCATAAAGGAAATTAATAATTCAAAGACTGAGAAAAGCGAATAAAGGAGAACAAAAATTTGCATATGTTCCGGTGGCAGACGGTCTCATATGCCGGGGCTTGTGAAACACGACGATTCGGACACTTTTCCAAGAGGCTATCAAATAAGTGTATTGGGACAATGTTACACACCAGGTTTCACTCATTTTTAACGCTGTGGTATGACATAACATACCGTTCAAAATTCATATAGGGGACGCATTTGTTTTACATACCTTTCATTTACTTTCTGTTCGCTTTGCACTAGAAGTAGCGTTCGTTTGTTAGATTAATCAAGAATTGAAATGAATCATACAAAGAACTGATTGAAGCGATGTAAACGGGGATTATTGGCATACGTCACAATTGCGGACGGCCTCGTCTGCCGGGGCTCGTTAAACATAGCTTTTCCTTGCAGAAATATCTTAAAAAGACTTATTGTGATCGGGGTATCTTGAAAACTTAGAGGATGAATTTTGTTTTTAGAAGAGGGAGCATTTTTACCGTTTGAATCTGCAAATTATACCAGTAGACCCAAAGATATAATTTTCTGTAATACTACCTGTTGCAGAGGTGCCAACGTCTGGAGATCTCAAATCTGGAAATTTTTTTCGGACCAGCACCCCTTCCCCCCGACCGAATTCGCCAATGCGACCCCCCCGAAAATTTCTTATTTATTTTTACCCCCCCTACCCCATTCCTCCCCCCCCCCCCCCATCTCACCAAGCAATTTCGCGGGAAAAACGTGGATCTCTCTGTCAGGGAGTTCAATTGGTTGAATACTCATCCAATCAGACTCTCGATTATATAGGAGTATAACGAAGAAGAAAGTCTCTTCTTTTTGTTTGCAACGAACAACGTGCATGACACAAGAAAATGAAGCGAGAGACTGCATTACAAGCATAAGAAGCCAGATGATCGTGGAATTTTGGAATATATGAAGTTTAAATCTTAGTTTTTCGTGGGCAACTGATCCAAACTTCCTTTTATCCGGGAGTTTTGGTCAGCCGTACGAGAGCGGGAGATTGGCTCTGTATCCGGGAGAGTTGGCATATACGCTGTTGTGTTTTTTCATGTGAGTCAAACTACTACACGTGTTCTGCAAAGAACGCCATCTTTTATTCCATCCCAGAATCCTCTTGTACGTACATAATTCAAATAAAATAACACAAAACTACCGTAGGATCTCAGTTCATGCGTAACACAAATAAAGGAATTTATATATTAAGGCCGTTTGTTGTCTCTCTATTCTCGGAAGAGATCGGAAAAGCATTGATCAGGTAAGCAATGATCAGATTAGGCAAGTCTCGTTTTTGAGTTATAAATCATCACCTTGATTGCAGTCAGGTTGATCAGATTGAAACTTTCCGTGACATCGTTACACCACGGTCCACAAAGAAACAAAGATTCGGTGGCCGATCAAACAGACAGCTCCAGATAGCATCCTTACAGCATACATTTTTGAGAAAATTTAGGTAATTGGTTGCATCCTCAAAACTCAGTTGGCTGCATGGCCACACATAAAAGTAAATCAAATAAAATGAGAATTTAGCAGGTGGTTCTTCTTGTCCGCTGTTTACATATCGAATGAAATGTTGGTTTTTGCGGATGAAGGAAAACCGGAGGACCCGGAGAGAAACCCTCGGAGCAAGGACAGGAACGAACAACAAACTCAATTCACATGTGACGCCGGGAATCGAACCCGGGTCATGCCATGTCTACCAATGAATGAATTCTTTGTGGGTAGACTTTTATAACCTGGCATCAGCGACCTGCAGGCCGGGAGAAAATCGTTACTCGTTCACAGAAAATACACATGAGAGAAGTTTTGTTATGATTTGTCAAGTTTTCATTTTCAGTTGTGAATGTAAAATTGTGTACTATAGATAACATCTAATTTCGAAAAGAATAATAATAAAAAGAAAAAAGACAAATAAAAGCAACAACCAACACCTGCAAAAACCGTATCAGAGAAAGTGCCTCCGTGACCCAATAAATGTTCAGAGTAAAAAAAGATAAAGGAAGAACATTGCTAAAAATGCTGATTAGAAAAGACAGCAAAAAAAAAATGCAAATATTCCATGGGGAGGAGTTACTCGGCCCCCAAGCCAGTTTGAGAGTTACTCCTTGTCCGCAAGCTCCAAATCATACTCGGGGAGAAGTTATTCGGCCCCCAAGCCAGATTAAGAATAACTCCTATAGCGTGATTCGAACCCGCGGCCTCGATGACCTCTCTTTTACTCGATGCGCGCCCACGATTACCAGTCGACCATCTGGAAATTGCATATTACTATGGTATTAATTGTCAGTGTAAAGAGTTTTGAAATACCGCGTTGGGGGAGAGGGTTAGGAGGTTTGTCTGACTGAGAGTGCAATCAAGCGTTTCCGGTCAATAACAAAGGAAATAAATCATACCAAGAACTGAGGATGCATTTATTATACAAACATTCCTTTTACTTTATGTTCCCTTTTCACCAGAAGCAGAATTCATTTGTTATTATCAATCAGCAAAGGTTTGTAATGATGGCGGCTGTGCTGGTAAATGAAAGGAACATTACAAATTTCCTTTTCGCCCGTAAAACATTCCATCCAAAATACATATATTATATCCCTAACAAAGAGGCATAGATATAACTCATAACACTGTGAAGCTAGAGGCTGGAAATGGGAAAGTGTTTTTTTAGTTTTTTTTTTTTTTCGGCTTTTGTCTTTTGTTTATGGAATAATCCACGTTGCTATGCGAATGTTTAGTAGAAGAAGCAGCCTAGAGTGTCGCTTATATTTTAACCAGATTTTGATCTTTCTGTGATTTATTTCGATCTTTTAAAAAATGAAAATAAAAAAACAGCAAGGAAGGCTCAAAATCATACAAAGGGCTTGTCAATATAAAATTATTCAATGCTAAATTAACTCCGTCGTCACGAATTGTTTTTATATGCAAAGTTCGTCTTGATCGGCATTTAGTAGCTTACAAGATTCCGTGTTTATGCTGCAAACCTTGACCCAGTCACTCCCTTGAGTTTAAAGATTCTCGAGCCAAAAAAGAAACTCCTAACGTCGATCAAGTTAGTCACTTAAAACTTTTAAATCTAAGGTATCAATATAAGCCGGGATAACATCAAACAAATCCAGGTGTTTAAGGGCTACGTGACTAAAGCATAAATGCGCTTTGAACCTAAACAACACTAAATGCTTAGGGGGGAAACAAGTTTTTCTTTTAGTATTTAGTTCCACTAAAGATCTTCGCTTTATTTGAAGATTTTTACTGTGTTTTTTTTTTATGACATTTGATTATTGTTTGAGCTAAACATGTGAGCTTAACTTTTTGAGCTCCTTATAAAGTACCATCGACCTGAAGGTTATCATTATTCCAAGATCTCTATCAAAGTAGCCTCCCGCAGTCGCTATGACCACCCTTTTGTTATGCAGTTCCTATTGACGCAAGTGACGAACTTACTTGCCTAAACGCGTTCTATAACTAGTTAAGTAAATCTTCTTACATGTGGAAGCCCCAGACTTTCTGGCATGATAATTTACTGATACCGTGACTAGTTCTAATTCCAGAGGTTTTAGGACGGTCGAACTTTTCGAGGTGATCGATCATCCAGAGGCATTGAACAAAAACTTGACACTTCATGTTGAAGTAGACATTTGCAGTTGCTATAAAAACCCTTTTAAGATATGATTCAATAAATATTGTGTTCAAGAAATTATCTTTTTTCCTTAGACGAGTTTTCCAGTTGGCTGATTGCGAATAGTTTCAGAATTTACAAACAGTATTTGATTTACCTTCGATATTTGAATATTTCTGGGTTTTTTGTGATGATTTTATTTCCTAATTAAAGTTTAGGTGAGTTGGGTAAATCTTTCTTATCATCCTTCAGAAATGTTATTATGTTAGCTTTTCTCACGAAGTACTCGTTCCCTGACTAAAGCAGCAGAAAATGTAAATATTTTTGGCTACTGACGACATTTCACACACCAAGAATCTCGTAGTGACGACCTCAACTAGGTAGTGGCATTTGATGTCGCCCCTCGGAGTTTCATTGCTAAGACAAGTCTGACTCGAGTAGCGCGTATTTCTGCTGTGTCAGTCCCTTGGGTAAATCCACTTTCCTTCGGGTATATAACGTATATAACTTCAACATGCGCATACTGAGACTTGTAAGGCCACTGACAATAGCCTAAATCCTCCTATTACAGTATTGAGGGTCTAATTGGGCTACCCGATAGCCTTAAAATGGCCTAAAAATTTAGCCGTTAGGTGTAAAAATTGACAAATTTTAAGCGTTAGTCGTAAAAAAAGTTACCCGAAAAAAAACACTTCTGGTAACATCAATGGAAAGATATTAACCGTTAGCCGTAAATTGGCCAAAATTTAACTTGAACCGTTACCCGTGAAAGCCATCACCCCATCGAGACCCTCAGCATTGTCCAAAGTTAAATTGCAGCAACTTTGGAAATAGAGTTTTACAAAACCCGGTAGACCAATTTTTGGCCCACTCCTCTTTACTTTAA
This sequence comes from Pocillopora verrucosa, assembly GCF_036669915.1. Taxonomy (NCBI): domain Eukaryota; kingdom Metazoa; phylum Cnidaria; class Anthozoa; order Scleractinia; family Pocilloporidae; genus Pocillopora; species Pocillopora verrucosa. The sequence continues at coordinate 17,580,481 of NC_089320.1, read as the reverse complement.
GGACGAGGTCAAAATCAAATTTTTCCGTTTGATCGGTGATAAGTAATCAACAACGTCATCACATTTTGCCTGAGGAGTTGTTCAGTAAATTTAGTAAATTTGACAAAATAAAAAAGTTTAAGGTAATGAGAGTTACCTCCCGCATCAATTAGCGAAAAGAGCTCTAGCCTCTGAACAGGACTACCACTCGCGTTCAACGTTGCTTATTACCTGAAGCTGAAGCTAATAAATATATTGTTTGGAGAAAGTGCGATAGCATCATGTCATGCTCAAGGTACAGCCATGAAAAAGCCATCAGCAAATTACCAAGCACAAAGGCTTGCATGTTCTAGACGAAAACAAAAGCAGTAATGTGGTTTCCTCACAAGTTCCTGCTGACTAATATAGGAAGTGGACGTAAACCGCAATTGCTACAACTTGCAAAGCTCAGAAAATTGCGGTTAACTTTGGGTTGTGTACGTGACACAAAGAAACATGAGCTCACATGCTGAAAGTAGAAGTTGTAAAAGAAGAAAAACCAACTAAGTGGTTCCCCTTGTAAAAACTTCAAATGGAAGGTGCCCTGAGTTCGAATTCGACAGTGAGTCATGTGAGAAACACTTATACATTGGAGGTTTTTAAGTCTTTTAGTTTAAAAGATCATGTGCTTTAAGCCTTATGCAAAGCATGAGCACATTAATTCACTAACAATTTCTAAGTTCAATGAATCATTCTACGCAAACGGAAATGATGTTGATAGTGATGATGATGATAATGATAATAAATGTGGTCATCACTTTATCTTAAGTAGTAATAAAAATTAGGTAAATTGTATTTGTCTCTAAAGTCAATAGAATATAAATCTCACACTTACACAAGTTTCCAAAAATGCATGTAATCTGAACAATCTACACCACAGAAATATCTTCCATTTGCCGGTCCTTCTCGCTCCGTGAATACGAGCCCGCCGATACACAGAGAAGTAAAGCGGAGTAAGCCACTTACCCATGACGCGGTCAAATTCGTAAGGGTGACCCCCTTCCCCCCCCCCCCCCCCCCCCCACGGTTAAGCTCCTTCCTCCCACTTAAACACATCTTAAACACATCCACCCACACATCTTTCTAATCATCCACTCGTTCCTTCTGCGGTTTTGTTTTGCTTTTTTTTCAAATTGCTATATATATGTAAATTGAGTGCAGACAAAAAGGCATTCCTACAAACACACAGGACAGTCATTTTTCTCTTGGTTTCAAGTACTCCACAAGATTCAGAATTTCAGACGAAATTTTGACCCAGTTTCAAGCAAAACTTAAAAACACTCGAGCAAGAAAGGAAAACCATATCTGCGACCAAGTAAGTCAATTTAAGTCCTCTGGGTAGACGTCACATGATCAGCTGCCATAACTAAGAACAGATTTTCGAATCTAACTTTCCTGTAATGACACCATAAGCTTCGTCTTCATCCATTTTGCCAGGAGAGATGGAGTTTTTTTTCTCCAGTTGATCTCGAAAGAAAGATGAGGGGCCTTCGCCGAACATGCAGGTTTTTTTTGCTCCGTACTCCGATAAAAAAATTTACCTGCCATCTGATCGTTGATAGTTGACTTATGCTGCGAATGGTTATAATTTCACAAACCATCTTTGTTTTAAGATTCACTTTGGATTTTAAGTTATTACTTTTGATTGTAATAATAAGCATTTTAAGTATTAACTCGTCGCACAAGTCTCTCTTATCGTCCTAAAGAAAACTAAGTAAGTTCTTAAATAAGCTTTTTTGGATAGCTACCCATTCTCTTAATTATTGACGCAGTAGAAAATGTAAATCACTATTTTTGACAGTTGACGACATTTCGCTCATTACGGATTTCGTAGTACGACCTCCATCAAGAGCTAGTTCGCATCTTCATATTAATATTGAGTTGCTCGCGGAAAAAAACCCAAGGATCACAGTCTAATAATAATTAATGGAAAATATTTAACTAAGTAAGACTTGTAAGACGATTTTTCCCGTGTGGAACTTCGATCTTTAGCTACATGAGCTGTCGCAAGCTCTGTGTGGAAAAAAGGTATAGCGTTCTGACTTTTCGTTTTGCAGCTGAACGATTTCGCTTAGCAAAGCTCAGAGTCGTGCATATCAACGCGACGCTAAAACTAAAGGGGAGATATCACCTCCACTCCACAACCTTTGTTCTGTTTACTTGGAGTTTCTTCGCTGTTGTTCGCTCCTGTCTCTTTCAGGAATTGACGATTCTTTTCTCCGAGGCATATGAAATTCAAGCTAGCAAAAAATATACAGAACAACCGGGACCACAAAAAAGCCAGATACAAGCTAGTTTTTTCAATAACGATCAAAATTAAAGGCGCGATTTTCTGATCGCACGCCCATGGAAAGGAGTTTATACAAATGTACAAATGTCTTCCCAGTGTGGTGCAGAGTTTGAAAACAGTTTTGAAAAAAGTTATCATGAGTCATAGGTATAAATTCTCTCACTTCATCCTCCCTTGTGATATAAATATCTTACTTTTCAGCTTTGCAAAAGTGCGCAAATCTAAAGAATTCTGCACCACAAAGGTGTCTCGGTTCCATTCGCCGGTCCCTCTCGCTGCATAAACGTGAGCCCGCCAGGGAGGCAAGAGCAGCGATACAAGCCACCTTGCTCACGAAGCGTTGAAATTGATGACTGTGACCCCACCCCCACTAGGTACGCCCCTGTCCGCCCCTCAAACACACCTACCCAAACACTTATCTTTGCTTTGTTTATGCTGATCTTTTGAGAGCAAGCTCAAAGGTATCCGTAAAAACCATACGCGACGAGATCAATTTTTCCCTTCGTTTTTTTCAATAACTACTGCTGCCATCTTAGCCCCAAGCACTGCGAAACTTAAAGATTTTCAAGCCTGAAAGGAAAGACATAACTCCGACCAAGTAAGTCAGGGATCAGACTTAAATATTACATAACTAGACTGTAAGTCCGCTCTAAACGTCGACAGTTCTTTCCCTGCTACGGGAAAACATCTTTCTTGTTTTCTTTTTTTTTATCACTCCAAAGTAAGAAGATAAAACGCTCTCTGCGGCTGGTTGATTTCCGGCACGATGATTGACTGATATTGCGAATAGTTTTAAAATCGCAAACAGTATTTGTTTTAAGATTTTCTACCTAGATTAAGATATTCTTGTTCTGATTATCCTAAGTATGAGGTATATTTTTTTTCGTTATTATCCATCTACAAATTAAGCTCGTAAACATCGTAAATAAGGTAAATAATTACCATAAATTCCCTTGCTGACGCAATAGAATATGTAAATGCTGTCGGCGACAGACGGCATCTCGTATGCCAAAAATTTTTCGAGAAGACTTACATCAAGAGGTCGCATTCCATCTCGCCTTACTCAGAGAAACTTCTGGAAAAAGCATGGAGATATCCTTTCCCAACTTAAACACATCTATAAGATGACATAGACCTCGTCGAATCCATTGGAGCTACTTGCAGGGCTCAAGTATTCTCAGCAACGAGAAATTGCGTGCAACCTGCTGCTTTGTATGTGTTCATATGATAGACTGAATTTTTAAACGCATTTTGACTGGTTCTTAATTGCAATCTATAGGAGGAAAGACATAATGACTTTTTTACCATCAGCTTCTCTTTTATTCTGTTATGTAATACATATAGATTCTAGGTTGGCGTGCGTCCGTTGAGTAAGTTGCAAAAGAATTTCAAAGACCGGAAAGAACAACGGTGACACACTTGGCTGCGCCGCTTTTGTATGTTCATGGCACATTTTGACGTTATCTGTAAACTATTGCTGAAAAAAATGCATCGAGACATGTACTATAGTTCTTATTTCTTACACATCGTCATGTCAAGGATGGTTTCGAAAAACTTGACCTAACTTTTAATCAGATGAGTGAATACTTTAGAGATTTATGTTTTCCTTGTTTTATTGATATTGCTAATTAAGTATATCAAGTGTAAATACAAAAAGACTTCGTTTAAATCACACACGACGGAGGCGCCAGCAATTATCTCTTGGCTTCGGGCGTTTCACAAAATTCATTATCTGAGCTGCAGTCTTAACCCAATCCCTGAAGAGCCTCACGATACTCGAGCCAGAAAAAAAACGTGGCTCCAATTAATCTAGAGTGTCAATTCCAGTTCTTTAGGTAAAGGTACCATGATGTGCTGTCACCAAGTAGGTCAGATTTAAGAATTACGTGACTAGTCTGTAAATATGTGTTTAGCGTCGCAGACAACACGCCTCCTAAGGCACGCCTCCTAAGGGAGGACATGATTTCGTTTTTTACCTTAGATCTTAGCTTTCATTTCAGCCTTTTACTCTGTTCTCTAATACCAAATTTACATGCCATCTGATCCTTTTACCATAGCCGAACGTTTCACGCTGATTATTTGGTGGCATAGAACTGAAACCTATTAAGATTTAAAACTATGCGTTTGAACACCCTTTTAAAACAAGTATAAGAATTAGAGTCAAGAGGTGAGGTTTCTTGCCTAAAGCGCGTTGCACAGCTGGCCGGGTCATTCCACTCAAAAGCCGCTCATATTAATAATGAGTTGCTCGCGGAAAAAAACCCAAGGATCGCAGTCTAATAATAATTAATGAAAAATATTGAACTAAGTAAGACTTGTAAGACGGTTATTCCCGTGTGGAACTTCGATCTTTAGCTACATGAGCTGTCGCAGGCTCTGTGTGGAAAAAATGTATAGCGTTGTGACTTTTCGTTTTGCAGCTAAATGATTTCGCTAAGCAAAGCTTTAAGTCGTGCATATCAACGCGACGCTAAAACTAAATGGGAGATATCACCTCCACCTCCACAACCTTTGTTCTGTTTACTTAGAGTTTCTTCGCTGTTGTTCGCTCCTGTCTCTTTCAGGAATTGATGATTCTTTTCTCCGAGGCATATGAAGTTCAAGCCAGCAAAAACATACAGAACAACCGGGACCACAAAAAAGCCAGATACAAGCTAGTTTTTTCAATAACGATAAAAATTAAACGCACGCTCATGGAAAGGAGTTTATACAAATGTACAAATGTCTTCCCAGTGTGGTGCAGAGTTTGAAAACAGTTTTGAAAAAAGTTATCATGAGTCATAGGTATAAATTCTCTCACTTCATCCTCCCTTGTGATATAAATATCTCACTTTTCAGCTTTACAAAAGTGCGCGAATCTAAAGAATTCTGCACCACAAAGGTGTCTCAGTTCCATTTGCCGGTCCCTCTCGCTGCATAAACGTGAGCCCGCCGGGGAGGCGAGAGCAGCGGTATAGGTCACCTTACTCACGACGCGTTGAAATTGATGACTGTGACCCCACCCCCACCCCCACCCCCATCCCCACCAGGTACACCCCTGCCCACCCCTCAAACACACCTACCCAAACACTTATTATGCTTTGTTTATGCTGATCTATTGAGAGCAGGCTTAACTGGTTTCCGTAAAAACCATACGCGACGAGATCAATTTTTCCCTTCGTTTTTTTCAATAACAACTGCTGCAATCTTAGTCCAAGCACTGTGAAACTTAAAGATTTTCAAGCCTGAAAGGAAAGTCATAACTCCGACCAAGTAAGTCAGTTTAAGTTCTCGAGGTAAAAAACACATGATCAACTGCCATAACAAAGATCAGACTTAAGTATTACATAAGCAGTCTGTAAATCCGCTCTAAGCGTCGACAGTTCTTTCCCTGCTACGGGAAAACATCTTTCTTCTTTTCTTTTATTTATCACTCCAAAGTAAGAGGAGAGATCTTCGCCTAGTTTTCAGTTCTTTTTTTTATCTTGTTGATGGTATTTCATCGTTTTGTTTCAGCTGGAATTTAACCGGCAATCATTTATCGAACTGAAAATTATTCAGACTTCCGAAAATCATGTGTCAAATGAGATGTTCGTAGCAGATATTCACGTTAGCAGAGAGATCTTGGCCTAACTTACATATCTTGTACTCTGTGCTTTGATATCAAAATTTACCTGCCATCTGACTTATATGATCTAGCCGAATTTTCCTAGATGATGCATCACTATGTTAAGCTAAACAATCAAAGTTGCTATGGAATCCTTTTAAGGAACGGTTCCATAAAAATTGGACCCAAGAAATGAACTTCCAGGATCTTGCATAAAACGCTTTCTGCGGCTGGTTGATTTCCGGCACGATGATTGACTGATATTGCGAATAGTTTTAAAATCGCAAACAGTATTTGTTTTAAGATTTTCTACCTAGATTAAGATATTCTTGTTCTGATTATTCTAAATATGAGGCTTTTTTTTTTTCATTATCATCCATCTACAAATTAAGCTCGTAAACATCTTAAATAAGGTAAATAATAGCCATAAATTCCCTTGCTGACGCAATAGAATATGTAAATGCTGTCGGCGACAGACGACATCTCGTATGCCAAACATTTTTCGAGAAGACTTACATCAAGAGGTCGCATTCCATCTCGCCTTACTCAGAGAAACTTCTGTGAAAAAGCATGGAGATATTATGTCCCAACTTAAACACATCCGTAAGATGACATACACCTCATCAAATCCATTGGAGCTACTTGCAGGGCTCAAGTATTCTCAGCAACGAGAAATTGCGTACACCCTGCTGCTTTGTATGTGTTCATATGATAGACTGAATTTTTAAAGGTATTTTGACTGGTTCTTAATTGCAATCTATTGCTGGTTTTCAGTGTCACGCCATTCAAAATAGATCAAAATAAAAAATAAAAACCGTTCAATCGATTTAGTCTAGAATCTGGAAATAGAAAGAAGCTAGATATGTAAAGACTCTCGCCAAGATTCAGGTCACAGCAATTTTTCTTACGGAAGATATGAGGAGAAACGTTTTTCCCAAATTTATAGAGATTTGTATGGAGCCGCCATGCTGGTGCCCACCTAGATGGGCACCAACATGGCGGCCGGAAACCAGCAGAAACATCTGTCACTGAGTTTTGCTACAAAAGCGTGAATTTATCTCTCTAAGAACTCATAAACGTAACAATAATACTTTATTCTAATACAAGAACTGTTCAGATAGCTGAATTTCCCTAAATAAGTCACCTTTTAAACCAACATAACAGCTCTCTCGCTCGTCATGTAAAGGCCACGTCACGCAAAAGCTTAGAAATTCAAGAGTAGTCTATCACTAAACCAAGAACCCATTTGGAGTGAAAATTTGTCTGAATATTAGTTTTTAGCTGCTCTAATACATCATGAAAGTAAAATCTCAGGAGGATCAATAGTTCTGAAGTCTGAAATTTAGTGACGTCACGTGAAAACCAGCAATAGGAGGAAAGACATAATGACCTTCTTTACCATCAGCTTTTCTTTTATTCTGTTATGTGATACATATAGATTCTAGGTTGGCGTGCGTCCGTTGAGTAAGTTGCAAAAGAATTTCAAAGACCGGAAAGAACAACGGTGACACACTTGGCTGCGCCGCTTTTGTATGTTCATGGCACATTTTGACGTTATCTGTAAACTATTGCTGAGAAATGCATCGAGACATATACTATAGTTCTTATTTCTTACACATCATCATGTCAAGGATGGTTTCGAAAAACTTGACCTCTTTGAAACTTTTGGTTTGCAAGATATCTACTGATACTTCCTATAGAGAGCTTTTTGCACTAAAGGTCATCACATTAGCCACCTCTACGCGACTCGGAATGAAGGGAATCTACATCAAGAGAGTGATTTCCATTTGCCAGCCTTTTTCTGTGCAGTGATGCGAGCTCCCTTATACCCAAAGAGAACAGTGGTATATGCCACTTCACGTAAAGCGCCTTGAAATTGTAATCAACCCCCCCCCCTCCCCACTTAGTAAGCTCCTGTCCACCCCTAAAACACTCCCACCTACACACGTTTCTAACTGTTCATTTTTCCACTCTTATGTTTTCCTTGTTTTATTGATATTACTAATTAAGTATATCAAGTGTAAAATACAAAAATAATTCGCCGAAACCACACACGATGGAGGCGCAAGCAATTATCTCTTGGCTTCGGGCGTTTCACAAAATTCATTATCTGAGCTGCAGTCTTAACCCAATCCCTGAAAAGCCTCACGATACTCGAGCCAGAAAAAAAATACGTGGCTCCAATTAATCTAGAGTGTCAATTCCAGTTCTCTAGGTAAAGGTACCATGATGTGCTGTCACCAAGTATAAGTAGGTCAGATTTAAGAATTACGTGACTAGTCTGTAAATATGCGCTTAGCGTCGCAGGCAACACGCCTCCTAAGGGAGGACATGATTTCGTTTTTTACCTTAGATCTTAGCTTTCATTTCAGCCTTTTACTCTGTTCTCTAATACCAAATTTACCTGCCATCTAATTATTTTACCATAGCCGAACGTTTCATGCTGATTATTTGGTGGCATAGAACTGAAACCTATTAAGATTTAAAACTATGCATTTGAACACCCTTTTAAAGCAAATATAAGAATTAGAGTCAAGAGGTGATGTTTCTTGCCTAAAGCGCAATGCACAGCTGGCTGGGTCATTCTATTCAAAAGCCGCAGACGAAATTTTGACCCAGTTTCAAGCAAAACTTGAAAACACTTGAGCAAGAAAAGAACACTATATCTGCGACAAAGTAAGTCAGTTTAAGTTCTCTGGGTAAACGTCACATGATCAGCTGCCATAACTAAGAACAGATTTTCGAATCTAACTTTCCTGTAATGACACCCTAAGCTTCGTCTACATCTATTTTGCTAGGAGAGATGGAGTTTTTTTTCCTCCAGTTGATCTCGAGAGAAAGATGAGGGGCTTTCGCCGAACATGCAGGTTTTTCTTTGCTCCGTACTCCGATGAAAAAAAATTTACCTGCCATCTGATCGTTGATAGTTGACTCATGCTGCGAATGGTTATAATTTCACAAACTATCTTTGTTTTAAGATTCACTTTGGATTTTAAGTTATTTCTTTTGATTGTAATAATAAGCATTTCCTAATTAAGTATTAACTCGTCGCACAAATCTCTCTTATCGTCCTTATGAAAACTGAGTAAGTTCTTAAATAAGCTTTTTTGGATAGCTACCCTTTCTCTTAATTATTGATGCAGTAGAAAATGTAAATCACTATTTTTGACAGTTGACGACATTTCGCTCACTACGGATTTCGTAGCTACGACCTCCATCAAAAGCTAGTTCGCATCTTCATATTGATATTGAGTTGCTCGCGGAAAAAAAACCCAAGGATCGCAGTCTAATAGTAATTAATGAAAAATATTGAACTGATTAAGACTTGTAAGACGGTTATTCCCGTGTGGAACTTCAATCTTTAGCTACATGAGCTGTCGCAGGCTCTGTGTGGAAAAAATGTATAGTGTTGTGACTTTTCGTTTTTCAGCTGAATGATTTCGCTGAGGAAAGCTTTAAGTCGTGCATATCAACGCGACGCTAAAACTTAATGGGAGATTATCACCTCCACCTCCACCTCCACCTCCACAACTCTGTTCCCTGTTGTTCGCTCCTGACTCTTTCAGAAATTGACGACCCTTTTCTCCGAGGCATATGAAATTCAAGCCAGCAAAAATATACAGAACAACTGCGACCACAAAAAAGCGAGATACAAGCTAGCTTTTTCAATAACGATAAAAATTAAACACACGATTTTCTGATCGCACGCTCATGGAAAGGAGTTTATACAAATGTACAAATGTCTTCCCAGTGTGGTGCAGAGTTTGAAAACAGTTTTGAAAAAAGTTATCATGAGTCATAGGTATAAATTCTCTCACTTCATCCTCCCTTGTGATATAAATATCTCACTTTTCAGCTTTACAAAAGTGAGCGAATCTAAAGAATTCTGCACCACAAAGGTGTCTCAGTTCCATTTTCCGGTCCCTCTCGCTGCATAAACGTGAGCCCGCCGGGGAGGCGAGAGCAGCGGTATAGGTCACCTTGCTCACGACGCGTTGAAATTGATGACTGTGACCCCACCCCCACCCCCACCCCCATCCCCACCAGGTACACCCCTGCCCACCCCTCAAACACACCTACCCAAACACTTATCTTTGCTTTGTTTATGCTGATCTATTGAGAGCAGGCTTAACTGGTTTCCGTAAAAACCATACGCGACGAGATCAATTTTTCCTTTCGTTTTTTTCAATAACAACTGCTGCAATCTTAGTCCAAGCACTGTGAAACTTAAAGATTTTCAAGCCTGAAAGGAAAGTCATAACTCCGACCAAGTAAGTCAGTTTAAGTTCTCGAGGTAAAAAACACATGATCAACTGCCATAACAAAGATCAGACTTAAGTATTACATAAGCAGTCTGTAAATCCGCTCTAAGCGTCGACAGTTCTTTCCCTGCTACGGGAAAACATCTTTCTTCTTTTCTTTTATTTATCACTCCAAAGTAAGAGGAGAGATCTTCGCCTAGTTTTCAGTTCTTTTTTTTATCTTGTTGATGGTATTTCATCGTTTTGTTTCAGCTGGAATTTAACCGGCAATCATTTATCGAACTGAAAATTATTCAGACTTCCGAAAATCATGTGTCAAATGAGATGTTCGTAGCAGATATTCACGTTAGCAGAGAGATCTTGGCCTAACTTGCAGTTCTTGTACTCTGTGCTTTGATATCAAAATTTACCTGCCATCTGACTTATATGATCTAGCCGAATTTTCCTAGATGATGCATCATTAAGTGGTATCGTACTGAAACTTATCCAAACTTGAAACTCTATGTTAAGCTAAACAATCAAAGTTGCTATGGAATCCTTTTAAGGAACGGTTCCATAAAAATTGGACCCAAGAAATGAACTTCCAGGATCTTGCATAAAACGCTTTCTGCGGCTGGTTGATTTCCGGCACGATGATTGACTGATATTGCGAATAGTTTTAAAATCGCAAACAGTATTTGTTTTAAGATTTTCTACCTAGATTAAGATATTATTGTTCTGATTATTCTAAGTATGAGGTATATTTTTTTTTTCATTATTATCCATCTACAAATTACGCTCGTAAACATCGTAAATAAGGTAAATAATAGCCATAAATTCCCTTGCTGACGCAATAGAATATGTAAATGCTGTCGGCGACAGACGACATCTCGTATGCCAAACATTTTTCGAGAAGACTTACATCAAGAGGTCGCATTCCATCTCGCCTTACTCAGAGAAACTTCTGTGAAAAAGCATGGAGATATTATGTCCCAACTTAAACACATCCGTAAGATGACATACACCTCATCAAATCCATTGGAGCTACTTGCAGGGCTCAAGTATTCTCAGCAACGAGAAATTGCGTACACCCTGCTGCTTTGTATGTGTTCATATGATAGACTGAATTTTTAAAGGCATTTTGACTGGTTCTTAATTGCAATCTATTGGAGGAAAGACATAATTAATTTTTTTTACCATCAACTTATCTTTTATTCTGTTATGTAATACATATAGATTCTAGGTTGGCGTGCGTCCGTTGAGTAAGTTGCAAAAGAATTTCAAAGACCGGAAAGAACAACAGCGACACACTTGGCTGCGCTGCTTTTGTATGTTTATGGCACATTTTGACGTTATCTGTAGACTATTGCTGAAAAAATGCATCGAGACATGTACTATAGTTCTAATTTCTTACACATCATCATGTCAAGGATGGTTTCGAAAAACTTGACCTCAACTTTCAATCAGATGAGTGAATACTTAAGAGATTGTTTTGGTTTGTAAGATATCTACTGATACTTACTATAGAGAGCTGTTCGTACTAAAGGTCATCACATTAGCCACCTCTACGCGACTCGGAATGAAGAGAATCTACATCAAGAAAGTGATTTCCATTTGCCGGTCTTTTTCTGTGCAGTGATGCGAGCTCGCTTATACACAAAGAGAACAATGGTATATGCCACTTCAAGTCAAGCGCCTTGAAATTGTAATGAACCCCCCCCCCCCCCACTAAGTAAGCTCCTGTCCACCCCTAAAACACTCCCACCTACACACTTGAACTGTTCATTTTTCCGCTCTTATGTTTTCCTTGTTTTATTGATATTGCTAATTAAGTATATCAAGTGTAAAATACAAAAATAATTCGTCGAAACCACACACTATGGAGGCGCAAGCAATTATCTCTTGGCTTCGGGCGTTTCACAAAATTCATTATCTGAGCTGCAGTCTTAACCCAATCCCTGAAAAGCCTCACGACACTCGATCCAGAAAAAAAATACGTGGCTCCAATTAATCTAGAGTGTCAATTCCAGTTCTTTAGGTAAAGGTACAATGATGTGCTGTCACCAAGTATAAGTAGGTCAGATTTAAGAATTACGTGACTAGTCTGTAAATATGTGCTTAGCGTCGCACGCAACACGCCTCCTAAGGGAAGACATGATTTCGTTTTTTACCTTAGATCTTAGCTTTCATTTCAGCCTTTTACTCTGTTCTCTAATACCAAATTTACCTGCCATCTGATCATTTTACCATAGCCGAACGTTTCATGCTGATTATTTGGTGGCAGAGAACTGAAACCTATTAAGATTTAAAACTATGCGTTTGAACACCCTTTTAAAGCAAATATAAGAATTAGAGTCAAGAGGTGATGTTTCTTGCCTAAAGCGCAATGCACAGCTGGCTGGGTCATTCTATTCAAAAGCCGCAGACGAAATTTTGACCCAGTTTCAAGCAAAACTTGAAAACACTTGAGCAAGAAAAGAACACTATATCTGCGAGAAAGTAAGTCAGTTTAAGTTCTCTGGGTAAACATCACATGATCAACTGCAATAACTAAGAACAGATTTTCGAATCTAACTTTCCTGTAATGACACCCTAAGCTTCGTCTACATCTATTTTGCTAGGAGAGATGGAGTTTTTTTTCCTCCAGTTGATCTCGAGAGAAAGATGAGGGGCTTTCGCCGAACATGCAGGTTTTTCTTTGCTCCGTACTCCGATGAAAAAATTTACCTGCCATCTGATCGTTGTTAGTTGATTCATGCTGCGAATGGTTATAATTTCACAAACTATCTTTGTTTTAAGATTCACTTTGGATTTTAAGTTATTTCTTTTGATTGTAATAATAAGCATTTCCTAATTAAGTATTAACTCGTCGCACAAATCTCTCTTATCGTCCTTATGAAAACTGAGTAAGTTCTTGAATAAGCTTTTTTGGATAGCTACCCCTTCTCTTAATTATTGATGCAGTAGAAAATGTAAATCACTATTTTTGACAGTTGACGACATTTCGCTCATTACGGATTTCGTAGTTACGACCTCCATCAAGAGCTAGTTCGCATCTTTATATTAATATTGAGTTGCTCGCAGAAAAAAAACCCAAGGATCGCAGTCTAATAATAATTAATGAAAAATATTGAACTAAGTAAGACTTGTAAGACGGTTATTCCCGTGTGGAACTTCGATCTTTAGCTACATGAGCTGTCGTAGGCTCTGTGTGGAAAAAATGTATAGCGTTGTGACTTTTCGTTTTGCAGCTAAATGATTTCGCTAAGCAAAGCTTTAAGTCGTGCATATCAACGCGACGCTAAAACTAAATGGGAGATATCACCTCCACCTCCACAACCTTTGTTCTGTTTACTTAGAGTTTCTTCGCTGTTGTTCGCTCCTGTCTCTTTCAGGAATTGATGATTCTTTTCTCCGAGGCATATGAAGTTCAAGCCAGCAAAAACATACAGAACAACCGGCCAGATACAAGCTAGTTTTTTCAATAACGATAAAAATTAAACGCACGATTTTCTGATCGCACGCTCATGGAAAGGAGTTTATACAAATGTACAAATGTCTTCCCAGTGTGGTGCAGAGTTTGAAAACAGTTTTGAAAAAAGTTATTATGAGTCATAGGTATAAATTCTCTCACCTCATCCTCCCTTGTGATATAAATATCTCACTTTTCAGCTTTACAAAAGTGCGCGAATCTAAAGAATTCTGCACCACAAAGGTGTCTCAGTTCCATTTTCCGGTCCCTCTCGCTGCATAAACGTGAGCCCGCCGGGGAGGCGAGAGCAGCGGTATAGGTCACCTTACTCACGACGCGTTGAAATTGATGACTGTGACCCCACCCCCACCCCCACCCCCATCCCCACCAGGTACACCCCTGCCCACCCCTCAAACACACCTACCCAAACACTTATCTTTGCTTTGTTTATGCTGATCTATTGAGAGCAGGCTTAACTGGTTTCCGTAAAAACCATACGCGACGAGATCAATTTTTCCCTTCGTTTTTTTCAATAACAACTGCTGCAATCTTAGTCCAAGCACTGTGAAACTTAAAGATTTTCAAGCCTGAAAGGAAAGTCATAACTCTGACCAAGTAAGTCAGTTTAAGTTCTCGAGGTAAAAAACACATGATCAACTGCCATAACAAAGATCAGACTTAAGTATTACATAAGCAGTCTGTAAATCCGCTCTAAGCGTCGACAGTTCTTTCCCTGCTACGGGAAAACATCTTTCTTCTTTTCTTTTTTTTATCACTCCAAAGTAAGAGGAGAGATCTTCGCCTAGCTTTCAGTTCTTTTTTTTTTATCTTGTTGATGGTATTTCATCGTTTTGTTTCAGCTGGAATTTAACCGGCAATCATTTATCGAACTGAAAATTATTCAGACTTCCGAAAATCATGTGTCAAATGAGATGTTCGTAGCAGATATTCACGTTAGCAGAGAGATCTTGGCCTAACTTACATATCTTGTACTCTGTGCTTTGATATCAAAATTTACCTGCCATCTGACTTATATGATCTAGCCGAATTTTCCTAGATGATGCATCACTATGTTAAGCTAAACAATCAAAGTTGCTATGGAATCCTTTTAAGGAACGGTTCCATAAAAATTGGACCCAAGAAATGAACTTCCAGGATCTTGCATAAAACGCTTTCTGCGGCTGGTTGATTTCCGGCACGATGATTGACTGATATTGCGAATAGTTTTAAAATCGCAAACAGTATTTGTTTTAAGATTTTCTACCTAGATTAAGATATTCTTGTTCTGATTATTCTAAATATGAGGCTTTTTTTTTTTCATTATCATCCATCTACAAATTAAGCTCGTAAACATCTTAAATAAGGTAAATAATAGCCATAAATTCCCTTGCTGACGCAATAGAATATGTAAATGCTGTCGGCGACAGACGGCATCTCGTATCTCCAAAAATTTTTCGAGAAGACTTACATCAAGAGGTCGCATTCCATCTCGCCTTACTCAGAGAAACTTCTGTGAAAAAGCATGGAGATATTATGTCCCAACTTAAACACATCCGTAAGATGACATACACCTCATCAAATCCATTGGAGCTACTTGCAGGGCTCAAGTATTCTCAGCAACGAGAAATTGTGTACACCCTGCTGCTTTGTATGTGTTCATATGATAGACTGAATTTTTAAAGGCATTTTGACTGGTTCTTAATTGCAATCTATTGGAGGAAAGACATAATGACCTTCTTTACCATCAGCTTATCTTTTATTCTGTTATGTAATACATATAGATTCTAGGTTGGCGTGCGTCCGTTGAGTAAGTTGCAAAAGAATTTCAAAGACCGGAAACAACAGCAGCGACACACTTGGCTGCGCTGCTTTTGTATGTTCATGGCACATTTTGACGTTATCTGTAAACTATTGCTGAAAAAATGCATCGAGACATGTACTATAGTTCTAATTTCTTACACATCATCATGTCAAGGATGGTTTCGAAAAACATGACCTCAACTTTCAATCAGATGAGTGAATACTTTAGAGATTGTTTTGGTTTGTAAGATATCTACTGATACTTACTATAGAGAGCTGTTCGTACTAAAGGTCATCACATTAGCCACCTCTACGCGACTCGGAATGAAGAGAATCTACATCAAGAAAGTGATTTCCATTTGCCGGTCTTTTTCTGTGCAGTGATGCGAGCTCGCTTATACACAAAGAGAACAGTGGTATATGCCACTTCAAGTCAAGCGCCTTGAAATTGTAATGAACCCCCCCCCCCCCACTAAGTAAGCTCCTGTCCACCCCTAAAACACTCCCACCTACACACGTTTCTAACGTTCATTTTACCGCTCTTATGTTTTCCTTGTTTTATTGATATTGCTAATTAAGTATATCAAGTGTAAAATACAAAAATAATTCGTCCAAACCACACACTATGGAGGCGCAAGCAATTATCTCTTGGCTTCGGGCGTTTCACAAAATTCATTATCTGAGCTGCAGTCTTAACCCAATCCCTGAAAAGCCTCACGATACTCGATCCAGAAAAAAACGTGGCTCCAATTAATCTAGAGTGTCAATTCCAGTTCTTTAGGTAAAGGTACAATGATGTGCTGTCACCAAGTATAAGTAGGTCAGATTTAAGAATTTCGTGACTAGTCTGTAAATATGTGCTTAGCGTCGCACGCAACACGCCTCCTAAGGGAAGACATGATTTCGTTTTTTACCTTAGATCTTAGCTTTCATTTCAGCCTTTTACTCTGTTCTCTAATACCAAATTTACCTGCCATCTGATCATTTTACCATAGCCGAACGTTTCATGCTGATTATTTGGTGGCAGAGAACTGAAACCTATTAAGATTTAAAACTATGCCTTTGAACACCCTTTTAAAGCAAATATAAAAATTAGACTCAAGAGGTGAGGTTTCTTGCCTAAAGCGCGTTGCACAGTTGGCCGGGTCATTCTACTCAAAAGCCGCAGACTACCTTAATGACTTTTATTAATGATGACTGTCTGATATTGCGAACAGTTCTGAATTTAAAGTATTTGTTTTTGGATAAATAGTATTTGTTTTAAGATCTACTTTCGATATTCAGATATTTTTGTTTCTATTTTTCTAATTAGCATTT
This sequence comes from Pocillopora verrucosa, assembly GCF_036669915.1. Taxonomy (NCBI): domain Eukaryota; kingdom Metazoa; phylum Cnidaria; class Anthozoa; order Scleractinia; family Pocilloporidae; genus Pocillopora; species Pocillopora verrucosa. The sequence goes on along the minus strand of NC_089320.1, from coordinate 17,563,757 downwards.
CCTGAATAAAGCATTCATAGGGAGTGCCAATCTCTCTTATACTTCTGAGATATAAGCTTGTAGATTAATTTTTCTAGTTGAATACCCATTCTCTTTTGGATGCAGTAGAATATGTAAATGTTATCAGAAAATGACGACAATTTGGCTTTAAAGACCTCCATCAAGAAGGTAATTCATCTCACTTTTCGGAGTAAAATATCTGTGAAAAAGCAATATGGCGGAGGCAGATACTCTCTTCCAAATTGAACACATCCACAACGTTTTTCTTATGATACATTTGGGAACAGACTTATAGATATCCCCTCAAATTTACCTCTTTGTTCATTCCATGTTGCCATGTAAGAGATCAGTAACATATCAAAGAGGATCTGGAAATATGGTAAGAACGTCGGTCACACACTGGGCTGCACCTCGTGTGCCTCTTCTTAGTTCTAACCACATCTTGACACCATCTGTAGCTAGAAATATTGAGCCAACGCATGGTATCGTGGAATCTATTCGTTGATTGGTTACATTTGATCTTTGGAAAAACTTTATCTCGACTTTTTCACTAGCTTAGTAGCGTTTAGTGCAATCATTCTCGTTGGCAAGATATCTACTGATATCGGAAAAAAAGAGAGTTTTCTTTACCAGAGACCATTGGTTGTAGCAACTTCTGTTTATTTCGTAGCTAGCTATTTTCAGCCATGTTCAACTGTCGATTTCTCTCGGGATCGACGCTTCTATGCATAAGAACCAGTCTTTTAAGTGCAGCCCACATCTTTGAATGGTTCTCTAAGTTTTATTTCCTTATTAACCAAAGTCTATCAGAACAAAGCTAAGTATGGTAACTAAGGAGACTGCCTAAAGGGCGGGAAATGCGAATGACCAAGTTTTGAATCTGATGGATTGAAAAAGTGAAGCGATTTTTTTGGGCCAATTACTGAGCAAAGTAAAGCAAAACCAAACTAATGCTGTTTTTACCCAAGAGATCATTAGATTCATAATTGTCTTGCTCTGTTTCAGTCAAAGCTAAATATGCTGTCATTAAAGGACCGTGCAAACTGGACAGGAGCTCAGGCCAGAAGTCAGTTTCGACGGAATTTTTTCCCGCGAGAACAGACCAATGGCATGTCAGCTGGTTTTACGCAAGCTAGTGTTCATATCATTCCTTCGTCCGCAGCAGATCATTTCCATGAATTTTGCAAAATGAACCATGCCGCTCTCCCTTTGGTGTACCGGACAAAGCCAGGGGAAGTGTCAGCCCCACCCTTAGCTGCAGATCTGGACATTCGGTAATAAAAGAGGACAAACCAAGTGGTTTGTTTATAAAAAAAAGAAAGAGGAATTTAAAGAGGATCGCTCTCTATCAAAGCTACGCGATTGAAAATAAAAAAGTAAACAATTAAACTTGAAATGAGACCCTCTAACAAAAAAATATCAGGTTGGAAGGAATGCAAAACACGAAACATTACTTCAAGTCGTTAAATTTTTTGAGAAAGAGAGCTAGTCGAAATCGTGTTTTATTTTGCCCTGGATGGTAACCACGAAGTGAGGCAGGTCCTGAATGGGTGTCACTTTTGTCGGTGGCTAGCTCTTTTAGCGCGTTATAGTCAGCTGGAAATTGCTAAAAAAAAATGGGTTCTCTTAGCTTTCAAACTTTATTTCGCGGCCACTAAAATAGACATTCTCTATGTCATTCTGTATTTCTTTTCTAATGTCGAAATATTACACAAAGTATTATCAGTTTCACTAAGCCTTTACCCCAGTTCTGATTTCTCTAGACAAACACATCAGCAGCTAGAACTGCTTTCGATTTCCTGACATCAAGCCGGCTGAAACGTTCATCAATTCTTTTCTTACAGCACAGATCAGTCAGCATATGGGATATACGAAAATGGGGTCTGCACTAAAACCGTAACCGACCTACTAGATATACCCTTTGATGACTTCGTTACATTTTACATCGGCTCCAGTAGCTCGTTCGAGCTTGCGCTACAGGACGCTGGTCTTCCGGTTCGGCAACTAGAAAGCGGAAGAAAAGCACCTACTTACCAAACAAGGGTCTTGACAGTAAAGTCAGGTCCTTTCTCAGGTACCGTTGGCATGTCACTGCGTCCAATGCCCCGGAACTTAGTAGAGAGGGCTGCCCAGGTGACTGCTGTCTTGGACAAAGTGCATGGAGCCCCAATACATATTGGTCATCCTTCCTGGATCGGAGTGGAGGATCTGCAAAATCCAGAATTTGACGACAAACCGTACATGAAAGAAGGAGATGTCTGCATGTTCTGGGCTTGTGGAGTCACGGCCGCGACAGCGATAGCGAATGCAAGTAGGTGGCCAAAAATATTCCTTCATTACCAACCTCTGGATGTGGTGGATGCGCTTTTTAGATTAAAATACTAAAAGGCTGGCATCAATTCCTATTCCCCCTTTATACGTTCTAGGATTACTAATTAAAGATGCGTCTCTCATCCAAGTTTTTGTTGTTGGTTTTTTTGTTTTCCTTTAAGGATTACCCTTGGCAATAAGTGTCAGCCAAAGTGAAATAGCCTGTAACTTCATTACTGATCTAAACAACGAAGAATTTAACAAAGTGAACGTACCCAAGTGGCTCGAATCCATGCAAACTAAAGCCGTCTTCATATCTGAAAACCCAGTGTTTTGTTCGTTAATTTCTGACAAAGCGTTAGAACTGATTCGACAGCTGGAGAAACAGAGGAGACAGGAGAAAATAACACCCACGGACGAAATGCCTGAAGCTCTCGCTAAAGCAGCTCTCAGACTCAGCCACGCATGTTCTGTTGCCATAGTTACGCTAAACCTGACTACTACCAGAGGAAGTCTCAGTGTGCTGTCAACCATTAAGTCTCTTTTGGCGAGCGAGTCTAAAGAAGTCACATTGATCGTCCCAGAGGAAAAGCAAGTGGAGTGGAGAAATTTGATCGACCGTTGTGTCGAGTTGAAGTTACTGAAAAAGTCAGTTGCCGTGAACAAAATTGAAGCAAGAAAAGGAAGCTCGAAGGATGATATCTCGCAAATTTCGCGTCAAGTGCTATCGGCCATGGAATGTTCCACACTGGACGATGTTCTTCCTCGCAAGTTTACTGCACTGATCAGTTTCATCCAGGAAGGTATGAAAGCGCCACAGAACAGTTCTCTCTCTCTCTCTCTCTCTCTCTCTCTCTCTTTCAAAGTCTTAACCATGCTCGTATGAGGAGGGGAGGCTAAGGTGAAGGAATCTTCTTAGCAATGTTCGTATGTGGAGGGGAGGCTAAGGTGAAGGAATCTTCTTAGCAATGTTCGTATGTGGAGGGGAGGCTAAGGTGAAGGAATCTTCTTAGCAATGTTCGTATGAGGAGGGGAGGCTAAGGTGAAGGAATCTTCTTAGCAATGTTCGTATGTGGAGGGGAGGCTAAAGTGAAGGAATCCTCTTAGCCATGCTTGTACGCGGAGGGGAGGCTAAGGTGAAGGAATTCTCTTAGCCATGCTCATATCTGGAGGGGAGGCTGAGGTGTGGGTGCCCTACCCTCTGATGCAAAAAACGAAGATGTGGAGTTTCATGGCACATCTGAATAGCACGGATTGCGTCATTCTATGAGATATTCATGTTAATAGTGATACCTTGTCAGTGCATGCAATAACCACTTTTTAAGTTGAATAGAGAAACGCTTATTCATAAGGTCGCGCTCCGATTTTTTAGAAGAACGCGCTTGTGATGAATTGCTTGGGAAAGTAATGTCTATTTGCAATCAAATTTTTAATTTAATCCGACCCATGTCCAACTTTTTTCTCAGGAGGTTCCGTATGGGTGGATAGCGGAGCTGAACGAATAATAAGTAACGATGTCGGTAAAACCTTCTATTGTTCTTGGCCTGGTGAAGTCATAGCAGCAGCATTATACATACTGAATTGCTGTCCAGTGCACTCTCGTTATCTGAGAAAAGGCTCTGGGTTACACCAGCCTTTACAGCAGAGCGAGTATCTGATGAGCCCTGAAGAGGTCAGTAAGTTTTATCACTTTCCTTCTTCTTCTTCATCCTCTTCCTCTCCTATATTTTGGTAGCTCAATAATGTATATTTCTATCAAAAGAACTGAGCTGAAATTCATGCTGGCCGTTGCGACACGCCTCATTGTCAGCCTTCCTCCTTCCCTCCCTCCCCTCCCCCCCACACAAACAGCTGCCTTGTCGTCTGACAACCTCTTGAGGTACATCGCAAATAGACTAAACGCTGGCAAATATCCTCGGGTTATAAATCTTCTCCACTTGACCCTTTTTAGGTTATTAGTCCTTGCAGACGCCCAAATGAGTAGATGGGTGAAAATATTCGGAAGGAATCCTGTCCGGTTATTCTTCCTTCTTCCCCCCGCCCCTCCCGCTTATTTGTTCGTCTCCACATTTTCAAAGTGAGTGCCTACAACAGGCTATTCGTCAATTTGAATAATGGTTAAAACATCCCTTTAATCCGTTTGACAAGTGTAACAAATAGAAACAAGGTCACTTGATGCTACTTGCACGGTAACGGCACTCTGCTGTGGCACTTTTAAGAACATCATGAGATGTTCGGAGACTCCTGACAACCAGAAATAGCTTGTTAACTCACTACCGCTTTTTTCCTTTCTAATAGCTTGGAACACTGATGTCGAACTCTAATGTAAAGTTCAGCGCTGAAAAAGTGGAAGACCTCATAAACAAAACCAGCAACTCAGTGGTAAACGCCATGATTTGTTTAAACGGCGAGGCGTAAATTCAGGCAGTTGATATATAGTACACAGGGATTCTTGTACATTGTTTGGTTTAGATTTAAATAGTTTAGTTACTGACTCAGTAATTGGTTTAATTACGTTGAGTCCAACCCGTAACACCCTGGGAATGACTCAGTATCACTGCTGAATCAATCACTAATGATTCCCACCCGATGAAGCCTTTGGTCGATGGTTAAAAAAAGTAGCCCTACCGTTCAAATATTTTAGGGAGTAGGCTTCTCCTACCAAATTAGAGAAGAAGTATGCTTCAGAAACCACATGATTTATATCTCCATTGCTGAAAGTATCCATGAAAATTAAGTGCTCATCGCAATTTAAGATTTCCAAAGATTGGCTCATCATTCAAAAATTATCCTCAACTATGCACATCTCTGAACAGTTGACGCCGCCATATGGAAAACAACGTTAACTCTATAACTTAATTACGTCCGCACGATGTCACAGAATCAGTTCACAAACAGCTACTGCTTTTTTGATTGTCAAGAATGCCTTTTGAGAAGCTCCTGATTTTTAAAAGAAAGCGTCAAGTGACTGACTAGCGCAGAACGAGACTAGCACAAGTCAGCGGCGAGGTTTCACAACAAGATTTAAAATGGCGGACATCAGAGGGGAATTTTTGACACATTTTGCGGGTCAGTGTCGTAATTTCATTAACAGTTTTTATTAATGGAGATATGTGTTATGCAGTTTTGGAAGCACACTTCTTTAAGTCGGGTGTAGTTTAGTTTCGGGTGTGAACTTACTACTATTCAGTTTAGTTCAGTTTAGTTTTAGACTTCAGATTAGTTTAGTTGCGTTTAATACAGTTCAATCTGGATTGTTTAATAAGATATCACAGTAAGCTGAGAATTAGAATGTTGCCAGCAAGATGTAGTCATGATTTTTGTATGTGCATTTACGCTAAAGTTTGGATAGAACGTGCGCTGCAAACACTGTTTTCTTTGTAATTTTAAAAAGCGTTTTTTCATCTTGATAAGATCTCAAGAATTGATTTAACTAGAATAATAAGTGGGAAGGAATAAAAGTGGTATTGATACTGTTTTGATGTTGGTGTTATGTTCGTGTGATGTGCCCGATCTTCTACGCAGACCAGACGTAACGCAAGGCTTTTCTAGAATATAAAGAGCGTGACATTCAGCGTAGCGTGACACTCAAGGATACAAGAACATTGGGAAAAACGCTGATTTACAGTGAGCATGTTAATCACTGTATATATCAGAAACCGCGGTGATCGATAGTTTTATCTAAATTTATTTTAGAGACGCCTTTCAGGGGCCCGTTTTGTAAAATTCATATAGGGTCATAGTTGTGTCTACGTGCAAAGCATCTGGAGGAAACATTTGAGTCATTTGACCTAATAATAGGTCAGTTCATTTCATCACTTTCCTTCTTCTTCTTCTTCTTTCTCTTCCTCTCCTATATAATTTGGTTGCTCAATAATGTCTATTTTTATCAAAAGAAGTGAACTGACATTCATGCTGGCCGTTGCGACACGCCTCATAGTTAGCCTTCCTCCCTCGCTCCCATCCCCCCCCCCCCCCCCCCACATACAAACAGCTACTTTGTCGTCTGACAACCTCTTGAGGTACATCACAAATAGACTAAATGCTAACAAATATTCTCGGGATATAAATCTTTTCCACTTGACCCTTTTTAGGTTATTAGTCCTTGCAGACGCCCAAATGAGTAGATGGGTGAAAAAAGTAGAATATTCGAAAGGAATCCCGTCTGGTTATTCTTCCTTCTTCCCCCGCCCTTCCCGCTTATTCGTTCATCTCCACATTTTCAAAGTGAGTGCCTACAACAGGCTATTCGTCAATTGAATAATGGTTGAAACATCCCTTTGGTCCGTTTGACAAGTGCAACTAATAGAAAGAGGGTCACTTGATACTACTTGCTTAGTAACGGCACTCAGCTGAGGCACGCTTGTTAACTCACTATCACTTGTTCTCCTTTTAACAGCTTGGAACACTGATGTCAAACTTAGAAATAAAGTTCAGCGCTGAAAAAGTGGAAGACCTCGTAGACAAAACCAGCAACTCAGTGTTAAACGCCATGAGTTGTTTAAACGGCGAGGCGTAAATTCAGGCGGTTGATATATAGTACACAGGTCTTCCTGTACATTGTTTGGTTTGGATTTAAATAGTTTAGTTACACCAAGAAGCCAGTTTACTAACGTTGAGTTTAACCCTCAACAACTTGAGAGTCACTGGCAACTTATTATTCCTTTCAGTATCACCGTTGAATCGAACATTAAGGTCACGAGAATGAAAGAAACGATTCCCATCCAAATTAAACCGTTAAATATTTTAGGGGGCAGGCTTCTCCTACCAAATTAGAGAAAAAGTATGCTCCAGAAACCATATTATCTATATCTCCACTGCGAAGATTGTCCATGAAAATTAACTCCTCATCGCAGTTTAAGATTTCCAAAGATTGGCTCATCTTTCGAAAATTATCCTCAACTATGCCCATCTCCGAACAATTGACGCCGCCATGTTGAAAACAACGTTAACTCTTTATCCTAACTACGTCTGCTCTGCTTTGTTGATTGCAAAGTCCAGAGGTTACACAACAAGATTTAAAATGGCCGCCATCAGAAGCGAATTTTTGGCGCATTTCGCGGGTCAGTGTCGTAATTTCATCATTAATGGAGATAAATGTAATGCAGTTTCGGAAGCACACTTCCTTTAGTCGGGTGTCGTTTAGTTACAGGGTTTGAACTGATTACCATTCAGTTTAGTTTAGTTTTAGTTGCGCTTAGTTCAGTTCAATCTCTACAGACGTAACGCCATGCGTAACGCAAGGTGACTACAAGAGCGTGACCTTCAGCGTTGCGTGATACTCAAGAATACAAGAACATGAGTAAAAACACTGATTTATGGCAAGCATGTTATACACTGGATATATCAGAAACCAGTTTTAGTCAAAGTTTTATCCAAATTTTTCTGGAGACGCCTTTCAGGAGCCCGCGTTGTAAAATTCCCATGGGGTCATAGTTGTGTCTACTTACAAAGCATCTGGAGGAAACATGTAAGTCATTTGACCTGATAGTAATCGCTTTATTTATCAAATGTTCATTCAACAGTGGTGGTACTGGCGGCGAAAAAGCGAATGGCATCCATAGATAATGTTGATCTGAAAGTTAACCGGCTTAATAGAGGGGGAAAAACACGTCTCCTTTGTGGACAGCTATCCTATACATGAAATTTTGTTTCATTTTTTTTTAGCTCAGTAGAGAAAAGATGTCCTCCAACTGACACTCTCCTTTGTTGTTACTTAGTATTCTATTTCGCAAATTTTTTTTTTCAGTTCAGCCTTCCAAAAATCACAAACATGGGAGCAATGTAACGTAAACCCCGCAAAATATTTCACGTCATGGGAAAGCTATGCGAAAAGTACTGACAGAGAGCTCGATACAGTTGGGCTTTGGGCGATGAACGGTGAACAATGGAACCTAAAATTCTTTGGCGTGCGATTCGTACACTGGAATATCATTCTATTCATATACAGTAAAATTGCAATTGTTCAATAGCTAAAACCCTACACAGTGTACCTGCTGAATGATGTAGATAACGCGTTCTAACTTTTAATGACTTTCTAGGGGCGATTATAAAAGAGTATAAACTAAGGTAACAAGATTACCTGTTCAAGCCTCGAACTCGCATCATCTTTAGTGTGGGATATATGATATGTAAAAAAATCTCATACGGAACACGGGGGTGGGAATATTTCAGGCAGGTACAGAAAGCACATGGTTGATGCTCCGAGGCACATCTATAATATGATGCCCCTTCTTGCTGAAGAAGAAATAATACATTGTGGATGAAACGGGTGACCTAACCCCCTTCAATATTTTTGAAATTAGAAGCTATGGCCTTTTCTCAATTTTGCGAGAGGGGGTCAAAGCTCTCTTTCATAGAGTACTTATCTCCACGTGTGTTGGACCTCTTTGTATTGTTTCTGCTAAAAGTCATGTTGATCAGTTACAGCTTTGCAAATCGGTGAATAATTACAAAGTTGCAAGGTGTACGTATTTTTTGAGGTGTGCAATATTTTAATATTTATGAAGTTGGTTAGAGTGAGGTAACGGTATTGGTCAATATTTTTACGCACCAAAAATAACCTGTTCTGAAACCGAAAAATTCCATCTTTAAGCTTCAACTGCGTTGCATTTAAATGATTAAATTGATGATGGAACTTAGAGTTTTAAGAAGGAGTACTTTTTTAGTGAATAACTGTGTAATATTACATCCGCATCCATCCGCCTACGAGAAGCATTATGAAGTGCCCATCATTCCTAGCGTATTTTATTTAGTGCCCGGCCCGCCGTGACACATCACCAAAGTTGCCGTCCCGCCGTCAGGCTGAGAGGATATTATACTCTTTGAGTAAGCTTCGCTTTGGACGGGAAATAGACCGTTCCCTAAAAGCCAGGTATCTAATTGATAATACCAGTTATCCTTGTTATAATCTTCTGTTATGAGGAGAAGTTTTGATTTCAGCCTGCAGACAAGTTTGATAAGCTCATCAAGAATATGGACGCGTATTGTAGGCAGCCAAGGAGACATCGCTAGTACAACAAGAACGAGATTTTCGATAAGAGTCGTTAACAGCTCGCTTCAAGGTGCCAAAAAAACACTTGTTATCGCCTGGTGTATGAAATATTTCGATTAAGGTACTCCGGTGGTTTTCTTTTCATTATTTCCTTGTTTATATGCCAACAAACCTGAAGGCTGCGATATAAGCGTTTGTGTGTTTAGGAATGCGTGTAATGTAGTCACTCATATTTCCGGGCATTAGACTCTCGATTTAAATGCTACGGAGTAAGGCGCATTCTAATCGATCACTCTAAGGTAAGGCCATTAGACGCTTTTCGTAAAGGTTCATTAACTTTTTAATTTGAGGCAAACGAATGGGGGATTTAAAGCTCGCTGCATGGGATATTTTGTGAGCAATTTACCGTTTCAATTTGATCTACAACAATTAGTGCTGTCTGTTTCAAGAATTTAATTTCTTGTGGATGATCCGTGGGTTTCTTCGCTCCATTCTGGCGAGGAAGGTTAAAATTTGACGTAATTGAATTCTTATTTATTGTAAATGAATGCGTGGGAATATTGAGTTATATCTCCCACGGCAGGAATAGTTACTCTATTGCGGTCACAGGTCATTTAAAACGCTGGCACTTCATAATGATACTGACTAATCAAAACAGACGAAAGGTCATCTACCAAGTCAGATCAATACCAGTGCTATTCAAAAGACGATATAAACAAAACTGCAGTGTAATTTTTTAAAATAAAAAACTCGTACTTAAAAGTGATTACAATAATTATTAAGTGCCTCATTACTTACGCTTGGGCCAAATGTAAATGCTGGCTAATTATAAATAGGTAGTTTTGACTTTCATTTTACAAAATTTAACGATGTCAGGCAGTTTTTTACAGCCTTTCTTTCCGTAATAAGCCTTTACACTGGAAATAAAATTATAGCAAGTCAGATTTGTAAACTGTTCATGTAATGTATGCGCGACCAGCACTTATCATTAGAACTAGAATTTGTGAACCTTTTAATTTAAAGTACAATGTGCATGTCCTCTAAAGGTCACCTAAAGATGTCTGAAAAGATAGAGCCAATTTACCCATTTTCTCATAATTTTCAAACAGTTATCATTAAAGATCCCAAAATATTGCAAAACATCTTCTCTGCAGTGACACAATATAGAACAGAATACAGGGCCATATGAATTTGCCATTATATCTCGGTTTCACAATTGTGTCTGTAATTATGTTATCTTTGGTTGGTAGTCTAAATTAACACAAATAAGGTGGATCTCATTGACCTTGTATTTTGTGTGGTTTTTCTGCCTGTTTTTGATTTAATTTGTATCAGTATTTCAGCACATAAGCAGATGGAGTAAAAAGTTTCTGGCACCCACAAATATTAGATACCTGCTTCTTGCTTTCAAGTAATAAATATTATCATTTAGTTAAAGTGAAAGTTCTAAGAGAGGGAGGTCCACAGTGTACTTGTGAGTGATAGCTTGGAAAACTTCCTAAAGTTCTAGACTGGACTTTGTGCCTTCTGTGGAAATATAATTCACTGTTTTCCTTTATGTTTATTTTGCAATAATAGGGACAGTTTTTGCTTGTGCATACAAGTGTCTTGAGTGATGCATTTGGAGCTGTAAGGAAAAAGAAAATGTCTACTGCTGAGTCAGAACAGGATAAACAGCCTTTTAGTGCTATTAATGATGCAGTTCCTTCTGGAAAAGATGAATCAGGTGATCCACCCACAGAAGTGACAAAGAGTACATTTGAAACAGAAACCAAGCCTGTTGACTCAACTGTCACTGAAGCAGAGTCAGCAAAGAATGGTGATGAAGAAAAAACAGAAACTGAAGCACAGAACCCTGAAATTGTTATTAATGGTGATTTGAGTAAAAGCCATGAAAATGTCTCATCTTTAACTAACGAATCAAATGAAACTAATCAAAAATCTACACAAATCAAAGAGGTTGTCAATGGGGTAGAAACTAGTGATGAAAATTGCACAACAAAGGATGTAAAGGATGAAGGGAAACCTGCGGAGACAACTGAACTTGATAAAGGCCAAGAAAAAGTGGAGAATGTTCCACTGAAAGTGGAAGATGCTGTTCCTGAGAGTAAAAGAGAAGAAGAAGCTGGAGTTAAAGAAAGTGTGGAACAAAAAGAAAATCAGCCCTCCGAAGAAAGCACTGTTGCTGTAACAGGTAAAAGCTTATGTTAGTATATTCACCTAATTGCAATACCATTGTCATATGAAAAGTAAAGCAAAAGAATGAAGGCAGGCCAAATAGGAAATGTATTAATGTATAAAACTACCCTTTGGCTTAATGCACAGCAGCTGAACAATTTTCACAGAATTTTCCCAAAAAACTTCATCAAACTTTGTGAGAGATGAGGTGTTATTTCAAGATTACAAGTGATTCCAAAAATTAAAAAAGAGAAATTCCAGAGTATGTATATTTATGTTGGCATTTTTCCCTTTTTTCCCTTTTTTCCCTTTTTTCCTTTTTCTATGACAATGTAACTACAATTAGGTGCCTGGCATACCTTTTACATGTATTAGTATGATCAGTTGCCTCAATCCTTTGCCCCCAAAGATTGACTAGAAGAATCTGTTTTCTCCTAACAATATTAACCCTGAATCACTCTTTAAGATCAGGAGAATAAAGGAATGATCACCAGTTAAAGAAACTCTTGATTGTTAATAAAACAAATTCTGCTTGCCAGCAGCTTAGGAAGTGCCATTATGTGTTTCAAGTGAATCTTGAGTGTATATCACTTTGAGAACTCTTTTTCATACTACCCGCATTTTTTTAAAGAACTTGGTTAAGTCAGAGGGTATCCAAGGATTTCCAGAGATGATCTAAATATTTCCAAAAGACACTCTAAATATTTTCATAGGTGTTTGCAGTGCTCCATCTTTCATAACCAAAGGTTTTGAGGAATTTGCAATCAGTTGCCCCTGGGTTTGAAAAAACTTTGTTTCCTTCATACTTTATCAGCTTTATGTTGTGTTCTATATTTTCCCAAAATTTGTCAGTTTAGATTGTGATTGCAAAAATTTGGCTGCAAACCATGAGACATTGGTTAGCAGGTGTAAGCTGGGGAGGGATTGGAGTTTTCAATAATGACTCGGGCTCGTCATGCCCAAGGTGTAAGAGGTGACAAGTACACCCACAGATAAAAGTATCTCAGTTGCAAATATATATAATTATATAGTTGTACATTGTAACACAGGGCAGAAGGTACAAGAGTTTCTGTTAGTATGTACTGTAGATGTACACAACTGCATGAGCTTCCTCTTGCTTTCCTCAGTAAATAAACAAATAGAGATTTATATGTGGGTGTGCGCAGATATGTAATTTTTCTTGGAGTGTTAAACTCAATGTCCTCTTTAGTGAGATATGGACAGGCAACCATGTATTATTTTTTTTAAGTAGATAAACACCATAGAACTTTACTGACAAGAAAATTTGATAAATGACTTTGGATTGAGAATGGTGAACTCTTCATCAATCATTCATTAATCTGATAGAGTGGTGTGAAACACTGCAGCTTATATCATTAATATTTTTAACTTACATATATATTGGATGTACAGTACACGTGTTAAACTGAATAGAAGATTGTGTCTTTTTGTAAGACCAAGAGGGTGCTGACAGGAAAAGAGCCGTGACCATTGACAATCCAAGTGATATGAAGGAACTGACTGAAAAGAGTGGGGAGTCCACAAAAGATGATACAAATAAGTTATCTGTTCAAGAAAGGTCAAGAACTCTGGGAGATATTGAGGGAAGTGCTTCAACACCTTTAAAGGTTAGAAATTATTTACCCATAAATTGTTTTCTTTATCACCATCTATACATTTCTGGCCCCAGTTGTTTTACTCATTTACGCCACATCTAAACAACAATCCTAAGAACATAGCAAATGCAAACAACTTAAAGAAACATTTGTTCAAGAGATTCCCAAACATCAATTCAAGTAGCAAACACTTTGGTGTTACAAGGACATTTTAAGATACCTTTTTAGCCTAACTTTTGCTAATTAGCTATTAAAAATATTTTCAACTCTACACATACTTGACTTCTCATGTTAATATTTTTTTACATTGTATAATTAACTATAAATAGACCCTTTTTCTTTCTTTTCTTTAAACTATGGTACTAGGTCCACCAGTAACTGTGAATTAGCCATTAAAGTCTATTTATTTGTTTATTGTTTTGTCACTCTGAGAAGTATGCACCAACAGGCTATGAAGGGTATAACATGCACTGTCAGCCTTTCAGAGCATTTCTTAGAGTGTTATAGTACTAACTCTTGAGAATTAGGTATTAACCCAGTGACATATCTCAGCTTAAATTTTTCTTTATTCTTGTTACCTGTTTGTTTGACTTTGTGTCAAAAGAGGAAATAATATATTGCTCACTTCTCATAGTTAAAGGATCAAATGAATGCTTTTTTTTTATTGTGGTTAGGAGGATGTTGCTGCACGATCACAAACAGTCTGGTATACTGATAAAGTGGAAACCAATGGATCAAACACAGAATGTGATTCAGCTGAGGAGACAGTTAGTTATTCCACTAGTATTGTAGGAGGAGCAGTTGTTAAAACCCCAATCCAGTCAAAGTAAGTGTGAAGTAAAAAATTTGTGAAAAAAGGCATTTGCATTTACTGTAAACACTCCCACCGGTACATGTAAGTCCTCCTCTTTCTCTAGTAAAACCCTCTTTCCCCCTAATCAAGAACCCTGTTGTAAAAATAGGTGGGTAGAGTTGTGGTGCAATTTATACTGAAAAAAATGCATGCTGTACATAGTGTGCATTAACTTTTGGCTACAATTCAACAGAGAAATAGTAACTCGCATTTTAAATCCTCAGACAGTATTTTATAATCATAACCTTAAGTAGGATTTTAAGTTTGTAAATAGTGTCTTGTAACCCATTTAGTGGGTTTAAACTTTGTTTGTGGAGTGCAAGTCATGTCCTCAATCTGTGAATTTGATGCTTGCAGAAGCTAGCAAGTCTTGGTTAGAGTAAATTATGTCTTTTGGCTTAGAGTGGTTTTTTTAATTTTGTTAACCAAAAAATAGACTACACTATACCTGTACAATCTGAAGAACAAACAATTGCTGGTAAAACTCCACTCAGAATAAATATATAAATATAATATACTTGGCTAAATGATCTGATGAAAGAGGAAGTACTATTTACATGTAAGCGTTTGGCCTGCCCTAGTAACTTGGCCTAATTTTCACTCAGTTTGACAAGAAAAGACAAAACATAGAACCAAACGGGCACTTAGAAACACATTCATAGTGAACGAATAGCTAAATGTAAATAGAATAAGAAAGATAGTAAGTTTTGAGCTCGGTGAAGAAATAAAGGAAGATTTTTTTTCGTCTTGTCACGAGCGTGGGACAAAGAAAAAATTCTGACTCTCCATGAGGAATCCAACCTTAGACCTTTAGATTCCGTGCTGCGATGCTCTACCACTGAGTGGTGAGCAAGGCCCATTACGAAGTTCATCAGCCAAATGTGCCAAATTCGAACTAACTTCACGAATTTTTTTTCAGCTCGCCAAAAACCCAACACAAGAAGAGGGAAGGAAGTCCTCAGCTCACTTCACCAAAGAAGAGATCAGTCATAGATTCCCTATTTAGACGACGAAAGAAGTCCAAAGGTGATCCGGAGAGCCCCCTCGGGACCGCACCCGATGACAAAGACCCTGCATCTAGTCCTGGTGGTGCTGATGCAGATGCTTCAAAGGACGGTAATGGGTCATTAGAGACAAAGGAAGAGACAGGAGGTGCTCAAAACGTTGATATCAACCAGGGGGCAGAAGGAGATGTCAAATCTGCCGTGGTGGAAGAGGATGAAGATAGCCATGCTACACCACATCACTCTGAACCAGCGGAAGCAACTACTGTGGTAGAGAAGGAACAAAGTAATGATGGTGTCAATGAAAAAGAAGTTGAAACCACCAAGGAATCGGAGGTAGAGGAAAATCAGGTGGAGTCGCAGGATGCGCAAGAAGTGTCAACACCTGTGGAAGGTGCGGAGGACAATGATGAGACAAACCCTGAAGCCCCCGAGGATAAAGAGCCAGAGGAGTCTGAGGAAATAAAGGACGCTGTCAAGAGAGCTCACACTGACAATCCTGGGGAAGAGGAAACAAGTCCGCCACCTGCAGCAAAGAAAAAGAAAACCATTTTTGGTGGTATCTTTACGAGGCGCAAGAGTAAGAAATTAAAAGGTGAAGACACTAGTTCTCCTGATGAGGCACAAGAGGAGAAAGATGATAAACCAGAGGAGGAGCCTCAAACTGTGGATGATAATACACCGCCAGCTGAACGAGAAGGAGTAGAGACGCCAGATGATGGAAAAGACCAGTCTCCTCCAACTGAAACGGACGAGGGCACTGCTACCGCACAGCAAGAGGTAACAGTGGATGTGATTACTCCAGCAGTAGATCAAGCTTTAGAAAGTGCTCAAGCGGAGGCAGTAACTGAGGACAAAGATGATGAAAAGACTGAGGGGAAAGAGGAGGATGCTGCTGAGGCGGAGGAGCCAAGTACCAAAGAAGATAATGCACCTGAAAGTAACAAGAAATCTTCAGAGGAATCTTTGCAGTCTGAGGGTGCTGAGACCAAGGTCAAAATAGAGGAGAGAGTGGAGAAACATGTGACTACTCAAGAAAGCCAACCTAAAAAAAAGACTTCCCTTTTTGGTGGGTTTTTGACTCGGCGGAAGAGCAAGAAAACGAAAGATGTCGATGACGACCCTGCCGTCGAAACATCACAACAAGAGGATGATAAGGTACAAGAGGATCAAGGGGAAACCACGTCGACCCAACCTGCTGATGATGCCAAACCAGATAGTGCTGAAGTCAAAGAGACGTCAGAGAATGAGCAAGGACAAATTCCGACACCAGACTCAAGTGATACCACTCCTACTGCAGAGAAAGAAGTTGTAGAACCTGTGATAAGTCCCGCAGCAGATGAACCGGTGGAAAGTACAAACGAAGAAGGTGCTGAGGCTAATAAAGATGATGGTAATGTTGACGCACAGGAGACAAAAGGTGTTGAGATGCAAACTGGAACATCAGCAGATGACGAGAAATCTCCAGAAGATGTAGTACAACCTAAAGAGGCCGAAGCTGTTGATGGGAAGAAGGAAACACAGGAAAAGGCTGTCACGATTCAAGAAAATCAACCAGAAAAGAAGAAATCGATTCTTGGTGGCCTTTTTTCCCGGCGTAAGAGCAAGAAATTAAAAGATGATAGTTCGAGCCCATCTGACGAAAAAATGCACGAGAGCGACAGCGACAAAGTAGAAGAACACAAAGATGACGGTGCGTCAACACTACCTGCAGTTGACACCTCACCCCACGCAGAGGAAGAAGGGAAGACAGTGGAGAGCGAGACAGAGCAAAATGCGGCGCCCGAAGCAAGTGACGCCATTGTTGCTACCCAGAATGAAGTAGCGGAAGATATGATCAGTCCTACAGCAGATCAAGCTATAGAAAGTGCCCCGGAAGAGGCTACAGAGAAGGAGAAAGTTCATGAAGAGAGTGGAAGGCAGGAATCAGTGGCGGCAGAAGAGAGTGAGACAAGTAATAAAGAAGTGGAAGCTGTAGTGGCTGTGGAGGTTCAGAAATCTGCAGAAAGTGAGAGTGGAGTAGAAAATGATAAAGCTACTGTAGACGGTAAGGAAATTGGTGATGGATTCTTGTAGTATACTTTTCCGTCACCAATTTAAGATGATAAAATCCTATTATATTATATACACTTTGTTGCGTCAGGTTTACTGAAATCAACCTGGGGTACATACGTTAGTTTCATACAGCGCATACCTTTCTTTTGCAGCTTCAACCGAGCCCACAGTAGAAAAGGTGACTTCGCCCGAAGGGAAAGAAGCCCAGGACAACGCAGATACAGCATCAAAGGAGCGAGAGGCACTCATGAAAGGTTCATACAGCCCTAAGACCCGCCGCATGCAGATGAGGATAAGTTATGCTGAGACGGTTGGAGAAAGTAAGCGATCGTTTACTGTCCTGGGTTTGTTAAGTCTGAACACCCTTACATCAGTATTCATATTCTCCATAAGCAATAACGCAATTTTGGGCCGAAATCATACTTTTAATTTCAAATCAAACTCGCAGTTCGCGCTCGTTCGATTTTAAAACAACACGTATCATTTCAGACCAAATTGTACTTCAGTCAGTTCAATTACCATCATGAAAACATGCACGTGGACATCATAACCAATGTATTTTCAATGGTAGGGTTTTCTTGTCTTATTTATTGGACGCGTGTGATTATGTTTAGCCTCCGGACTGGGTTCCATAACACAAGGGTCTTACTGATGATTTTCACTGTTGTGTGCCCTAACAGGTGGTCGAGAGGTCGAGCTAATTGGTACACCAGAACGAGATGCTGAATCTCCTATTCAGAATAATAAAACACCTCCAGACCAGCGGGTATCGTGCCGGGCTCTTGGAGAAGTTGACCACGAAGGATGGTTGGCAAAGAAAGGTAAGAGAAATACTGAAGCAAAACTCCTAGTCGTGTCACGAAAGATAAGCTAAAGCGATGTTGGTCAGTAGGCTTTAAAACTAACTTTACTTTTACTTCTAATCTTACCTAATAGAAGAGAGAGAAAGGGACTCGAGGAAAACTTATGGAATAACCCGATACTACAAACTAGTCAATACCAGAGTATTATTAATTGTAAACAGCAGCCAGTTGAAGCGCTCACTTCCTACTTCTTCTTCCTCTTTGGTATTCTCTTTATTTTCTTGCTCAGTCAGGTGGGGCGGGAATTGATTAATGAAGGATTAATGAAGGGTGCGATCAGAAATTTGCGCTTCAGGGTTAAAACGCGCTGTGCGTCGCGTCGCGCAATTTTTCCTCTTGGACGCGCTTTCCAACATTTGCCGCACCATACTTAAACGCCTCTTACGCTAGCCATAGTCCCCAAATGGAAATGTTACTGGTGGACTTTTAGTAGAACGTGTTTGTTGTAAATCGGCTGTTACTTGCCTTTATGATAGCTTAAACTGTTTTATCTTGAAAGTGATGTTAGGAATTACCTGCAAAAATTTTCTTTTTATAACATCTTAGCTAGAAAACAGGCAATTCTAGTCAGGGGTCTCATTACAATCAAATTTTTGTAGGAGGTCCTCTCTTCTTCTCGAGCTGGAAGCGTAAATGGGTGGTGTTGAAGGAAGGGAAACTGTATTACTTCAAAACTTCTTTCGACCCTGAGGCCAGTGGAATTATAAACATGCAGGGAACAACTGTGGCTCCAGCCCCTGAAACTAAAAAGAGCTTGTAAGTATGCATACTCAGGAAAACACCCCGTGCGTGTATGCGCACACTGGAGGTCGGTTTTTGTGATTAATGTCGTAGAACAGAGCTGACTGAAACATCGATAGGATTCGTATCAGTCGCTTGACCTGAAGGCCCACGAACTGGTAGTTAAGAAAACGAAACTACATTTGGCTTCTGTCGGCGACGTTTATGCAAACCTTTGATGATAGTTTTTTGATTGCATTATGCCTTAACAGATCAAACAAAAGGATTCTGATTTTTTTTAATTGTAATTAATTTTTTTCTTTTATTACCTAACATTTGTCAGATAAAATCTATTTTCGAGTCGATGCTTCTCTGGCAAAGGAATCACGTTTAAAGATTTTCATGTTTGTTTGCTTGTTTCTATTTTAAAAAGTTAGTTGATCAGTCAGTGAGCCGTCAGCGTGCCGTGTAGGCAGTCCATTAGTTGGTCACCCGTTTGTTTTGATGAGTTACTGCATGCCCCCCCCCCCCCCCAAAAAAAAAACTACTTTGGTTGAGTTGTTCAGGGATATTTGGTTCATTAGAAGTCATTACTTTTACAGGTGTATTTCATTTTTTTACAACTTTGCACACAAATGCTTCTTCCTTCCAGTTGTTTCAAATGTGAGCAGCCGGGTCCCAAACCTCATGTGTTCCTGTTTATGGCAGAGAGTAAAGAAGACATGGAAAGATGGCTGTCTGTGTTGACGGCTGCTTCAAAAGGAGAAGCCATACCAAAAACTAAGCAGCATCTGGCGGTCAAGGAGGAAGCAGTCATGCGCAAGAAGTCAGGATCAATCAGTTCAGCGCAGAGAACGAGTTCTGTACTTGGTTAGTATTGGACAGAAAGAAAGTGATGAATAGTGTGGATCAATGTTAGTATCTGAGAAACTGCGTATCTACCCTCCCCTAGGGTTAGGGGAGGGTAGGTGCGCGGTTGCATAGATACTGACATTAATCCAGTGTAACAAACACAGAGATATGATAATGATAATGGTAACTGAGAATGACGATAATGATGATGATGTTAATAATAGTGATGAAGATAACCATTCCGTTTAAGAAGTTACTTTTGTATCAAAACATCGTTTGTTCAGGTTTACAAAAGTAATCACAGGGGCCAGTGAAAACGAAGGAAACTATCACAAATCATGAGCCAATAAGAACACAAAATAAATTGTGGTTAATGGTCTTAAATGCGCCAAAAACACAATCGGCAGGCGCTGCTTAGGACAGCAATGAGCTGCGCAGTCCTCAAATTACAGGGAATAAGGCTGTTCGAAGCTTGAGTACGTAAAACACAGAGTTTAGTTTCATCTTTTCTTGGTTGACGTTTTGCTTTAAATGATATCATAAGGTAAATTTTAATATCCCTCTTATACTCTCATTCTAAAAAGATTGTTTACCTGAAGCAGATGTGATAAATTCATATTTATATAATCGAAATAATTTTTGTCGTTTAGTTTAAAATAAATCCTTTTCTGATCTTACTTTGCAGCTTATGGAGGGCGTCATAGCCTGATAGTAGACGAAGAAGACTCAAACGCTCTCAGGGGGAGGTCTAATCCAGGCTCTTTCTCAAAAGTACCGCAAGTGACAGAGACAGAGGAGAAAAAGGACACAAACTCTGAACCTGTTGAAACAGAGCCGATACAGAATGGCACGGAGCCAGTTACCGAACTCTCAGAGGACAAGCAAAAAGACACGAGCGAAAGTGGAGAAAGTCAATCAACTGAAAAACCAGAAGCTTCCGCGGACGAAGTAGTGGTAAGTGGCGAGCAGGTAGTCTTAGAGTCTGCACCACCTGTTGAAGTGTCTCCTGAAAAAGACACACCGCCCGCGGTGGGATTGGGCGATGCTGCCTCGACTGAAGCTTCGCCTGAAGAGGAGAAGCGAGACGAAGAAGCCGTCGACGCAGCGGAGAAGAAAGAACCTGAGGGTACTCAACCCGAACAAGAATCAGTGGGATCAGCAGTTGACACAACGGACGGGGACAGTAGCGTTATTACGACAGAGAGCTCCGTTACTGTAATAGAGACAGTAAAAACAACCTCAGTAGTCTCCGAGAAAGTTGAAACTGTAGTGTCAGTGATTAAAACAGAGGGAGCAGAAGTTACTCATTCTGAGCATCAAACGGAAACAGTAGAGGTGAAGCAGGAGATCATGGAAGATGTCTTTGAAACTAGCCCGACGGAACCTGACGCCAGCGAACCAGAGTCCCCATCAAGCACCAAATGGTACTTCACTTTGAACAGGCAGGAAACATGGTCTGTAGCAACCGAGACTGAAGAAAAGAAACCTCCGGTACGCATCAAGTCTTCCAGCTCGGCTAGCGACAAAGGATCGATTAGGAGCGACAGAGCATCGATCAAGAGCGACCAAGGGTCAGTCAAGTCTTCTTCGGAAGATGATCAGCTTTTGGCCATGTGTCGAAATATAAAAAAAGCGCGACTGTCGATAGTAGGCGACCCGATGAGGGAGGGTCCGGACAGACTTCGGGCGTGGTCAACTGTGAAGGATAATTCAGAGGAACAGCAATTTGTCAGACTCAAGACGTTGGAAAGAACTCTCAAGGTGGGTTTCAATATTTGTAATCTTCTCTAATAACCCTTTAACTTTCCAATCTGATTCGTACTATTTTTGTGCCTGCCATAAATCTTCTTGTGCTTAAGTACTTTTTCTTTTTCGTGGCGTGTTTTCTGGTTAATTTATTGGTATTGAAAGGAATCGCGTGTCAATGACTTACAAGAATAAAAGGGTCAAACAAATGTAAGACCCAGCTGAGGTGTTATATTCATTTGAAATTCCACCCAGAAACGATGACAGTAGAGTGATTTTTTTGGCGTTAACTCTTATTCCTTAAGAGTTAGAAAATGCGCGGCGACGTTTTTGAGTATATATATATATATATATATGCAAACGTGAAAAAATAATTCCAAGTCAGCGTGTAGAGTGGTATGTTGCCAGCACCAATCAGATCGCCCCATTTCTTGTAGGACAGAAAAAAAGAAAAGCAAACTCAGCCCAGACGATTTATTGATTCAATGTGAAGCTCTTTTTCCTTTTTTTTTCTTGTAGGACAAAGAAAAGTATCTCTCAGAGCTTGAAGAGTTATTGACCCAACCGGAAATAAACCGAGACTCCATATACGCATGGAAGCTACGCTATTCAGATTTGGTAGAAGAGCTGTTCCCTATGGAGAATGAAGAAGATGGAGGGGAGAAGGCCAAAGATACTGAGAGTGGAGCGGAGGGTGAAACGGAAGAGCCAAAGAAGGAAGATGATGAAGTAAAACCTATAGATGTGGAAGAAATAGAGAAGGTGGTTAAGGAAGGAGAAGGAAAGAAATCAGAAGAAGAAGCCGTCACTTGCTCGGAGAAAAACCAAGAAAATGTAGATTCGAAAAAAGAGTCTTGTGAGGGAGAACAAGAGCAACAGTCGAGCGATGGACGGGAGGACACAGAAGACAATGAAAATGACAGTGAGAGAGCTAGCGTCCATCAAACTGAAGTTAAAGGTGCACTGCTTTCAGACTCGGAACAAAAATTGAATGAAGCAGGAACTGAACAGGAAAAGCTGCACCAAGAGAAAGAGATTTCAACCGAAGGGAAGCCCTCTGACGGTAAAGAAGAAGCCGGAGAAAAAAAGAGTAACAGAGCAACGGATGATACTCATCTTTGATTCGAGAGAAGAGGCAACACCACAGGACAATGTCAGTGTAGGTGGTGCGAAAAGGTAACCGTGTCAAACAATGGAGAGGAGTCAACGAACTTCTCACATTTAGGCAATTAATAATCCCAGCGTCATATTTATGTTAGATGGGAAAAATCGAGAGAATTACAAGAGGGCTCATAATAATGAGAATTAAGGAACATTATTCAGACGGCTCAGAATTTCATACTAATCTTGCGCAGCTCTTATTTCAAGAGCTTATCCTTATTCATTCCTTGAAATTACTTAAATGGCGATCATTTAGTTAATTATTAAGTTGCCTGCACTTCAAGCCGTGAGAAAAGTTTTTTTCGATTGGCCTAAAATTGTTGCAATAACTGTGAAACTCAGAACATCGTGTACAACAGAATGATCAGAGAGTGTTTAAATTACTCTTCAAAGCAAAAGTCAGTCGCAAGAAAAATATTCCGCAATCAGAAATTATTCCCAATTGATAGAATTGAAGCTTTCTTACGTTTACTGAATTTTAATTGCGATCGAATCAAATCGTCCGTGTGCACGGTTTTCTGAGTTTCGCACGAAGCACGCAATTAACGATACTGTTTAATAAGCATCACGCAATCGATGATTGCGTGACGGTAATGATTCATGAAAGCTCCTCTATCTAAGTCGTGTTCGCCACCTTTCAATGAGTCGTTGTTGACTCAAAATCTATGCTGTTACTTTAATTTTCACAATATGTGAATGGCAGAGCTCAGGTGAATTTTATATTATGGCGCTGAAGCAAATCTTGTAGCATATCAATTCAAATTATTTTATACGACATAAATGGAATCTAATTAAGAGAGGTTGGCTAACGTTTTGAGTGCCTTGTAGGCGCAAAGTTTTTCTGCTGATGTGAGAAAATTTGTGCGCTTCTTTTGACTAAAAAAGAGAAAAAACAATACGGGATTTGAAAAGTGAAACCTCTTGGAAAAGGTTCCAGTATAAGGGTTAAAAAAAAAATGAGAATTGAATATTATTAAAATTATGGCATTAAAGGCTGCATTCCATGTTGGGTCACAGTATTTCTATCCTAACATGGTCACTGGTAGAGTTTATATTATACTTTTAGTTGTTGTTGATTTTTTTTTCTTTCATTTTCAAAATGACCGTTCAATTTTACGAGACGATCAACCTTCATGTATACCAAATGCTATGTTTATGTTCTCGGTGAAATGCTTTTGCCACCTTTTCGAGGGATAAAACTGAAAACTCAGATGCCGCAATGACTGAAATAAGAAAAGAGTTCTCAGCGAAAAAAACGCATCCTTTTGCCTCAGTAGTTACCAAGTGGCCTAAATGAGAATTTCTCAAGAGGGAAAAAAAAGCGAGCTTCCGAGAACTGAATATATCTTACTTCTTTTTCGCACTCAAATCGACATGTACGTATCCAACTGAATTAAAGAACAAAATGGTCATTATTTACCTACAATAGCGTTGCGAGTGTGGTAGTTCATACACTAGATTAAGCTTGGATTATACAAACTGCAACAAACCCACCTCATCGTATTTTATATGCGTGAGTTAAGACTTTTTTATTAAAAGTCAGCTTAGGTGTGTCACCTCTTAAATGGTACCGACAGTTGTGTTAATTCAATAAAGAAAGAAATATTTAGCATCGCAATTTCACTATCGGCTTTTTCACTAAGTTTTCTTCCTCTTTATCCTCCATTGTTCCACAATATACCTTCACAAGCCAATTGAAAAAACTGAATTTAAAAAAGAAATATCGAAATTAAGCTTTTCGCCCGTACAAGAAGTTATTGCTGCAGCAAACACTGCTTTTTATGAAGGCTATTTCGACCCAGTTCAAGTTGTAAGCAGGAAGATTTACAGTGTTCACGAGAAGCCTTTTTTTGTTTGTAGACCCTTACACTAAACATTGCCGTTACACTAGATAACACACCTAGTGTTATGCTATTGTGGAACATTTCTACGTATACTGAAGTATTTGTATCACTTTGCGAGGAAAAAATCAACACTTGGTAAAAAAGCGGTGTGCACGAAAGGAGAAGCCACATTTGAACGTTTTTTGTTTGCTCAAACAGTTAATCATTAAATCAAATGGCAATAACTCCAAGGAAAGTTTGCTCTCGATCATTTCAGGCTTGAAATGACAAGATAATGTTGCATTGCCGAGAAACTTATTACCCGGGAGTCATGATATGTCAAATTACGTCCACGTGGTAGATGTGCGGATCGCGTGACTGTTCCCTGGTTTGCGTAGTTATTCCTTTTTGCGTGACCACTTTCAGGTCGACATGGTTAACCTCGTTTCAGAGTTGAGGTTGAGCGGCAAGGAGAGATGATCTTTGGAACGAGGTTGTCCCGTGATTAGTGCCTGACTGGTACTTGTGATAGAATTCAAGAGAGCAGGTGAGTCATACACGATCTCACAATTGAGTCATGTGCATAATAAAAATCACGAGACTCCACCTCTGGCAAAATCTCTAAACTAGCGCTTCTTCGCGACAAGATTTTAAAATGGATGTTTCAACTCTGATACAAAACCTTAAGCAAGAATTAACCTGCCCGGTGTGTATTCATCTTTATAAAGAACCCAAACAGTTGCCATGTTTACATATTTTTTGCCTTGAATGCCTGAACGGCTTGGTAAACTCGAATGCTCATCAAGGCCAGATTAAATGTCCTCTCTGCCAGATTGAAGTCGCCGTACCCGATTGTGGCACAATGGAAACTCTGCCAGACTGTTTTTACTTGAAAAATCTACTGGATCTTTTGGTCATCAAAGAATGCAACACATCGGAGGTGACTTGTGGAAACTGCGACAAGAAAAGCGACGAAGTGTCTTACTGTTTTCACTGTAGCAAGTTTTGGTGCAAAGGCTGTTTAAATGGTCATGACATTTTGAAGGAAAACAAAGAACACCGTGTTATCGCATTAAGAGATTTTAAAGAAGAAGATTTCGAGGATGTTGTAAGGCGACCGGCGTTTTGCCAGGAAGACCTTCACGAGAGGAAAGTTCTCAATTTATATTGTAAAATGTGTCAAGTACCTGTTTGCCAGAATTGTGTAACTCTCCAGCACAGTACACACGATGTAGAACATTTGGAACTAACTGTACAGGCGGTGAAGAACAATATTGATTGTAAACTCGACTCTGTGAAGAAATCATGTCGGAGATTTTCAGATTATATACGAGAACTAGATGAAAAATTTAGTCTGACAGATCGGCGGCGCCAACTTGTCAAAGGAAAGATTCAGGAAACCTTCAAGTCTTTAATCTTCACTCTACAGGAACAAGAACGTGATCTAGTGACCCAACTGGAAGAACAGAGCAACGAAACACAAGAAGACCTCATGAAACACAAACGTGAATTTCAAGAAAAATTGAGCAAGAGCGAGAAAGCGATCGTGCATATTGAACGCCTCGTTGAACGTAGCACAGAAGCAGAACTTGTAACAACGAAAACAGTTATAGATGAGCTTTTTCAGCAACTTGGACAGCCACAAGAGATTCAGCCTCCAGTCATTGAAAAGAAGAGTTTAACCGTCTTCTTGAAAAACCACGAAGTCATTAAAGGACTTCAGAAGTCGGGAATTGGTCACCTATATACCACTACAACTGAAACAGACGTAACGCAGTGTTTGGTTCGTGGTGGTGACGAAGTTACCGCGGGACTGGAGACAAAGTTTGAAGTGATTACGAGAAATTCTGCCGGGGAACAGTTCTACTCCTCTGCGGATGACATTGCTGTTGAAATTATGGGCACACAAAGCAGGAAACCTGTAGCTGAATTAAACGTCGTGAACAAGAATGATGGAAGGTACGAAATTTCATTCATTCCAAGTAAAGCTGGAAAGCATGTGTTATCTGTTGGCATCAACGGAGAAACTATCAGAGATCTTCCTCCCATACACATCAAAGAACGCACTTTCAAGCCTATGGTACATTTTGGAGAACAAAGTATAGATGAAAAAAAATTGAACTCCCCCTGGGGAGTGACTGTAAATAACTCAAACGATATCTTTGTTACCGACATGGACAATAATCGAGTACTAGTGTTCAATGACGAAGGGAACTTCGTCAGATCGTTTGGAGAAAATTTGCTTGAGGAACCAACAGGGATAAGCATTAACAATAATGGTGGGATTTTTGTCGCAAACAGAACAAGTAACAAAATATTGCTTCTTGATCCAGACGGGGATTATGTCTCAACTGTCATCAGTGAAGGCTCACTGAAAGATCCCCGCGGGATATCCCTTGATTCCCAAGGTCACCTTATTGTGTGTGATTCGGGAAATAAGTGCGTTAGAATCGTCTCCGTTCAAGGAGAAGTCTTAAGTACTTTCGGAGAGGGTTGTTTTCGGATGCCTTTTGACTGTGTGTGTTATGAGGACAAAATCTTTGTGTCTGACCGTGAGGGTCACATGATCAAGGTTTACAGTAAGGATGGAAAACTTTCGCATGAATTTGGTGGGCGTGGGACTCGGGACGGGGAACTGTACCACCCTACGGGACTAGCAGTAGACAAAACAGGACACCTCTTGGTCTGTTCCGAACATAGTCATAAGGTACAGATGTTTACTTTCGAGGGCACATTTGTGTCAAAATTTGGTACGTCTGGAAAAGATTTAGGACAACTTGGTCGACCCACTTCTATATCTCTACTCAAAAGCGGTCATATCGTTGTTTGCGAGTTCGGAAACGATCGCTTACAAATTTTTTCGTAAGACTTAAAGAAATGTTTCAGAAACAAATCTCCTGTACCTATTTATTTTTTTCTACTTTTAAATTTGACAGGCATGATCAACCTTTTTTGTAACTTAAACATTTTTATGATATTAGAGATCATTTAATCTAAACCAGGAGATACCGTTCGCTCTGCGTTAAACTAGAACAACGAGGTGCACTTGATGTAAAATAGCATGAATTAAAGTTAAATTGTTTCCTCTTATTCAGTGTTGATTGGTCGTGCGTCTTAGGCGAGATCTTGAGTGACACGCGCGATTCTTGCTTGTACGTGCGAGACTAAATCACTCGCGCCGCGATTTAGCAAGCGCCCGCAAAACGATTAACGTCACGATCAAAGGGTCACAATGGGTTGATGGTTTTTACGGTTAAATTTTATGAATTTTTATGCTAGCGGCTAGATTTTTTTGGCTGTTTTACGGCAAACGGTTGACCTCATTGAGACCCTCGATCAATTGTAAAACGTCCTATATCTCCTTCAGGAAGGTCTCAGCTTCTACCGTCAAAAAATTAATTCAATCATGAGATATTCTGTCACCAAAATGAGCTTATTTTCCACGGATTTTTTTCCTGGATCATTTTAAGTTTGAGCGTGAGAAAGTAAATATACTTTGAGCTGAATTTGATGGGCGGTTTAGATTTTATGTTATGGAACTGATCAAACATTGAGGTGAATTTTATTAAAAAAAGGTTAAGATATTACTATATGGAAATTACAAGTTAAGATTCCCTTGATTAATAAAAGATTCAATCGAATAAAATCAGTAAAACATTAAGTTCGCGTGACCAATAACTGGTTCGCGTGATGCGTAGACTAAAAGCAGCCAATCAAAAACGAGATGGGCTAATAATAGTCTTCGTTTCTAGGAAAAACGCTCCCTAAAATTCTGAAAACCAGTTAAATAAACATCCTTTCGTACGACCTGAAATTCTTGCTTCATCCCAGTTGTTTAAAAATGGATGTTCCAACTCTAATGCACAACCTAAGGGAAGAGGTAACCTGTTCTGTTTGTATACACTTGTTTAAGGAACCAAAGCAGCTGCCATGTTTACACATTTTCTGTCTTGAATGTCTGAACGGCTTGGCAAGGACGAATGCTCGCCAAGGCAAGATTAAATGTCCTATCTGCCAGATTGAAGTCGCTGTACCCGATTGTGGCACAATGGAAACTCTACCCGACTGTTTCTACTTGAAAAATCTGCTGGATATTCTGGCCATCAAAGAGTGCAACACATCAAAGGTGACATGTGGAAACTGCGACAAGAAAAGCAACGAAGCATCTTATTGTTTTCATTGTAGTAAGTTCTGGTGCAAGGAATGTTTGATCGGACATAACATTTTAAAGGAACACAAAGAGCATCGTGTGCTATCCCTCAAAGATTTTCAAGATGAGGACTTTGAAGATGTCATTAGACGACCAGCATTTTGTTCCAAAGATTTCCACGAGAGAAAAGTGCTGAAGTTTTATTGTAAAGTTTGCCAAGTTCCCGTTTGCAAAAATTGTTTGGCTTTGGAACACTGCAAACATGATGTGGAGCCACTGGAAAAAGTTTTAACTTCTTTTAAGAACAGTATTACGTCCAAGCTTGAAGATGCTCAGAAATTATCCGATACAATTGCAAAACTCGTTCGTGAACGTGAGGAACAGAGTCATCTTCTCGAAATTCACTCCCAAATTATCAAACTACAGGTACAAGAAACGGTCAAAAATCTTATCCAGACTCTGCAAGAACAAGAGCGAGGATTAGTAACCGACGTAGAAAATCAAACTAAGGAAGCACAAGAAAAACTAATGAAAGAAAAAGGAGAACTTCAAGATCACCTGACGAGGACCGAAGAGATCGTTTCACAAGTAACTCGCCTTCTCAAACGGAGCACTGGAGCAGAAATTGTCAGGACAAAAAAATCCGTAGAAGAAATATTTCAAGGGCTCAGTGATCCACTCGAGATTCCATTACCCACAGACAGAAAAATCTTTCAGACTGTATTCTTAAAAAACCAAGAAATTCACGAGAGACTTCATGAAGAGAAACTCGGTCGCTTAGATGAAACTGCAACTGACGCAGATCAATGTTCACTACAATTATCTGAAGAAGCAACTGCGGGGTTAGAATCCAAGTTCAAAGTTATCACGCGTAACTCTACGAAACAACAGTACTATTGCCCAGGGGACTATATCACGGCAGAAATCAAGTCAGCTCAGAGTGGAAAAACTGCTGCAGATGTGAGGATCGTTGACGAAAATAATGGCAGCTACGCAATTTCCTTTATTCCAGGTGAAGCTGGACAGCATCTAGCAACTGTTATAGTAAATGGTGAAAAGCTGGAGGAGCTTCCACTAATTGACGTAGGAGAACGAACCTTCAAGAGCATTGGATTTATAGAACAAAAACATTTTAGTCAGCCGTGGGGAGTGACTGTTAACAATTTAGATGAGATTTTTGTTACTGATGTAGAAAATAACACAATTTTAGTCTTTAATGAAGATGGACAGTGTATTAGGACTTTTGGACAGAATCAGGTCAATCGGCCCACAGGGATAAGTGTAGACAATGAAGGTAAGATTTATGTGGCTAACAGAGGCAGTAACAAAATATCATGTTTTCATCAAAATGGTGAATTAATTTCAACTGCAACTGAAGACAGCTTACTAAGAAATCCTCGGGGAATTTGCCTTGATTCAATGGGCAATCTCGTTGTTTGTGATACCGGGAATAAGTGTGTCAAGTTTTTTTCTCCTGGTGGTAACATTCTTAGGACAATAGGAAAGGGCTGGTTACAAATGCCATTTGACTGCTTGTGCTATGACCTCAAAATCTTTGTATCCGATCGAGATGCTCACCTCGTAAAGGTTTACACTGAAAAGGGGCACTTTTTATACGAATTCGGCAAATATGGTACAAGGGATGGAGAATTTAATCACCCAACTGGACTGGCAGTGGACAAAACAGGTCACCTTTTAGTCTGTTGTGAACATCGTGATGACGTGCAAATATTTACGCTGAGTGGACAATTTGCAGGCAAGTTTGCCAGAGAGGAAACAGACCCAAGACAAATTAAGCGGCCTACTTTATTAACAGTGTTAAAGAGTGGTCACATAATTGTTTGCGAGTTTGGAAAATGTCGTTTGCAAATTTATGCGTGACTTTTGTGTTCGAAAAAAATCATTTTAATTCCTTAGACCACAGAAAAATTCAATTTTCTAACAATCAGTTGTACTTTCCTTGTTTGGGACTTGGGGTTTTTTTTATCACAATGGAATTCCCGAACAAACATGTGTACCAAGTGTAACACTGTAAAAGCGTCAAGTGATTCTGTAGAGGTATAGCATCTCTTCAGGACCCCTTTCTAAACCCCCTTCTGGACCCCCTAAAGAATGATCAATCATTGAAAAATTAGATATCGCAAGTAAGAGGTTATTAATTAAGCAACAATCAAATTCTAGTTTTTAGTAAGGGGCAGGTCTCAATGAGCCAAAGAAGATAAGAATGAATATGATGACAGAAGAAGTTTTGTGACGATAACATGGTGTTGCTTTTTTAATTCTTCTGGGGAATATGTCTTGATTCCCTAGGATGTCCAGTCATTTGTTATTTGTGAAATAAATGCATTAAGATATTTCTGCTCATGGAAACATTCTTGAAATGATAGTTTCAGATAATTTCAGAGAATCCTCATGACTGCTGTGTCATGATGCCAAAATTTTCCTGTCCAATGAAGACCGCCACCTCAGTTAAGTTTTCAGCATAGGGCGGTTTAATTTTATCAGTTCAGCATATATGGTACTAAGACTCCCCACAATACTAGTAATTGAAAGCACAAGTAATCTTACAATTGCACAGGCAGGGCTCAAGACTACTTATTACAAAGCTGAGACAATGATAAAGTAAAATAAATAATTAGTTTTATTTTGTAATATTCATCTATGGATCCCCTTAAATTCAATTACCATTGAAAAGAAATGGAAAGGAACAATTAAAATATTTTATATAGTTATTAATTTGTTACTATTAGTTAGCTTAAAATTAACTCCATTCTTGATATTGAATAAAAATTTTCCAGTACAGACCTCTTCCTCAGAACAGAGAACATAGATATTTCATTTACTATGTCAGTTTTCCAATATGTTACCCTCCCCCACCAAAAAAAAAAATTTCCTTCAAGAGTATTACTTTTTAAGTCCTCTTTAACCCTTTTACTCCCAGGAGTGACCGTGACAGAATTTCTCCTTACAATATCAATACAATATGAAGCAGACAAGTGATGAGAAAAAAAGAAAAATATAAATTTGGGGATTATAAGTTGATCCAATACCAAATTCTCCAAACTAACATCACAAGAACTGTATAGCAGACAGTAAGGAGAATAACTAATCAGATCTTGGGAGTTAAAGGCTTAAAAACAAATAAAAACCCTTCCTTAGAAGAAGTTGTCATCCTCAGAATAATCGCAAACTGGTTTCTTTGTTTCCTTGCTTGTAAAAATGTGTGTAACTTAGCTATGTCGACTTTAGTAGAAAATACATTTTTTGGACAGTTTTTGTTTTTGCATATGGCAACTTAATTTAGGGCACTCTTTAGTTGACTGAAACCCAAACTGAAGTGTTGACCATGGTCCAAGTAATAAAGTAATAGCATGCAAATGGCCTCAACTCCAGGCAAAACACAAGTAATCTGTTTTAATTTTGTATCTGAGTGGTTGATGCATGAGGTCTCCAGACCAATCACATATCCTGAATTGCTTTCAAAAACCCCAAATATTGTTTTATTATGACATTCCTACACATGGCATGTCACACAATTTCCAAAGCTATACTTCATACTGCAAACTAAAAACTGCTCTACATCTTTTGAAGCAATTTAGATTATTTTTAATGAAAGGATATTTTAATCACATAGATATCACTGCTTAATTAAGGTTCTGATTCATCAAATGCATCAACTTACAGGTGATGGTTGGTTGATTTCCTTTCTTTATGAATGGCCTCACACAACTGCTTTACTCTGTTTTCAAATTCTGAAGTATTCAGTTTGGGAGGTTTCATGCAACAAGTATACTTTCACACTACTTTTGGGGACATTCTTTCAAGATATTTAACTTGTCTGTTACCCAAATGAGCCAGAAATTTATCTATTCTGGCCTGCTTTGATTCTCTATATGTTTCTAGTCTCTGTTGAATGCAAGGCATAGTAATAAGTTCTTCAACATTATGTTTGCTTGTTTGAGGCCCATGGTAACCATTTGTTGAGGGTATTTCTTCAGTTGTGGCACCGTTCTGTTCAAATGCTAGTCTTGTGTTGGGCATGTGACCATTACCATTGGAGACTGAAACAGATACTCCTACCATTTCATCCAACACACATTGTAGCTCCTAGTACAACTCGGCTTGTGATTGCTTTGTCTTACAGTTCTCAGTGCAAACACGCTTTACAATTGAGGCTTTCTGAAGTTTGCTCTGCATTATTACTCAAAACTGTCTGGTCAGATCAGTATAGTTGAGAATAATTTATAACTATTAATTAGAAAGTAATGCTGAGTCAAGAGTCTGAAAAGATTTATCCCAAACTGAAACTCAACTATGATAAGTTCACTGCGAAATACAAAGCTGAGAGAACAATAAAGTGAAATAAATAATAAGTTTTATTTTAAAATACCCATCTAAGGACCCCCTTAATTCAACAACCTTTGAAGAGAAACAGCAAATATCAATAAAAACATTTATCATATTTTCAAGTATAATGATTTTCTTACCATCATTGTTTTAAAGTGAACCCATTCTTACAGATGAATAGAAATATTCCTGTACATGCATCTTGTCCAGATCAGGGAACATAGAAGATTCCTTTAATTTGTCAATTTTCTATTAAATTAGCCTAATATTCTCCTCAGAAATTTCTCTTTTAACCCCTTTTTGCAAATAAAACCTAAAACCCTTCCTGCAAAGGGCTTTTTTTGCTCTCAGCAAACAGACTGGCTGCCTATTGAGGGAGCTCTTTCGACTTAAGTAGGATATAAAATTACTTTATAGATTTATTTTTGGTCAAATTGTGATTCAGGTTAGTGTACTTTTCAGTTGATTGACTGGTTGTGAAGGTGACACTTCAAATACTCAATTCACCCTTCTACAGCACAAGGATTGTTGTTCAAATGTTTGCAAAAATATCACATTGCACAATTTCAAAGCTAGATGTACTGTATGCAGGCTTTTAAAAGCAATTTGGAGTTGATTTGATTGAAGGTAAGTGCTCTTTAAAATGCAGTAATATCTCTAGTTACTCCAGGTAATTAAAGTTTTGATTGTTCTAATGCATCAACTGATTGGTGAATAGTTGAATGGATCAACTTCCTTTTGCTAGGCTGAGCAACATTCAATTTGCTCTATTTTCATTTTATAAAGTATAAAGTCCATCTGGTTTCAAGCAGCAAGTGTACTCTCACATCACTTTTGGGCATATTCTATCTAGATATTCCACTTGTCTGTTTTCCAAATGTGCAAGAAATTTATCTATCCTGGATTGCTTCAATTCTCTATAAGTTTCTAGTCTCTGTTGAATGCAAGGCTTAGAAATAAGTTCTTCAACATTATGTTTGCTTGTTTGAAGCCCATGGTAACCATTTGTTAAGGGTATTTCCTCAGTTGTCGCGCCGTTCTGTTCAAATACTGATCTTGTGTTTGGCGTGTGACCATTACCATTGGAGACTGAAACAGATCCTTCTGCCATTTCATCCAACACACACTGTAGCTCCCAATCCAACTCCACTTGTGTTTGCTTTATCCTACAGCTCTCAGTAGCTTCCTGCAAGAGGTTGCAGGTTGTTTTGCTTAAAGTCACTCCATTTTATGAAATAATAAGATCTTTTTAAATAAAGAAAGAAAATCATGGCCCAAAGAGTGTTGTATTAGATCATATTAAGGTGAAAAGTTATCGGAAAGTACCAGGAGGTTTGCAGCAAAACACACAAACAAAAAAAAAAACAGGAACACCCAAAGATGTATTTCTAGAATGTGCCTGTGATGAGGAAAACAAAATATGATGAATTACAGAAGTCTCCTTCACCTTGAATGCCTTATAATTCCACTGGAATGAGAGAATGGCTCCATAAAAATCCCACACTGAAAACTCAGGCCATAAAACTTTGAGAAATGACAATGAGGAATATGAACACTGAAACAAAATGAGTGAAAAAATAAAACATTATTTTCAACTATTCAACAGGGATTCACAGATTTAAAAAAAAAAATGATCAGGGCAACAACTGAGTAATCCTTCAGGAATATCATTCACTCAATGCAAAGTCTCAGAGACCTTTAAAATTAAATGGTTACGATTTGTTATAACTTATCATTCTTTGTCTTGCAATGCAGGCCTTTCCAAGGTTGTCTGAGATATTACAAATGCATATGTTGCTAGTCTCCTTTGAGTGATGAGGTTGAATGGTATAACATCATCGCATCAAGAATGAGGCTGTGATTGGTTAGTTCTCATCAGCCAAGATGAATGCATTTGATTGGGTACAATTGAAATGTACCAATCACAGATGGTAAAAACAGACAATAAAAGCAGAGCAACTAGATTCAAACTATACATGTATCGACAACCAAGTTTCATACATATACATGTTTACACATAATGTAGGCTTATAAATCTTTCAAAGTTCTCCAACCAGACTCCCTAGCCTTTCTGCATTTAAATCAACATCAAATCTCTTTTTCTCTCACCTGCCATAATAAGAAATCACTAAACCGCACCTCTCCTGATGTCCTTATCAACATATCAGGGTGTGGGGAGTGTGATGTGTAGAGACATTTCTCTAGTAATGACTCACTAATGTCACTGTCAAGAAAAGAAGCAGTTTAGGTCAAAACACTCAACATGCGATGAACTGCTGTACAGTGTATTTTAAACATCTAAGGGAACATAGGTGTAGCTCTGAACAAATTGATTTTCCCAGATTACAGTAGCTTTGTCTTTTTGAAATCACAAGATGCAAGAAGAACTATTTATAGCTGCATAAAAAGTTTGCTGATATATTTAACCATAGTACAAGACAAGTATATGATTTCACCTACATGTAACAGCCAGATTCTGTCCCAAGAAATAACTTCTGTGGAAAGTTTTGAAGAAACTCTCTTACACTGTTCTTCCCCAACCCTTCTGCTCAATACCTTCCTTTATTTCACAGTGCTCTGCGATTACTAAAGTACCGTCTATTCATGGGGAGTTACCACCATTTCGGATAAGAATTGTACCCCTGTAAAGGACTACAACATGTACCTTGCTTTTAGTAAACCAAGTTCAACACCTTCAGCCATTAATTTAACAGCATTTGAAATTTCATGTCTTGATGTATATGCTAAGCAAACATTCAAGGTTGCTCTGGAAGAAGTAAACACAAATAAAGATAAGAAACTGATGTTGGTTCCAGTCATTTTGCTTTTTACCAGAAGATAGTAAGATACATCAATGTGCATATAAATTCTTTACCAATTTTTTTTTAATCATCTTAGCTTTTGAAGAATATATTTTAACTATACTCAACATTTATCTGAAGGGATGGTGAGCTAAAGATCATCCAAAATTTATCAAATGAACACCACCAAATAAGCAGATAAAACAAGTCTTAATTACAGTACATATGGCTGTTATTGCAGATACCAACACTGATATACATAAATTTGACAATCTGCCTGGATGAAGTAATACATATAATTCTATCAGGATTTCATCAGGTTACTCCTGAATTTTCTTGAGGAACATGGTCTCAGACCCTCATACAGAAGAGGCTCCAATCATTAGCAAATGCTTTACATCTCCCCCCTCGCCAAAACACCCCACTACCAAATTATCATTCTACTTCTCTCCTGACAATCCAGCAGTACCCATTTATACTCCTGGATTGAAAGGATGGCACAAACGACCAAGATGCAAACCATCACCTTTCAAGTCAGTTTCTAATTATTTATTAGGCCAACACACTATAAACATAACCACCAAATAAAATGCTGGCTGGGATATATGTAAAAAGGGGGTAAGTTTCTAAAGTAACTGTGGTGTTGCATTGGTGGGAGAGTATATCAAGGTAATTTAGTATTATCAAACAAGTTGATAACGGAAATAAGCCACCATAAGGAGTTTAAAAGCTGATGTTTTGAGCATTGGCCCTGCGTCAGAACAATGACAATGATGCTCTGATGAAGGGCTAATTTATTTAAAATCAACTCAGTTAAACTTGATAATAATTAATTACCCTGGGACATATGTAATTTGCTATGAACTAGTATCCAGATCAGGGGCACAACTAATACTCCTGAAGAGTAATTTTTCCATAATAGAAACTGGAATAAGTGCATGAGCAGTTAAGGGTCTCTTGGCTGGAAAATTAGCTTTTTCCATGTCCATTATGTGCATGATAAAGGTTTATAAACATGGCTCCAACTTACTTGGTGTTATTTTGAGAATATTTCACAACTCTTGCTACTGATCTTTGTAACTCTTCTGGTAACATGGTGAGATCACCAAGCGCTCTCACACAAACTCCATGCTTCATGATCATTTCTCTTAAAACACAAAAATGAATATAAAAAAAAAATACAATTCATTCAATCATAGTGGTAGGTGTTGTTACTCCTGACGCGGTAATTAGGTACAAGAGATTGCTCTTTCCTGGGACAACTTTAAGGCCAGGTAAAAGTCATTTAAAAATCAAGAAGAAGCCCTGCTAACACAATGGGCAAAATGGTGGTTTGCCAATTTCTTCTCTTTTTGCTAGCTTCCAGTGGAGTGACAGGGTGCAACACACAAATTTTGTAACTTTTTAATGTAATTTTTATAGTCCCTTTTTTTAGTGTAAAGATAACCCATAGACTTTTCCATACTGTAATGCAATAATCGACCCCTCTTACTCTTACTCATGACAAATCCAATGGGTTTAAGAATTGCTTTGGTCTTCTCCAAGCCTACTTCCCTTCTCATCTTCCCAAAAAATGTTTACTTAATTTCCTCTCTTAGAAAAAAAATCAAATTTTGTCATTTCTTGGGGAATTTAATAACCCATTATAGGAGACTGAGAATCTTTCTGTGTTCAGGAAAGTCTTGAATCAATGCAGAGTGTTGACATTATTGGATCATAAGAGCTTGTTATTCGTTCTACAAGTTTCATATTAGCATATGTAACAGCCTATTGGGAAGGTCAGTTCAAATGGAGCTTGAAACAAACTACTTGTGTAGTATTTTAGTGCTATTTCATTGTAGTCTATTCTTTAACCCTTTATTGCCCAAGTTCTCATTAGTAATTCTCCTTACTGTCTGTCATACAATTCCTGTGATGCTAGTTCTGAGAATTTGGTACTGGATCAACTAGAAAATCCTCAAACTTACACTTTACTACAATCTCATCACCTGTCTGATTGATACTGTATTAATATTGTAAAGAGAAATTCTGTTTTGGTCACTCATGGGAGTTAAAGGGTTAAAACGATAAATTCCCAACAATAGAAAAAACAAAAGGTATACCTCATGCATACTAACAAAGCAATTGTATCAAGCTTATGTGCGCATGTGTGATTTTTTGACATGCACATTTCTTTTTATTAGCACTTGCATGCAATTTTTGGTGTGTTAACCCTTTCATACCAATAAGTGACTAAGACAGAAGTTATACTCACAATATCAATACAGAATCTAACAGACAAGTGATGAGATGTTTTTTGGTTAACATATGCACAAGTGGTACTGTAACCCTTCCACTCCCAAGATCTCATTAGTAATTCTTCTTACTGTCTGTTATACAATTCTTTATTTGTTACATGTACATGTAGTTCTAAGAATTTATTTTTGGATCAAATAAAAATCCCCTACTTTTTATATGTTTCTTTATTATCATGACTTGTCTGTTAGATTTTATATTGATACTGCTAGGAATACCTCTGTCTTGGTCACTCATGGGGATTTAAAGGTTAAAACAAATAAATGTGTTTCATCACTAATGTATGTCCTTACTTCTCTTCCATCAATCTATCAAATTTTTGTGTGGCAAGTTCCATGAGTCCATCCACTTCCTCTTTTGATCGTTTAAAATTCTCAATACTAAATGCATAAACTGTAACTTCTGGTATTCCAAGATCAAAACACCATTCCAGCACCTGTAATGAGTGAAAAAGGATCATTAAGAAGAGTGTGGTGACATTCACTTTTAATTATGTTGTAATAAATGCACCCAAATGATATTATGGATTTTGACACAGAACAAATAATGCATGATAGTGCATTATTATACAAACTTCAGTGTTTACAAGGATTTCCAGCCCTAGGAAAAGCTATAACTGTGCACAAGTAAGTTACTTTACCTTTTTTTGTGTTTTTGATATCACCAATCAGCTGATACTGGGTCACTTACCTTTGCCTTCACTCTGCTGAGTTGATGAATTATTTAAGTCAACTTTTCTTGTCAGTAAAGGCTTATGGTGTTTGTATGACAAACAAAATAATACACAGTTGTTTGTAGATATGGAATTTCTCTTCTTGTGTTCAACTCAAAATCCATTTACAGTGTACCATGATCATTGGTTGTTTTGGTTAGGATCTTTTACCCAAAATGTTAAAAACTAAGAGTGCATCACAGCACTATTTACTGATCTCCCTTGAATAAAACAAAAGAAATGAAAAAAAACCATTCTTGGCTTCACCTTTGCATTCCCAGGACTGATAAGATGAAACTTTTTCCTTACAATTTTTCATTAACTACCATGCAGACAGTCAAAAAGAAACAAGAACATTACCATTTTGGAGGAACATTGTTTTGATATAATTTCAGATTCTCAGGAACACCCAAAAGGGTCAACTTTCAGATCCTTAGAGTCAATGAATTGTGCAATATCATGCAAAGATGAAGTCAGATGACTGAAGTATCAGGTTTCATGTATGTATGCGTATGTCAAAATTCCCCACAAAAATAAAAAGGCTAGTCAATACCTTAACTGAATATAGAGCAATCGTTTTGCTCAACCATCATATTTCATCGATAAAATCATCGTTTTGATCCTATTTCTTTTTATTTCAATAACATTTTCATTTCAATTGTACTTTATACACCGAGTGAGTGATGAAAATTTGGCGCAAGCCTTATAATTTTTTACCTTGGGATCTCTGGTAGATATTTTGACCGAAATGGTTTGAATATAACTTAAAAGCTATACTAAAATTTCCTGCAGATATAAGCTTACTCAGCAAATGATAGCCGCGTATCTCACCTCTGTTAACTTCTCAAAACCCTTCTCGTGTCCCTTTGAACGTTCGCACTTCACCTTCTTCGCAAACCTTCTGTTCCCGTCCATTATGATGGCAACGTGTTTAGGAATCTGACCGGCTTTGATGACATTATTACAGAACGTTCTTATGAAGGAGGTTTTCCTCTCTTCCTTAAACCACGACATAACACAAGTTTAGTACTCTTTTCACATAACACGATTCAAAACAGAAGAAGCATCTCGCCGGCCGGTCACGATTTTACTGAAATTTGTCGCGTGTGAGCATGCGCACTGCGTCCTTTATGATTATGCATGATGTCATGACAAAAAGAAAGTCGAATGCTGTTTGCCGCCATGTCACGCTTTAACCGTTGATGGCGAAAAGAACGAACGTTTTCTTCAATTGAGATGACGGTAGGATTATTTTGGCAAGAAGAACATTTTGTTCATACAAGCCTTAACCCAGAATGGTGAACACCGAGGACGAGGATGTTGAAAGAGGTTCGTTTCGTTCGGTCACATTTTGTCTCCTCTGCCTGTAACCTTATAGTTCTTTTCTCTTGTCCGAAATCCTACAGAACTTTATTTCCTGATCGCGAAGTTCCTCTCGAAGGGCCCCTGTGTACGTGCTGGATTGGTAAGTTCAACTTGCGTGGGTTTATTCCGTTTAAATTTCGAACCAACACGTTCCGTTTCTCACGCAGGCATTGAAAGAGGAGTTGGTCGAACATCAGGTAAGTACCCCTTTTCTCTAAAACCCGTTGGACATAGGTGCAGTTACACCTCTACGATAACATTATATATTTTACAGCAAAGAAAGCTCCTCAGTTGAACAGTTTTGACCCCAGCGAGGTAAGCAGACAATAGATTTTAATTCATGCCATGTTGATAGTTGATCCTTTCCTGTATGTCCTCTCTTAGCTTTTGCGTCGTCGTGTGGATTGGAGGGGCGAAGAACATGACCAAACCTACGAGGAAACGGTACACTTTTACCCCATTTACAGATCTTGTCGACTGCGCGATTTAAAGCTTTTTCTCGACTTGCAGCCTTGAAAATTTATTGGGGATTTTTAAGCGGGGAACAAAATTTTATTTTCCTAGCATCGTGTGGGCGAAGCCCGACAAAAAATGGAGAAATTTATTTTCCGAGCGTATTTTCGACTGGCAAGCAGATTGTGTTTTTTGCAGCGTTCATTACGAAATTTAGGCTGTGTTTGACACCCAACAACTTATGCATACCAAGCCTTTGTCTATTCATATGCTAATCAGTTATTTATGGTTTTTATTTCAAGCGAGCCAATCAGATCAGAGGGTGCTGCGTGTCGGCTCAGTTTCCTATTGTATTGCAAATGGGAGATTGAAATTCCAGCTGTCAACACGACGTCAGAATAATATAAATAGCATTTCATTTCCGCCGCTTAGTGGCTTAAGATCTAATATCTAGCTCGTCGTGTTACTACTGAGGACAGATTCGCTCGCGCTCGTTTCTCTAGTATTCATTTCGTTTCGATTTCAAAGTTTCAGTCTTGATCGGGCGTAAAAAAACACATCAAAGTTGCTCTGAACAATTTTATTTCGGTTTCCTTTATGCAAAATAAACACATTTTGTTTTCTTGTTCTGTAAAGAAGGCCTGGTTACCACATTGAACGTTTGCGATCTTCTGTACCATATATTTTTTGTGGTCTTGCGGTTTTGAAAATATAATTTTTTCCTGTGGCATTAAATGTGTAGAAAATCTGAGGGAAACCATAGGGTATTATGAATCTACAACGCCAATATTTTTTCCATTAGGTTACCGAGAATAACCACATACCAGATGATTTCTTACTGCGAATAGCTAAACGGCTCGGACCTTTGGTCGAGCAATGTGTACCAGGGAGTGTAGAGGGCTATCGTTCCTTGCTCGGAGCTGGAAGGCAGAATTTGTTGCGGATATCTTCAGGTACTACGCTGCGTGTGCTGACTGCATGAAGTTTGATTCATTAACTTTTAAATAAATTCTCTTCTCTGAAATGCCGAACGAATGTTATTTTGCACGTGGAACATGTTGGAAGTGACCCAGACTTTCAACCACAATCTATGGCTAAAAAATATTTTTGCTAGATCAAATGAACGATCCTTTAGAGCATCATATAAACTTGATCCCACCAACTTCAGCCTCTTGTTCCCAAAATACTTCCTCTGTCAGTACAACTTGAAATTTACTAG
This sequence comes from Pocillopora verrucosa, assembly GCF_036669915.1. Lineage (NCBI taxonomy): Eukaryota > Metazoa > Cnidaria > Anthozoa > Scleractinia > Pocilloporidae > Pocillopora > Pocillopora verrucosa. The sequence goes on along the minus strand of NC_089320.1, from coordinate 17,522,240 downwards.
TGTGAAGCTAGTCTTCACCTAGAGTGAAGCTTACAGACTGGAGCAAGATAAAGTTATGTGGAAAAAACTCTATTAGGAAAAAGCTCTGTTAATTTCCAGATTAATTTCCAGTTAATTTTTTAATTTTTAGTGCACATATGAAATGCCTTTCATTTAATTATTATTTTTTCTAAGAACCAAGCAAACCAAGTGTGAGCTCATTAGCTGTTTGTTATCATGGAGCACCATTATTGCCACCAGTAAAAAGAAGGATTCCGGGAAATATTGGTGAGATGTTGAACAGAAACAATTCTTAGTGTCTATTCACAACAACATCAAACAAAATTTATATATTTTAGCAATTAAAATACATATCTAACAATCCCTACCTGCAAAATAGCAAAGCTAATGGAGGAAATAAATAGCAGTAAAAATACACTGTAGGAAATGCACCTTTGTAGGGTTGAAATCGAGTGGAATAGTGATTGCTAGGAAAATGGTCTGTTCATGCAGTTCACTTGTTTTTGTATTTTTCCTCAATGGACTCAGAATATATCCTGCCTTAATGTTCCTGAGTTCCTGAGTGTTTCTATGTTGTGATTATTACTCTTCTACCTTCTTTAAGAAGACCTCTGAGGTAAGCCATTTAATAAAAAAATGATACCTTAACTAATTCCTTTCATGGTATTTCAGGTCATGTGTTATGCAGCAGAGAGATCAGTGGAACGTCCAGTATCAGAAATGTGGCACAACCAAATCTTTACACAAAAATATCTATGGTGAGTTTTTTCTACTCCTAAAAACCACAAGTATTTGTACATAGCTTACGTCAACTTTCTTGAGCCTGCATGTTATAAAGGTTAGTAACACCTGTTTGTGTTTTTTTCTATAGCATCGCAGAATACTTGGTCATCTTTCTGCTGTATATTGTGTGCTCTTTGACAGAAGTGGCAAATGCATTGTTACGGTAAGTTGATTTTAAAGAAGTCCAATAGACATTGAAGTAAAAGAACTAAAGACTGAATAAACAAATTGTGAAAACCCTTCACAAACTAGAGATATTCTCCTAGCTTGTAAGAATAATATTCTCCACTTTGCTTGTTCCTCAGCCAGTGACAGTTCATGTTTAGTACTTCCCAGACCTTATCATTTGGTTATTACAAATGAAGCTGCTGGCGATAAAAGGAATTTGTTCATATTTGAATTGTCTCGCAGGGTGCTGATGACAGCTTGGTTAAAATCTGGTCCAGTGAAGATGGTAGACTTCTTGCCACTTTGAGAGGACATCAAGCTGAGATATCTGATATTGCAATTAGCTATGAAAACAACCTTGTTGCAGCTGGAAGTTGTGATAAGGTATTGTCCGATCATTATTATTTTATAGCAGAGCTCGCAGAGCGTAGCTCCATAATTATACAAAATAGTAGTAACCCATTAAGCCAAAAAATTTTTGATGTATGATTGTACAAGTGTACAAGGTGCTACTTTTGACATGCATGGTCAACTGTACTGCAGGCACACCAACCCCACAGCTTTGTTCAGTAGTTCAGTGGTCAGTGCACTGGGCTCCGAGTTGGAGGATCTGGGTTCTAGTCCTGGCCAGGACAAGTTGTGTGGGAAAAAAAAATGCAAGCTCTGCTTTTAGGCTTGGATAAATCTATATATTATTGTAGGAGACTGATTTTGGTGTCACTGAATCAGCCTTTATTGCTGTATTTGTACATGATTGCTTTTAACTCTTTCAATTCCAGATCTCACCAGTGATTATCCATAGTGTCTGTCATACAATCCTTATGATGTTAGCCTAGAGATTTTGGTGTTGGATCAACAATAATTCCTTATTGCTACACATGAAAAAATTACATGAGTAGCTAAATATGAGTGCATTTTTCATGTAACACAAGTACAAAGTTGTAACATGAGTGAAAATTACAAATAGCTTGTGTGCGCAGTCAAAATTTTGTCTGTCTTGACTATCTGTGATCCTTCTTTCATGTCAATAAGTAATAACATGAATTCAAGAACAATTTGGTGTAAATAAGTATGAGTAAAATTTTCAAAGTCAACAAAATTGCACAAGCCTGTAGGGTGAGTGCAATTTGTAGCCTTGAAAAATTCAGAAGTGCTTATTCACACCAAATTGCACTCCATTTCATGTCATAACTTATCAATAATTGATATTTTTCTTTATTCTCATCACTTGTCTGCTTGATGTTGTATTTATATTATAAGGAGAAATTATCTCTTGCTTACCTAGTGGAGGTAGTGAAAGAGTTATGGTACTTTGTGGCTGTGTCTATTAATCATAACCATTACAGTTTCCTCAAATGTAGATAGTGCATTAGCTGTTTTATTTTTCACTTATCATTCTGTACAGCTGTTCAGCTAAATCTACTAATCGCAGAATTGATCCTAACAACCATAGCAACAACTACTTACCCTGGATGAAAACTGGGAAATTTCCCAAATGGAGGAATTTTTTATTTTAGACACTGTCTCTACCAGAGATGTTTGTCCTAAATGTATTTGCTTTTTCAGGAATTTGTAACAGTTATGATAAATTGGTAACAGGACTTTGTGTTGTTTAATTGAGTCTGTAATCATTCTCATGTCGAATATTGTTAATCACTGGTATGATTAAAGACCATGTGATTACAGACTCCACTCGGTCCTATTACCATTATCTTCAACATGTGCCAAGTATACTTTCAACTCAGTAAGTGAGCAAGTGATGTTTTTTGAACTGTTTCAGGTGATTCGGGTGTGGTCTATAAAATCCACAGTTCCAGTAGCAGTGCTCCAGGGACATACAGGCATGATAACTTCTCTTCAGGTGTGGTACTTGAAATAGTTTTTGTTTCTAGAATGGAAAATGTATTCTGTAGCAATTATTTAATTGTTAATCAATTTTCTTCAGAACAGAGTTTTAATTATTAATGCTGTAATTTTTTTCATCTACAGTTTTGCCCTTCACCATTAAATGAATCAAGGTATTTAAATTTTCAGGTTCCTCTTTCTTGGTTTGTTTCTTACTTAATTTGAGAAATCACAAAAGTGATAGCTAGATTGTGTTTAAGGGTTATGATTTTTCTCCCCCACGTGTGACATAATATCAATGGCTGATGTTGATTTTCCGAGCTGCGATGCTACTGGGTCAAAACATGGTATAAATCAAATCTTTCAAGGCAAAGTTGAGCCCAAAGACTGAAAAAAAATGTTTGAACATTGATACTTAATCTATAAGCTGCAATTTAAAAATGGTTCAATTTTAGGTTTCAGTTCCCTGTTAAGATTTCCTTTTTTTCAAGTCCATCAATATCCTTATTTATTTTACAACTTTTTTTTTTGTCTGTCTACACGCTTATGATAACTAAATTTATATTTGTGGTGGTAGTAGTATGATAAAAGGGGTAGGTGATGTTTTAGCTTTCATTAGTTTTGTTTAGTGTGCATTATTGTTATAAGAAAAACATATTTATCTAATGTGCCTTTCCTTATCTCAAAAAATTCAGTAAAGCTTTACACCATTTCATTTGGTTATCTTGCCATTTAAGTTTCTTAAAAAATAGCCTTAATCTAAATTGAAAGAGAAATACTCTCATGTATCGTAAGCCAACAGTGATGTAGTTTGAATTATGCATTTGTTTATTTTATCGTAGGTATCTGGTGTCCACTGGTGGAGATGGAACAGTTTGCTTTTGGAAATGGGATTTAGCAACCTTAACTTTTGAGTGAGTGTTGAAAATAGTATGGCATACTCTGCATTACACACAAGTCAGTTTGCAAAGCAGGAATGGCACAGTAGTGAGAGCACTTGCCTACCACCATCATGGCCCTGGTTTGATTCCCAGACCTGGTATCACATGTGGATTGAGTTTGTCATTGGTTCCTGTCTTTGCTGCAAGGGTTTTCTCTGGCCCCTCCAGTTTTCCTCCCTCCACCAAAACCAACATTCCAAATTCCAATTTGACCTGGAAATTGTGGATAAGAAGAACCACCTTGTGGAATGTCTATTGCTAAATTCTCATTTATTCCCATTCCCATTTTAACCCTTTCACTCTCAAGATCTAATTAGTAATTCTCCTTACTATCTGCCATACAATTCTTATGATGTTAGTTCAGAGAATTTGGTATTGCATCAACTAATAATCCCATGATTGGTATTCTTCCCTATTCTCATCACCTGCCTAGTTGATATTGTATTGATGTTGTAAGGAGAAATTCTGTCTTGGTCACTTGTGGGAGTGAAAGGGTTAAGTATTTGAGCTGTCTTGAAATAGGCAAGATTCACAAGTCAAATCCATGTACAGCTTAAAGAAATGTTTGTATTAGTCAAATTTTAACCTCCTTGTACTTCTTTTTTTTAAGCTCCAAGCCTATTAGATTCATTGAGAAGTCACGACCTGGAACACAGATGGTGTGTTCCTCATTCAGTCCAGGTAACATCATACAAAGTACTCTTAGTCAGTGTTTCTAAATTATTAATTTTCTGCTGCACCATTGAATAACATACAAGTTGTGGAGTTCAAGATGCATAATGAGATTGCAAGGCTGTTAATCGTTTAGTGGAACTCACTTGAATCAACTGTGAAAGCTCTTTGAGCTGCTTCATTTAGAAAATCTATGTTTTGACAATGATTACCTAAGAAATAGTAATCAAACATCTTGCACATGCATTTTATTTTTAATTCATCGTATACAAAGCTTTTGTCAAAGGCAAGGAAACTACAAAAAGTAAAAATTGGAAAATGAAAATGAATGAGATGAAAATAAACAAATACTGAAAGAACTGGGAATATTAAGAATACTTACTACAGACTAACAATGATAACCATAACAGGAAGTTCTTTATGTTGACATGTAGCTTTTAACTTCCATGTTTGCATGGTTTTATAGAAAGATGCACTAAACCTATTAATTTTATAATCTAAATTTGCTTTTAGTTCTATGTTTTATGTCTCTAAGACATACAGTACATGTAGTGGTATCTGTACAATGATTTGGTTTCTTTTTTTTTTTTTTTGCTGTAGGAGGAACATTCTTAGTGTCAGGAAGTACAGATCATTATATAAGAATATACCAAATGACTCCAGGGCCACCAGAGAAAATTGCTGAGTTAGATTTCCACAGTGTGAGTTTAATTTTATACTTAGCATTTCTCTTGTGAAGTCTTGAAACCAGTTCTGGATTGATTAAATTTTGATCTTTAAACATACCTGTTTCTTCTCTAGGATCATGTGGACAGTATTCAATTTAGTCACAAAGGAGACAGGTTTGTTTGCAATGATGGGTTGTTTACTGTTAGGAATGAACAAATAGCATATCCAAATATACCAAAAGTTACCTTTGTGGCCTGAAAATCCCTACTAAAGGTCTTTACAAAAAAACCCAGATAGAAATGCAGCAAAAATTTCCAATCATAGGCCAAATGAAAAGCTCTTCATTCAAACTGGTGCTTCATCTTTATCAAATTTACATGCTATTAAAATTTCTATCAAAGAATTATACACCATGTGACTCCATGTACTTGTAGCTCCATTTAGAAGTCAATCTTCAGTTTAAAGATTTTGAAATCATGTTTCCTTTGTGAATGTCCTTGAATACAAGATTGCAAAATATGGGTTTCAAGTCAAACTGAATATGTTAGTCATCTTGAAACATAAAACATTAAAAATTGCCAATCTGCACACTTCTTCTTAATGGTGTGTAAAATGGGCCATAAAGTTATCTCAACTGTTTCATTTGGGATTATGAAACAATTCATTGCTAAGTCATAAATTTTCTGACTTATATAATGTATGTAGTACATATCTTATCTAATGTATGTAGAAAGTGAAATAATTGAGAGATGTAAAATAATATATCTTTTACAGATTTCTCAGTGGATCAAGAGATGGCACAGCTAGGATTTGGTATTTTCACAGATCAGCATGGAGACCCATCTTGATTGATGTCAGCAAGAGACTTCCAAAGTATGTTTCATGATTGAACTCTTTACTTCAAATATCTTTCCAATTTATCTTCAAAAATGACTCTCCTGTCCCAAAGTGTGGATGAGTTATTAAACTCATCATTTTTCAGGCATTATGCATAGTCAGAGTTGTCTAGTTGTCTAAGAGCTAGAAGAAGGCAGACTCGGGGAGTGGCTCTGAAGGTGTTGACTTGTGACTTTCACCATAAATTCAAGATGTTTAAGATATTAGTTAATGCAAATGGATTATAAAACTTGGTACCTACATGTAATAAGGACTTTTTAATTTTAAGCAAGTTGCCCACCTACTTCTGATCCTGAGGAAAACCCTAGTAAATATTGAGTACTTTTCTGAATGAGTGGATTATTGTCAGTAGATTTTGTAATTTAATTGGCTTTGTTTGACTTGTTTTGTTTATAAAGTTGCTTTATTTAACCTCACAGTTCATCACCAGTAGAAGAGTCAGTCAGAGCTCTGAAGCCAAGAGTTACCATGGTAAGACTTGGTAAACTTAGTGATAAATTGAATAATTTTGAAATATGCATTACAAAATAATTTATATAATGATGTGTGGGGAGTTCAGGGATGCAGAAACTGCTGATCCAGTATTTTCCATACTTTTGTTTCAATTTTTGTAATTAGTAATCACACTGAGAAATGTTCCATTTTTTGCTGTATCAGGTCGGGTGGGATCTGTGGGATCAGCATGTGATTACAGCTGTTAATGACAATACACTGAAAGTGTGGGAAGCAGCTACAGGAAATCTCTCACTTGTTCTCTGTGTAAGTATCAGTATTGTTAAGAACTGAAATCCATAGTGGCACCATCATTTGAGGATACTGTATGGTACAGGAATGCCAAAGTTAGAGTTTGGCTTTGAATAAGCCCAACCTTCCAATTTAAATCTGAGGAAAAAAGTAAATCAGTGCTCCATGGTGTGCCAAAATCATTAATTGGTCCCCAGAATGAAAAAAATTTGGTTGTCAAGAGAAAACATTGCAATTTATTAAATGACTACTGCACACCAAATAGAAACAAAAAATGTCACCTGAATTTTCCCCACTCCTAATGAGAGGCTTTGTACCTCATGTTGGTAGTAGCACCCAACTACATGTAGTGTCTTGGAGTCAGGGGTTCAAGTCCTGTTGAAAGCAAAGCTATTTTTTTAAGGTTTCTTTTCTGTAATTGCTGAAATTGTGGCTCACTTGTGAAGAGCATTACTTTACTTGAAAATGTTTCTAGTTGCCCAAATGGTTGTAGCCCAGGGCCAGGTTGTTCAAAGCTGGGTTAAGATAACCCAGGGTTAGTGTGAAATCCGATTTCAGATCTAAAAGCTTTAAAAGAAAGTTAAATCGAATTCTTTTTGTCTAGAGTATGACTATTTGATGCTTTGAAAAGGACACTGAAAATTTTCCCAAAAAGGCTTTAGAGTAAAGGAATAAAGAAACCCAGATTAAAATCTAACCCTGGGTTAGCACTAATCGGCCTTCGAACAACTGGGCCCAGTGCTCCAAATATTGTTCCAACTGTAGTTTAACTGTCCTCTTTGTGTTGGAGCCCTCCTTTCTTATGTATACCTTCCCTGTTCATGAAAACATTTCCTCTGGGAAAAAAAGTTGTGCATTAATACTTTCCGTTCCTTACATGTTCATGCTAGGTACAATTTAGGTTCATTTTGGGTGTGAATTACACTGAATGATATCAAATTTACTTCTTCAGGGACATCAAGATGAAGTGTTTGTCCTAGAGGCTCATCCAACAGACCCCCATGTTCTTCTAAGTGCAGGTGAAACATGCTAAACTGAAGTCAAAATAAGGGCTGATAAACTTGGTTGAAGCATGAAAATAGCAGTCCATTAAAGAAAAAAAAGAAAAGATTCTCACTATCATGCCAAATCATTTTAAGTGATTAAACATTGATTGCATTGGCTGGGGAGTGGGGATGGCATAATGGTGAGAGTGCTCACCTTCCACTGCTGTGGACTGGGTTCAATTCCTCACCTGTCATAAGCAGGGTGAGTTTGTTGTTGGTTCTCATCCTTTCACGGAGGGCTTTTCTCCTCCTTCCACAAAAACCTTCATTCCAAATTTCATTATGACCTGGAAACAGTGCTCAAGAATAGCCACCTCGGGGAGTGTCCATTGCAAACTTCCCACGATTCTGACTTTTGCTTAATTTCTGTTGTCCGTTTGATCTTCCCTAAATTATGATGGAATTACTTTAAGACACTGAAACTGGCTATCTATGTGGAGAGTGAAGCACACATTGAAGACAAGCATTTTGATGGAGTTCACATCTCTCAACTTCTTTCATTTTTCTTGGCTCCTGGAATCTGTCTTGATACCATACTCAACAGTTCCTTTTTAATGGCTTGGGCCTAATTTTTGTTTTTGGCAGGTCATGATGGATATGTTATTTTGTGGGATCTCCGAACTGGCGTTAAAATCACGAGTTTCTATAATTCAGTGAGTACACTCATGCTTTGAGCAAGCCTCTGACTCCCAAGATCTGATGAGTAGGTCTTCTAGTTGCAATCTTTGTGATGAATTTGGTGTTATATGATCACAATAGAATCTTCCAGCTGAAATACTACTGTATCTCTTCTCTTTACCTATTTGCCTAATGTTGAATTAATTTTTCAAAAATTCAAAATGTAGATTAACAACCTTGTGCTCTTTCCTTTCAGCTTGAAGGTCAAGGCCACGGGGCTGTGTTCGATTGCAAGTTTTCACCGGATGGCCTCAAATTCGCCTCAACAGACAGTCACGGCCATCTGTGTATCTTTGGTTATGGTTCAAGTGATCGTTACAGCCAGGTAATTCGGTGACACATTTTATAACACACTCTTATCTACTACGTGTTCCACGTTACCTTTTATCCTGTAATTTTCACGGAGTGGTTTTCGATTAAGAGTCACAAGACCGAGAGAAAATTCATCAAACGGCCATCAGAACCAGGGAAAATGTCACGGCTCAAAATAGCAACAAACATACAGCTTGAAGCGCGGGAAAACGCGAGTGAACAAATTGTAATCGAGTTGAGTTTTGCATTTGATTAGCCGAAAAGTTGGACGAGACATTTAGATACAGTGCAGTGAAATAAAAGCAAATCAAGCCCGAATCACTTTCGACACTGAATAAAAAATTTCTCTAAAGAAAGATGTTGATATTTGTCTCGAACGTGGGACAGCTCATGGACAGCTCACATGTGAGCTCTCTGGGAGTTGCATTCATTGGTCTTGCGCCGCCACATCTTGCAGTCTGCTTTTTTTGCAGCTTTGTGTACACTTTTCGCCCCGAGCTTGCCTCGCAGCTTGACTTGTAGGCAATCCGGGTGACTTTGATCTCAGATAAAAACTGAGCATTTTCATTTACACATTTCGATTGTCTCACTGCAGGTTCCTAGTGAACAGTTTTTCCACACAGACTACAGACCACTTATAAGAGATTCCAACAACTACGTTCTTGATGAACAGGTACGCACTTGCCCTTTGCCAAACGTGATTAATTAGAGCACATTCCACAGGAGAGGAGGAGTTTTGGGAGAATGTTCTTAGAATGTAAAGAGCATTTTAAAATTAGATTTATGCCATTGAAACTTTTTCCTTTCACCTTCCATCCAAAAATCGGGTAAAATTTACCTTATGAAAAACGTGTGTATGTACGCATGAGAAATCTTCAGGGCCGATGGTTTGGGCCATACACCATTGTCTCCACTAAAAGGTATTATCGGCAACCACTTTTTTAGAAGTGAACCTGACAAGATTCTAGGCTGTGAAAGAATACTTGCAATGGACCTGCCAACTCATTCAGGAGAAGTACTACTGTAGTAATACTCCTTCTTGCCGCAAGAGAATGGAAAATAAATGCTGTAGCTATGCAAGTAGGTACCTTAACCCTGACTATGCATGTATTTGTTTTGCAGACCCAGACGGACCCACATCTCATGCCTCCTCCATTTCTGGTCGATGTAGACGGCAATCCTCATCCACTGCACTTTCAGCGTCTGGTGCCAGGTCACGGAAGCAATGTCCGCGACCCACCCAGGCCTGCCCTTCAACCCCCTCCCACACCAAGGGAAGATCTTCCTCCCCTACTGGCAGAGATCGAAGCTGCTGAGGCGCAGGAAAGGCAAATATTTCCAGGTTTGTTAAAATGGTTTATTTTTTTATATATATATATTTCCAGGTTTGTTAAATTGTTTTATTTTTATATATATAACCGATCTAACGCAATCTCTTGATATAAATGATCAAGAATATTAAGTAAATGAACGCTGGAAACGGTCCAGTCCCCCTGAGACTATATGTAGGTTCGGTTTCCGCCGTTCTCTCCAGTGTAGTCATCGATCTGCCCGATCCAAAGATCGCGGGCTCATTTCCGGAATTGCGGCCCAATATCGAAGCTACTCTTAAAGTCCGCTATAACCAACGGGACGCACCGATTGAAAGTTCTAACCCCTTTAACCGCGAAAAGTGATCAACTTGTGACTTCTCCAAACAATGTAAATATGTTATCCAGTAAGAAGGTGATGAGAACGCACTTATTTATCAGGGGGACTGTGTTTTCTTTACATATCACCAAATTCTCCCTCCTTATTTGTGAGAGGATGCGTTTAACCTGAGGGGAGAATGACTGATCAGATCTTGGGAGTCAAAGTTTATTTGTAAAAAGTAAAGTTTGTCTTAACCTTTCCACCCTAACATCAGCATTTGTATTTTCCGTACCGTTCTCCATACATTTCTTAAAGTGCTGACAAGGAGAATTTGTTTAACAATCAAGAGCTTCTTTGGTTGGTGATCATTTTCTTTTTTCTCGTGACCCTGATGTGTGATTCAGGGGTGATATTGTAAGGAGAAATTAGACGCTAGTCACTCCTTGGGGACAAAAGATTAATGGGCTTTGTTAAACTTGGTCTTTCTCCTGCTTTTTACAGCAGGTCTTCATTCCCCTCCACCTCATGGTCAGGGAGCAGTACCTCCCCTCCAGAGCCCCGGAGGAAGCCGTAACTATGGCATGCGTCAGATGGGTGACGTGGAAGGAGTTCGGCTGGTTCACGGTAACGTGCCTGTGATTCAGGACGTGTCTGAGTCTGACACTGCAGCGTGGAGAAATAGACGAATTGTGCCTGATAGCAAGCCAAGCATCGCTAAGTAAGTGTTTACAACACATTTTAACCGAGTGTCGTAAAGCCATAACCTTAAGTAACAATAATGATTTTCATTGGCTGGATGGCTAATCAGGACTAAAGAAAATGCCAAGAGGCGCCAATCCAAACTTAAGGCAAAATTCAAGTCGCGTTTGGTTGAACATAGTTTTGAATCTGATTGATCGAAAAGGTGGCGTGAGCCTTTTTGGACCAATTATTAACGTGGGAAAGCAATAAGATTTCGCGTTACCTTCGAAACTCGACACTGGGTAGAAAGTTGTTCTTAAATGGTTAATTTTTCCTTCATATTCTGAGACAAAAATAGACTCAATCTTAAATGTGTTTGTACTTGTAGGAGTGATGTGGAGAGACGGCTGTTACTGGGAAGAGAAGAAATGTTGAACTATCTTAGAGAGAAAAAAAGACGAGCCTTGCCCTCGACATCCAAAAGAGTAAGTACTCTGTTGATTGAGCCCCCTAAGGATAAGATGCTGAAGACATTTGGAGATCGGTCTTTTCAGGCAGCAGCACCATACTTATGGAACAGACTTCCTCATGAAATTAGAATGATTAAGTGTTTGGATAAATTTAAAAAAGCTATTAAAACGTTTCTGTTTAATGAAGCTTTTTGTAATCATTAACTCAGATATATTACATTAAAACAATTTATTCTTATATATTTTTAGCTACCATTACTATTGTAAATTTTATTTAGATATATAAGGTTTTTAATTTTTATTCAGTGTAAAGCACTATTGATCTGTACATGTAAATAGGGCTATACAACTAATAAATTATTATTATTATTATTACTTATTGACGTGAAGACTAGAAAGTATTTGTATGGCAGTCTTGAGTAACAATGTGTTGCTATATTTTAAGTCTGAAAGGTATATCTAGTAGTTTAACAGCCCTTGTTTGGTATAGAGTCTTTTAACGTCGGGTAAATGGTTTTCGATTATTTAGTACTGAATATTTTTGTCTCTCGTTCAATTCAAAGGTGACGGTTCATGTACCAGAACCACGAGTTGCCGAAGAAAGACCTCAGCAGGCTGCTCGTCGCACCTCAAATCGGCGGAATGCTGGACAGAGCTCTCGTGGAACAAGGAGACAAACTTACTCCACCAGAGCTACTGCCTCTATGGACGTAGAGGAATCAGCTGAAGAGGAGGCAGCAGCTACGCCTAGCGATACTGAAGAAGAAGACGAGGAAGATGAATGGTCTGAGAGTAGTAGGTATGTGGGAACACGGTTCTGGCTATATCGTTGTGTAGGGTATGCGTGACAGAGAAGTTACTTGACGGCCTAGGGCTGGTGTGTGACTTGAGTAATTTTTCACTGACTGTTTACTCTTATCAACAGTGAATCAAGTGAGTACTCGGATTGGACGGAAGAAGTTGGACTTAGAACACAGCAACAGACTGAGAACCGCCGTCCAAGGTGAATACATTTTTTTTTTTTTTTTGAACACGTAATTTTTAGAATCTTCTTTTGTCATAAAGTGTCTTTTTTTTTTTCCATTATCTTCTTGTGGTCAGCGGTGACTATGCACGTTCGAGCAGGCGAAGAAGAGAACCTCTGCAGTCTTCCTCCACAAAGAGAAAGACCTCAAATCTTTTGTCCAAATCTTTCTTTGGATTGATTGTCAGAAAGGTGCTACATCACGGTCTCTGCATCTTCGAAAATTTGCTGAGCCTTAACTTTTTTAGTTCGTCAAAGGCAATTCGTGTCAATCCTTTATCGTTAGTCAGTCTCGTTCCGTTTTGTTTACTCATAACTTTTTATGTTTTCTACCCTGACAAACGATTATTTCAAGATTCAATACTAAAAAAAAAAATCCAACTTATGCTAAGATGATTTCAGATATGGTGAATTATCTCTTGTGATATGTGCTTATTCATTCTCAAGGCGGGTGTGTAGAGTACTGAGTACATCAGAGGAGGAAGGGACCGAAGCGACTCAGCCAGGTCCCAGCTCCCCTCAGCGGCAACCCAAGGTTAAAAAAGAAAGTAAAAAAGCCAAGAAACCTGCTAAGAAAAAGAGAGTAAGTAAAGGTTTTATATGACCTGCGTTTGGTATTCATCTGTGCAATGATGGTGTATTAATTTTGTTTTTTTGTGATCTGGCTTGAATTGTTCTTGAGTGTTGTTTCTCTATTACAGAATGAAGTGTTATCAGGTTTGTTTGAAAAAAATACAAACAACGTGTGCAACGAGGTTGTCAGAAAAACAGAGAAACATGATGTAATTCATTCGTGTTTTGTTTTCAGCCGGCCAAAAAACCTAAAGTAGACGAAGTTCAGGAGTTACTCAGCTTATATCAGCCACCAGACTGGCTGATCTGCACAGTCACGCGCATCTCACCATACGTACCTCAGATTGGTGACGAGGTAAAGGAGATTGTCTTTGTTTATCTGTTGAAAAAGTTTTTGTCCTAATAGGTGTTTTCTCACGAGTAGTCTACTTCAGGCTTTCATTGGTTTCTTTTCTTTCTTTCTAACTTTTTCTTGATTCTCGCGTACTGAACTATAGACTTAGCTACTGGCGTTCAGAAAGTTAGAGAGTTTTTATGGTGCGCAAAATCGTTGGAACCCTTATGTTCCCTCGATTGCCTTTGCGCAACCCAAAATTCACAAATCGGTGGTGGTTGTCTGACGGATAAGTGAGCCGAAGTACAAATGTTTATCTAGGGCACTCAAATTAAGCGGGTCTTTTTTCTTTGGTTCTTGAGAAAAGTTTTCAATTAAAGTTTGCGTCAAAATGCCAAAACATGGGTGGTTGAACTGATTAAAATACATAACACTCACGCGTGCCGCCTTCCGACACTCACGCAGATGCACCCTAATGCCTAATGTTCACGTACAACACAGCAAGACCCTCTTCCTTGCGCAGAAATTATCATTCATTGTGCGCGCAGATTCCTATCACTTCCATTCTCATCACTAGCATTAAACGCGTGCCCGCGCAACACTCGCATGCCTTTGTCTGCCGAGCGCTTTCTTACGCATACGAAACGAACTTTTGGTGTGTTCTTGATGTTTTAAAATTCACTTAAGAATCATCTTATTTTCCAGCTGTGAACGACCTGGTTTCATCTCTATTTTCAGGTGTATTATTTCCGTCAAGGCCATGAACTGTACGTAAAGGAAGTGATTGCGCTGAAAAGTTACGAAATCAATCCAAAGAAGCAGTGTTTCTATAAACTGAGATTAAAGGTAGGCTACCTTAGCCTTCTTTATCACGTTCAAAGGGGGTAAGTTTCTAAAGAAACCGTGGTGCTGCGTTGGTGGGAGAGAATAACAGGGTAATTTAGTTTTATCAACTGAGTTGGTACCTTAAATAAGCCACCGTAAAGAGTTTCAAAGCTGACGTTTCGAGCGTTAGTCCTTCGTCAGAGCGATCGGAGGAACTGTGGAGTGGGTGTGTGTTCATATGCAGAAAATGAAGTTACGCTATTGTTGGGAAGATGGTGATGACGAAGTTTAGTTTCGATATTCTTGTCTTCACTATAATTTTTTGTCTTTTTTTGTAGGCTGAAGAGCTGTGTCGCATTGTAAGTCTGCATTACTCAGCTGGTCCACCAACTCTTTGCTGCTTAAAACTAGGTAACCTCTCTGCTCTTGATTTTGCTCCAAATGCATTCCTTCTAAATTAGCTGTTCGAACACGTGCTAGTTTACCTTTGGAAACGCACTTATTAACAAAAATTCTTCGTCAAACTGAATATACTGTATCTTGAATTTCTTATTTACCTATTTACGATGTCCCTGACAAGTGTCCTCATCAAGTCCTCTAAACTAGGAATTTTCGTCCATGACAACTCTTTCGTGAAGACTTTTCTTCGGGTTTGGACTAGGAGGTGTGTCGAGGAAAAATTTTTTTCATAACTTTCCATCAAATGTCTTGAGAAAATCACGGCTTCGGTTGCCTAGACAAGAAATATTGATAAAGTTCACCTAAAGAATTTCCTATTTACTTTTAATCGCAGCTCTAATAAATCCAGAGACAGGCAACAGCACAGGAGCAACGTTCACTGTCAAGTAAGAGAATACTGCCTATTGATTGGTTTATTATTCCGTACTCAAAATGTTAAATACATTCTTTGCGAACGCATGATTGGTGCTGGGTTTCTTTGCTGAAGTATTCATTGATTTCACTTCTTTTGCCAGATATCACGACGTCCCAGATGTGTTAGACTTCCTTGTATTGCGGCAAGCTTATGACGCGTCCATAAACCAAAACTGGAGACCTGGTATGTTAAGTCAGTTTAACTGTAGGCGATGAAGGCTTTCCTCCAATTTATCAAGTACGGTCTGACGCGACCATCTCCTAGCTGCCTAGCTGTGGATTTGTGTCATTGTATTGATATAATCTTACACCAACACCTCAAACTTGCGTTACCCCGGTATGACTATCCACTTTTAGTGGCCCTTTGCAACCTTATTCTTGACAAAATCATGGAGAATTCCACCTTTTTCGAGAACAATTTTGGAAAATTATCTCTATCTTGTCCCCACTCTCGCCACAGTCAGACCCGGAAGGGAATCATGCAACTGTACAATGATCATTCTAAGCCATGATATTCATAAAAGTCGATCTCTTTTCCTGCAAATTAAATCCTCTCTCAGACCAAATTTCTCTGAGCTTCATACCACATTATAGAGTAGAGTGTTTGTAAACCTCAGCCTACAGAGTGGGCAATTTTACGACAGAAATAAACACCAACGCGTTGAACCTGTTCAACTAGTTTTAACGTGTGTTGGTGTTGGTGTTGGTGTTTCTTTAACCAGTACGTGTTAGTGCCCGGGACTCTGAGAAGCTCTCTGAGCGGATTTTGTACTGTACCTTGCCCTCTTACAAGCAAGATTACGGCAGGGTCACGCCATGTTGTTGTGTGTCTCTTCCTGAGGGCTTGCAAGATTAATCTCAAAAGCATTTGTTTGAGACCTTTCTCCTTTCTTAGAGAGTGGAGTTAGGTTATAGGACAATGCTACATTCTATTTACGAAGAAATCTTTACTGATTTTTTTTTTTTTTTAACTTGTGCGATGGACTTCGCCGAAAAGGGGGAGCCGCTCTTTGCCTAATATTCACCTAAGATAAGAGTGATGGTCTCCTAAACTTCTCTCTTATACTTTAGCAGATAAATCAAACAAAAATTTGGATGTATCTTCAATGTTTTTTCGGTATTTCATCTTGTTTTAGGCAATCGCTTTCGCAGTGTCATTGACGAGACGTGGTGGGCGGGCGAGATCACGGATAGAAGTCCTTTCCAAACCGACTTTCCTGACTCTCACTTTCAGTGCTTCACTGTCAGGTGAGAAGAATGACCATGCAGTAATTTTTTCTTGATATAGCTTTTTTGGGGAAACAAATAGCAACAGAGAAAGGTAAACGCTTATCTTCAGAGTCCTATAAAAGAACTGTTGCACTGAGACTGATTCACTTGATTTTACAGTCTCGTGTACTGTTGTGTTCAGAGATGTCTTAATTATATCAGGAAAGTCCCTTTCGCGGAGGCCGCTACAGTCAGAAACAGTAACTGACCAACTGTGTTAGTTGGAGCGCAATGTCCCTGAAATCAGATCCGCTGATTTACCCCACGCTTTTACTTGACTCCAGCGAGTGGATATTAATTTATGTATTAACTGACGATTAGGTGATGACTAATATTAAATGACTAATATTATGACCTATGGAATTTTTCAGATGGGACACAGGAGAGGTCGAGCGAATGAGCCCCTGGGACCTTCAGCCCGTCACTGAACATGGTATGTACTCAATGATGTACCTTATCACGGCAGGCCGACCTAACTCTTCGCTCGGTCAGCATCAATTTTCACCCTAAGCTTGAGAGATTCACGGGGAGATCGAAATGTCTTGCTCATGAATCCCTTTCATTTTCTCT
Source organism: Pocillopora verrucosa (assembly GCF_036669915.1). NCBI lineage: Eukaryota > Metazoa > Cnidaria > Anthozoa > Scleractinia > Pocilloporidae > Pocillopora > Pocillopora verrucosa. The sequence goes on along the minus strand of NC_089320.1, from coordinate 17,505,234 downwards.
AAAATTTGAATATCAAAACAAAATGGAAGAAAGTTTTCTTCAACGTGTTGAAAAAAAGTTCACGTCTTCTCTCAATTTTTTTGTATTTTTATTTCCTTCAGATCCTGGCAACCCAGATCTTTCCGCCGACGCCTCAGGAGCAGCAACTAGTAACATACCGCTGACCGATGACGATCGACTTTCACTGGCGTATGACCCGGATGAAGAGTCCGAATGGCTTGGTGAGGGACGGGAGACCATGTCTCAGAGATTAGTAACAGGTCTGGAAGCGCTGAGTCAGCTGAATTTTGCGGGGCCGTTCGTATACCCGGTGGACGTGCAACAATACCCGGATTACTGGTCTGTAGTGCCTTACCCTACCGACTTGAACACCATTCGGGAGAAGCTCTTGAACAAGTATTACAGGTGAGTCTTGAAGTGTTGTTTTCAATTTTTTTGAGATCAGAATATAACTTTCCCTGCAAATTCAATTTATTCTCCAACAGCAGGTGATGAGGAGAGACAAACTTATCAGCTCTATTATCAGCGTTATTTTGATACGACTCCATATTCTCTTAACTAATAAACAACGAAATATAGGACAGCTATTAGAGAGAACTACCTATTCGCTATCAGGTGTTTTAGGGTTAAGAATTACGAAAGAGGACTTACAAAGATTTTCCGTAGACAAGTTAGAGGGTAGAACTTTTTCGAATGGCAGGTGTAGCACTATCTCTGTGAAACTTGTTCAAAACCAAACGTGGAAAATGGCTGAAGATTAATAAAGGCGCGCATGATGTATACATTTGCAGAGTAAAATTTTCGTATTTTTACACTTATCACGTTAGACTTTCATTCTCTCCGCTCCACTTTGGGTGTCAAAAAGTCAGCGAGTGTAAAGCGGAAGGTTTCATTATTTGATTCAATACCACTTTCTGAACAACTGCGTACCGACCCCTCCCCTAACCCAACATTAACCCTTACTTGTTATCAATTGACTGCAGTCGGTTTAAGGGAAGGGTGTTGGTGTGCAGTTTCTTTGATACTGGCATTGATTCCATTCTAGTCTATAGTCAGATTATTCCTCAGTACGAGAGAAGAATTACGACAAAATCTCGCTGATCGAGCTGTCATTTTAACAACAGCGTGGTTTGATGAAGTATGCATATTTATTTATATATTTATTTACCTTTTAAGGCGAGTTACTGCTCTTCTTTGGGAAGTAAAACAACTGGAAAGAAATGCTCGTCTTTACAACGAGGAAGAAAGTCAGATTGTTAGAAATTCTATGAAACTCGTGTCTGTGTTGAATGCGTTTATTAGGTGAGTATGGCTTAAATTTCTGCCTCGTTTGGATTTTTATTCAGTTTTGCTATCCGATTTACTCCGAGTATCACCCACCACTGTTTCTAAAAACGACGTAATATTCAAAAGCTTTTTACAAAGAGGTGTACCACCCTTAAAGGCTTCTAGTAAGTCAACAACCTCAAAAGTAAGAATAACAGAAACAACAACATCAGCGGTTAATTTAAGTTAATGTTAAAACTCTTACCTCTTTTACTGGCCATATCAATAAAATGCCTCAAAGCGTTCTTAAGTAAAAACTTAACCCACTCTTTATTTACGTTTGCATATACTTTTCTTTGAAATCGAAAGAACTACTCAAAAACATAGTTCAGGTCCCAGGATAAGCCTTAAAATAAAGTTGTTGTCGTGTTTTAACATGATAGGGACTCCACGTGTAACGATATACTTTCACTGTGTGAAGACGAAGAAGGAATCGAGGACGTTGAGGTTTGAGATTTGTTTTAAATTTTGACGGTTTTCCAGGTTTGATCCAACAGCTGCTGCATTGAGAGCATTAAACATTTCCTTGCTCTCAAGTTACTTCTCTTCTTAGTGAAACGATATTGTACTTAAGACTAAGTTGCAAAAGACTAATTATTGTAACCTTTGATTAGCTTCTCTTTCCTAGAGTGTTCTCTAAAGCTGATATATGAATGCCACCATACGATACCTTTCACAGAGCAAGTTAAAGCAATTCTCATTTCAGAGTGGAAAGTAATCTGGGAATACTTTTAATTTTGCTTTACTTCGCCCTGTGTTTGATCTTAGCAACTAGTACCACACACTGAACTAAGAAGTTGTAAATTGAAATAATGCCGTACCTTGGCCCCTCGCGTTTTCTTGCGCGTCAGTTCAGCGAGTCGATTCTGGTGGCATTTTTTTTTCTCGACTTTGTTACTTAGGGTTTGGTAGCAACACTCAATAGAAGAGTTCTCTAAAATTTAAGCCCCCACCTATGTTTGCTTCTGCAGGTTCAGGTTGAAAATATGTCCGAAGAGTCAGCAGGAGAGGGAGAAACGTCACAGGTACTGAATACGACCGCTGAGCTTACTTTAGCCTGAAGGGCAGGCTTGTTAGTGGGCTATACGAACTTAATTATTGTTATTCGCCCGATCGCGATGTTTTATCGAGCCGTAATATATAACTCGACTGTTCCCCCTGGTTTTCAATTCCCCAAGTCTAACTGCTGTACATTTTTTGTTGTACCTCTTCCTAAGGATTCTACTGTGCCAGGTTCTCGGAAAAGAAAACGAGTGAGTGCAACTTTCTAATAGTTTTTGAGGTTGTAGACTAAGCGTTATAGCATCAAGCGCTCGCTTAGAGTGCGTGTAATCACAATGGAAAGAGAGGTGATTGTTTTTTAATCAGAAAACCTTCTTTTTCTTCAGGAATCATCCAGTTCCGAAAGTCACAACAAACATATAAAGAGAGAGCAGGCCCCTCCTGTTGAGGTAAGCTTGTCTTTACCGTTGCTTTACGAGCAGTTATACATGGCTCACATTTCCTTCTTTCTTTATGATTTATTCTTCCTTGACTTTTCACTCGTTGCATATAAAATGGCACAATATCTCCGCACAAACGAGCTCGCGAAAAACATTTTGCTTACGTAAAAGTAATGTTACTGCAGAGTTAGGCCATATTTTTGTTGGCAGAGTTAGGCCATATTTTTTCTTGGAGCCCCCTCTTCCCGGGGGCTCCAAGGTTACCCTGGTAGACTTTTGCTTCAGCTGAGTCTTTGATACTACGCATGAAAACACTTCAGTGAACGGATTTTGTTTTTGTGGGGTGGCTACTCCAAAGCTGGGAAACTCCGTCTGCACTGTGCTGGTGTCAACACTGATGTGGACCTACAAAAACTGTGTGCGAACGGCGACCTGTTTTTGTTGTTGTTTTTGTTTGGTTTGTTGTGTTTTCTCTATTGTCTGAGAGCTTTTCAGTGACTAATTATATATTCTCTCTGACTCCAGCCGTGGATGCAGTCTGCTCATGAGCTGTTAGACTTCTTGGTGTCTCGTGAAGATGCCACGCCCTTCCGACACCCTGTAGATCTGAATGATTTCCCGGTGAGTTTACTTGTGAACCTAGGGTGTTTAATCGTAAAAAAAGGACTCAAAAAAGAAGAGGTAGTGAAACAGGAAGGAACTCGCCTTAAACTGATTTTGTGTGTGCATGTTTGTGTGTGTTGTCAAACGAATGTTTTACACTATTTTAACCGTTTTAATGACAGGAACACTTCATTGAAATTAAATTAGCCCTGGTTTCTCGTTCAACCCTAAGCAATACCAGCCTAACTTAAAACCGTTAATATTTACTTTTTGTGTTAGGACTACACCGAGGTAGTGGCCGAACCGATGGATTTCAGCACTGTTTATCGCCGATTGGAAGACAACTTGTATAGCGACCCGGAGACTTTCGTCCGAGATGTGCGCTTGATTTTCTCGAATTCAAGAGCATACAACACCATGCCGCGTTCACGGGTAAAGCGATATTATCTGACTTGTGTGAAAAATTGGTGACGCTTGTGGCGCGAATAAAATTAGTACTGACAACTTTTGATACTCGGGGTGCAGCATAGATAAGGAACATGCCATCAGTCTGATAAATTTTTTTTTTTGTTTTTTGTTTTTTTACCCCTAATTCGCCCAACAAACAAAGAGGAAGAGAAGATGACCGACCCAGAAAGCGACGTTATTCGCAGAATTAAGGTTCTTTGCCCCATCGTTTGGTAAAATATTTCTCTGTTGGCAAACTTCACTTGAGACGTATAATCATTTATAGGTTTCCACGACGTTGGTTTCATATCAAGTTAGCAACCGTACGATGGTACATCTCTCATTTGATTGATATTGTAAGGAAAAGGTACATAATAATCTGCGTATTTATTCTCTCAGATCTATGGAATGACTATTCGTCTGGCCGCCATGTTTGAGGATCGTGTGGACAGCGTATTGAGAGACTGGTACGAGGCTGCGTCAGGTGGTGCCCGACGCACCAGGTTACGGACCATGCGGTTGCTAGAATCACAAGCACCAAACACCAATAGTGTGTCACGACATCGTACATCCCATTCGGGACACCAGGCTGCCTCCAATGCAGCACATTACTCAGGCGTTAATTCCGGCGTAGATTCTCTTAGCGCACGAGAGAGCAGAACTCGTTCAATAGGCACGCGTGCCCCTTTTACGTCAGATTCAGAACACAGAAACGGTTTCGGTCACACCGTTACTTCGAGGACAGAAACCCGAACAAGCTCTCGGGTCAGCTCCCAATCCCGTATTGAACGGGATAACGATAGCGTTTTTGATGATACAGGAAGTGGTAGACAGACTAGATCAACAAGGTCAAGTGCACGGCGCGAGCTTGTTATGCGTTTCTCTGCTTCAAGGACACAACAGAATAGACAGGAGGAAAGTGTTTCGAATGGGCCGCCGGCGAGTAGGTATTCAACGCGCAGAAGTACGTCCTTAGCGCGGGGTTCTTCTAGTGTAAACGGAGAAGAGAGTGACGACGAAGGAGAAGAAGAAGATGGAGACGAAGAGGAAGAGGGTAGCGACGACGAAGAAGAAGAAGAACAAGGTGAAGGAAGCGATGAAGAAAGAGGAGATGAAGAACAAGACGAGGAAGAAGAAGAAGAGGAGGAGGACGACGAAGACGATGAAGAGGAAGATGATGAAGATGAAGATGAAGAAGAAGAAGAAGACAGTGACGACAGCGCTGTGCAGTCACGACAGCAAACTCGTCGAAAGGCAGCTCGACCTACTCACCGGCCCACTGTAACAATGCGGCCAAATTCAAAGCGCTCTGCTAAAACTGGTGCGTCTCACTCAGACAAACGAAAATCGAATGCGAGTTCTTCTCGTAGGACTAGCGACGCGTCGCAAAGAAATGAAACTCCTGCGCCTTCGCGACGAAGTTTACGGAGAAATTCGTCTGCGCGTCGCGTGCATTACAACGAAAATGACTCGGACAGCGGAAGTGATTCGCCTGGAAACGAAATTATTGGAGTTTCCAGTCGTGGTAGGGTGAGGAAACCAGCTATAAGAATGCAGGATTATGTTGAGTAAGCGATCCTTCAATTTACAATTGGAGTCCGAACGTCGCCTGGTGTGGGGCTTGAAGGTTATGTCCACAGAATTTACTTGGAAGGCGAGCAGAAGGAGTTGAAAATATGGTTCTTTATCCGCGAGTATCATAAAAAGAGGACGGTATAGGAGGTTGTAGGTTGATTTAACAACCACTTGCAGTAAAAAAAAAATTCAAAGATCGCCATTCCCATTCGCATTTTGATCCGAGTGAAAGGGATTGAACGGATAAGTGATTCACTGAAGTACCATGGTACAGTAAGAGGAAATTTTCTTCTTTCTTGTTCTGTCAGTCACGCAAAGGTACTAAGTGATTTGAGGCAACAAATGGAATAAATAACGCGAACTAATATTGAAAGTTACTATTCTTTTTGCAAATGAAGGAAATATTGAACCAGTGAACGTTTTGTAATTTTTTGTATCCATAAGTGCTTCGTCACAATCCGATTTAAAAACGCTACGTTTCTCTGTGACGGCTGGAATTTTAATTAGGTCTTTTCTTCAACATACAGGCATCTGAAAGCTTTATTACTTGAACTTTGCAATGCTCTCTAATCTGTTTACGTGATCCAAACTTGTTCATGATATTTCTCTATCCTTGTGTTTATAGTGCTAAAGGGAATACTTGAATGTTATATAATACTGGTATTATATATTCGTCATCCATTCGTTATGTACCGGAATTTTTCGCGTTTCTTGTGCGCATATGCATTAGAGAATAAGACATTCTTCTTTTTTCTTTGTTACTTTCGCGCTTTTCATATATTATTAGTTTTCGCGCTTTTGTAAGAGACCCCGGCTTGCGACGAACTTTATATGAATTACTGCTTGCAGCGACTGTTGCTCTGCATTAACAGCCATTTTGGTTGCATTTATTAATGAAATAAACGTAATTCTACAATGCTTATATGTGGTGTGTTTGTTTCTCTTGGAAGACTTGCAAAGTCAATAGTTGGGGGGTTGCAGTTGTTGGCAGTAGAGGCAGAGACAAGATTTACGATCGAGGAGGGTTTTCCAGATTCCGTTATCTTTTTAAGGGTATTCCAATTACACATTACTAAATCGGGAGAAGTTTTGTACTAAAGGGTGTTTCAAAAAATTTTTTCGGTCTGTACCAGGTTCTCGGTTAATGAAAGGGAGCAAAAAGCGGACGCGCGAAAGCTGAAGGGTCAGGCGCAACCATTTCTTTGACAGTAGCAACCGCCATTTGTCGTTCGCCCGTTCACTTATCCACCCTATCTGCTTGAGAGCCCGGAACACTCATTCAAAATGTCTAGATGTATCCATTTGTTACACGAACAGTGCGAGTTATACAAAAGACGATGTAAAACTCTCCTCAGAGCCTGGGTTTGTACGTATTCACCGAATAAGACCCAAAAGTAATAACTGAACGTGAAGTTTTAAAAACCAAATAATTATTGGAAAAGTTTTGTAAAGTGGCAGTTGAATAGAAATATATTTACCCAAATGAGGTGAAATCCTTCCAGAAGAAGGATGAAACCTATCGTTATTTATCAGAGAAGGAGCTTCATGCGGGGTGTCTGGGGGAGGGGAGGATTTTGGGTGGATCACCTGGTCATCAAGGAGATCAGTCGTCGCCAACAGAGTGTAAAAGGGGACGGATCAATATTAGTCAGGGGGAGACTGACGGCTAATAAGGGGGAATCACAGTATAATGATACTACAGAGCCTTTGGGGGAATCAGGTAAATTTTATCATGACAACCAAAATCCTCCGTAAATCCCCCCGCCCCCGATAAATACCGGTCCGTAATCTGTTCCAAGAAGCGACGTCAGCCTTGAGGAACACTTAACGTCGAACTAACTAACTTAACTAGCTGCTGAAGTATAACAGGTTCTACTCTCCCACCGACGCAGCACCACAGTTTCTTTAAGAACTTACCCTTTATTAACTGCTGAAGTAGCTGGCTAGTTGCGAACAGCAAGTGCTTCCTGGTACGTATTTAGACGTCGACCTTCAGAAAACCGGTGAGTAAATTTTCTTCGGAGATCTCGAACGCCGGTCTACAGGCTTAAGTTGTTGTCTCATTCGGTTCGCAGCTCTGACCATGTTCTCTGGTTTAGGCAGCGAAGGACAGGGATGTTCATCTATCCACTCCTTCAGCAGTTTCATTCGCTATAGTTGACGCCAAAACAAGATCTTACCTGTTACCAGTTATGACACAAATAATATAGGTTAATACACAAATTAACAGCGTGTAAAAAATTAACAGCCTTGTTTAATAGACTGTGAAATCGTAGAATTTGGCAAATATATTTTCCTGTTTCACACGAGCCTGGATCTGAGTTGTTTGCGAGGTGACCTCGCTTAATGGCCACTTGGCTGGTGGCGAGGCGGTCTCGCGATGGCGACTTGATTGGGTGACCTGTGGTTGGCTGTGGTTTTGATTAGGGAAGGCCTGGACTCGACTTTCAAAGATAACCTACTGCAGGCGCGGATACCATTCTCAAACAATTATTCTGTACTAAACATCGATGAGCGAGTAAACGCCATGAATTCTAGCCTTGAAACCGAAAACATGCCCGCAGAAATGCCACAGGTGACACATTTAGAGTTTATATTGTCATATTTAGGGTCAAAATCCCTTATAAATGCGGATGAATTTTCTTGATTCTAGAACGGTGAATCCCACCTGGAAACGGCGGCGGAAGTGGCGCACAAACCAACGGTTGAACTTGGTAGCGAAAAGGCGTCAAAAATCACTGAAAAAAGTGCCAAGAACCCCGATATAAAGCCAGCAAAAAGCAACAAAAAGCTCAAGGAAGAAGAAAAAAAGCTTAGTAAGTTCGAAAGTGACAAGTTTAAAACATTCATGTTCTCTGGTGACGCGAACGAGGCGCGATGCAACTGCATTTGAACCAACTGAATAAAACCTTTTTTGAGAGGATGTTAATAAGTTTATGTATTTCTCGATTCTTTTCCATTAATCCTATTGACCTTTTCTTACAGTTATTCTGATTAACATATGTCTTTTGACCCATTTCGTAGAGTTATTATTCAAATCATTCGAAGATTTGGAAAATCCCGAAGCGAAAATGGACGCCCTTGGCAGGAAACATTTGCAATTGGTAAGAAATGGTATTGATTTAGACCTCTGCAGTTCACCTAAAATCTTCCAATTTCTCTAATAGCTTTAATATGAGCATTTTATAACTACGGTTGCTCACTTCTGGTACAAGGCTTTAATTTATCGTAATCAACGAAACCCGCCGAGTAATTATTGTGATTATTATTATGATAATTTTTATATTAAGCGATTCGAACTTGCAAAACTTGTTTTAATATGTCATCATCTCTCGGGCATTGGAATCGATCGCCCTAAACAAGCGAGTTTTTCAGCTCTCGCACCAAATGTTTGTACATCGATACACCCGTTTTTGCGTGACTCTTAATGTGCGCAGTTAGATATCAATTCGACCCGGGTGGTCGTAAGTGATATTAACCGTACTTGTAATCAAGTATTCCATTTGAATTTTTGTGCTATTATTGAATTAAAATCAAGAAATATTGAGTTGATAGTTTGTACCTCTTCCAGGGTTGTCACTCCCTCTGTCCTCTGTTCTTTTTTTTTTTTTGTTTTTCTTATTGAGATCAGCGTGTTGGCATGTATGTCCAAAACGCAATCATCAGAAAGTACCTTTTCAATTGTGATTCTTTTAATGAGGATAAAATTGGGACCTATTGTAAACTGTAAAACAGCCAATTCAATTAAAAAAAAAGTTGAGCAAAACTGTGAGTAAAGCTGCAGAAATCTGAAAAAGCATTAGAGGAGGGCAATAAATCCTTAAAATTTCCAAAACAGAAATATCCAGAAACTGTATTTTGGTTCCTTTGGAAAGCCCTCTTTCATTCTTTCTGACAATGATTATCGATGTTTGAATGGCATTCTTACTCATCTATCCAGTTATGTCATTTACCTCTCTTTATTTTCTTTATTTTTTGCAGATATCAGAAAATAAAATCACAGAAGTAAGGAAAGATGAATTAGAGAAGAGATTGGAAAAGGTAAAGTGGAGCCATCATATGTTATATCTTCAAAACACAGAAAATTTTTAGCTTATGTCCTATTCTGTTTGACTCAATCATGTCTCAACTCTTCTCCCTGAACATTGCATTCCTTTCCAGTTCCTACAAGGTAGACCACCAAAACTGGATTATTGTCATAAAAACATGTCATTTATTGAATTAACTTGGACCATTTTGATTCAAATGAGCTTCCATATGAAAACAATAAAGATAAAAAAGGGATTCAGTGAATTTGATGTGGCTTGCATTGTTTTAACTTTAGAGTCCAATATTTGCAGTTCAATTGCTTCATATAGTTCTTCATGTGATACCTCAAATGATAATTGATATTTTGTTAGACAGTCGCAGATATCACTTTGCATTCCTGAACACCAGGATAGAAAACAGAGCTACATAGTGTATAAATTAACTGGCTCAGAAGTTGAAGGATGCTTCTTTGGTTATCTCTTTCATGTCAAGGAGTTATCAATGTGCAACTTCTCCTCACATTTCCATATTTTTTTCAGTAAAGATGGTGGTCACACATTCTCTTTGGTGATACATTTAGTTCTGAGAATTTGGTGTTCTGTCAAAGTGATATTCAATGGTTAAAAATATCTGAGATATCAGATAATTGGATAGTTGCCAGGAGGAGAACTTACATTTTGATCAGATACAAGGGTATACTTGTACATGGAAGTGTTGTGATGATAGAAATAAATGGTGGGTTGGAGAATTAATAGGTAATAAATGTGACTCTTAGAATATCAGGGTGCTTATCTTATTGAAATTTGTGGTTGAAATTTTATAGGTCTCACGAGAAAGAGATCAGCTGCAGTCAGAGTTTAACAAAGCAAGTCTGGCCAAAAACAAATTGGAAAGTCTCTGCCGAGAATTACAACGTCACAGCAAACTTGTTAAGGTGCTTGGTTAGAATTTTATACCATATGAGGATTTATCCCTCTAACATGTACAAAGTTTTCTTATCATTTAATAGTGGGATACACAGAGGTTTTGTAGGGGCTGTCAGTAATTTTTGAAGCTGCTGTTATGTTGGACATATCATCAGTTGTAGTGTAATATGCCAGGAAGTACAAAATGGCAGCATCAACATGCTCATCCATGAAATCACATTAGCTCAGACACAACAGGTTTTACAGGTTATGGCCCTAATTGACAGCCCTGCTTTTTAAGTCTTAATGAAACTCCTTGTTCCCCTCTCAGTATTGAGATTTTTACCAGCAGTCCAATGTTCCTGCTTTGAACATTCACAAGTGGGAAGAAGGAAGTGTTTTAACAATTGTGGTAATGATTTTAACAACATGTAATGGTTAGCCAGCTGGATGCTAGATTGAGAAGTTGGAGTTTAACCATGATTGCATCATTGTGTTGTGCAAATGTGAATGTTGTGATATATTCTGAGTTTGGAAATTGTAACATTCAAGAATTTTTGTATTCTTTCTCATCAGGAAGAGAGTCAGCTACGCTCCCAAGAGGAGGAAGCCAAACGAAAGGAACTTTCAGAAAAGTTTCAGACAACAATCAATGACATCTCTGAACAAATGCAAGAAAACTTCAAAGCAAACCAACAGCTGAAAACTGAAAACAATGAGTGAGTAATCTGAAGACTTAAAATAACTCCTAAAAATCAACCTTGAAGTATCCAAATCAAAAAGGTTTCTTTAATCAATGTTCTTTCTCATTACCTACAAATATAAGTCTGAAAACATATCCTCTGCATTCAATTTTAATGTGATTTAAAGTTGTCTGTTTTCATTTTAAACAGACTTGCTACTCGACTGAAAGGCTTGGTTGAACAATATGAAGTCCGTGAAGAGGTAACATACCTTACTATGACCAACATTTGAATACAGTTGCTGTTATTAAGTAAAATAATAATAATAATAATAAAATAGAAGAGGTATTTTAGGTGAAATTTGAATAATAATAATCTGGAAAAATTTTGGAAGTATCAAATTAATTTTTTTTTTTTTGAACGATTTAGCAAATTCTGACCATTATGCAGTTGGGTGATTAATAGTTTAAATCTCTCACAAGAAAGATTTAGGTCAGTCACGAGCTTTTTTTTTAATATATTATTAAGTCAGACGATTAATAAAAAACATCTTTCTTCAACCAAAGATTCCTGTACATGATATCCATGTATGGATAATAACCAGTTTCTACAACTGTGATTTGTTTATGGTTCAGGAATTCCTAAGATCTTTTGAAAATCTTCAAAACCTTGCATACTTTCATTTTCTAGCATGTGGAAAAGGTATTCAAACACAAGCAGCTTGAGCTGCAGTTAGCAGAAGCAAAAATGGCCCAACAAAATCTGAAGTTTAATGAGGATAAGGAGAAGACCTTGACAGAGAACCAGTTGGTAAGATTACTTCATCTGTAACTTAAATGTAAAGCACAAGAAGAAAAGGGATTTGCTTTCTTTTACCTTCTTTGGATTAAGGTCCAAAAACATAGTGAGTAGGGGTTTTTTTCAGAGGTTTATTTTGCCCTTCAACTCCAAAGATCTCACTACCTTTTTCTCCTACCTCCTGCTATACATTTTATCACGGTTTATTTAGCTGTGAGAATTTATTGTTAAATCAGTCAAAATTCCCTTCTTTTCAGTATATGTACCAAGGAGAAGTTGTAAGGAAACTAGCAGATTTTTTTAGCAGCAAGCTTCCACGGCATACATGTATTAGCAACACAAAGTAAATTATTTGAAGGAAGATTTTGTTTGGTGGTTTTTACTTTTTGAAGTAAATTGTGTTATTCCATTACTCACATGTTCAACAAAGAGAGACACTAAAATTGTATGGATTAGTGGTTGATAAAAATTGTGGGAAATTGTGAAGGAAATTTCCTCTCCCTTGTACATTTCTTTTTTTGTTATGTTTTGTTTTTTGTGTTCTCTTTGCCTGACATTGCACTCTTTCTTTCTTCTTGTTTTTTTTTTTGTGGTTATCCAGTTGAATAAGCAAGTGGTAGAGTATAAGAAGCAGTGTGACATCTTGACAAAACAGGAAGCAGAGATGAAATCACAGGTAACATGAGGAAATGATAAAGTTCTGTAATATTGCTTTGTTAGGGTTTGTGATTGTTTCAGTGGCCTTATCATTAGAGCACTGGACTCCTGTTTGAGAAATACAAAAGGAACCTCTTGCTGGGTCTTAATATTGTACACTACTTTTTTGACACTGGCACAGTACCTCCCTCCATCCAGGAAAAGAAATAATACCAGCAAATTGTCAGCACAACCTGACAACATCCAGTTATTAACTTACAATTTTCAAGCAACTTATCTGAGGATAATTACAGAAATAAGCTAGCTGCTACAGATCACTTTCAGATCACAGCTTTTCAAGCTCAGGGTTCAAGATGGAAATTTTTCCTAGGGTGTTGGAATATCAGCAACTAACCTGTGAATCATGTAGTTCATGAACCAAATAAATTGCTTATTATTAGTGTTTGAAATCACCTCCATTTTGATCACTTCATTACTTACTGATATAAAGTTCTTACTCTCTCTCATTACTAGCTGGCAATGTATGCAGAGAGATTTGAGGAATTTCAGAAAACACTCAATAAGAGCAATGAAGTATTTTCAACATTCAAGAAAGAAATGGATAAGGTTTGTAAAAAGAAGTTTTATTCACACAAATATCACAAGACATTTTAAGGCCCCTGTAGTGTGGGGCTACCTCTACAAAAAGTACATTACACCTCCTGGTGAGGCCAATTAGTGAGAGGGCGGGGGGGGGGGGTGTGCAAACTTGCAATGTGGTGATGGGGGAAAAATCTCTGGATACCTCTATACAGGGACGCTCTATTGCAACACAGTGGAATGTCACAGTAGAGTGGAGCCACATCAGGATAAAACCACCTGGTGGGGCAAACTTGTATAACCTTTGTACCTGTGGCCTTCATGGAGGTACTCCTTTATTTAAGGGACACATATCCTTGTCCTAAGGGTGTCCCTTGAATAGATCATCTATTGCATAACCTTTGTACCTGTGGCATTCTTGGAGGGACTCCTTTATTTTAGGGACACATTTCCTAGCCCTAAGGGTGTCCCTTGAATGGATCATCTAAAGTATAACCTTTATACCTGTGGCTTTCATGGAATGACTCCTTTATTTAAGGGACACATCTTTTTAAGCCAACTGGTGTCCCTTGAATAGATTATGCACTGTATAACCTTTGTGCCTGTAGCCTTCAAGGAGGAGCTCTTTATTTAAGGATACACTTTGTACCTGTTGCCTTCATGGAGGGACACCTTTATTTCAAAGGACACATTTTCTAGTCTTTAGGGTGTCCCTTGAATAGACTATCTACTGTATAACCTTTAGTACCTGTCATTTTCTTTGAAGGGACACCTCTATGAAAGGTTATTTCCCCCCCCCCCCCACTAACTTTGTTTCCAGCCTCTCTTTTGTTCAGCATATTGATTGCGTGAATTCTTTTATCACCTTCTTGTAGATGACAAAGACGATCAAAAAACTGGAAAAAGAAAAAGTAACGTGGAAAACGAAATGCGAAAACAGCAACCGTTCATTGGTGCAAATGGTAGATGAGGTAAATCTTATTACACTTAAGGATAAAACCTCTTATTTCGATGCATTTTTTAGTTTAGAAATTGACGGTATTCTGAGTTGATTTGCAGTGAAACCGAAACCCTTTTGGGCTTCTTGTTGTACATAGGCGTTATTTTGGTAGATTTGACTTTAGATCATGACCGTTTTGGGGTATTCAATGAAGTAAAAGGAAAGTGAGTTTATTTAACGTATTTTTTTGACCACCTTATTCAGCGTGAAAAACAGAAAAAAGAAATGGCTGCTTTGCGATTGAAAAACGACAAGCTTGAAAACCTTTGCCGTGCGCTGCATAAGGGAGCCAAAGTCACAGCTGGCGACTTCAGCAAGGTAATCAATTACTGAGTTAGACATAATGATATTATTCGTTTCTCCTTCTCTTTGAGTTTCGTCGTTTCCCTCATTTAGCCGCGAGAGCAAAAGCGAGGGAAAATGGTGGTGCTAAAAGTGTAAGACTAAAAGTGAATTACAGCCTTACTCACGTAATACTTGTGTGTAATAATCTTTTTTCGCTCGTTCTCGGAAGGGCCATTTCCTCAACCCTGTCAATGAATTGGTTTCTTGCTTGGTACTCTCTTGAAATCTTTGTTTACAAAGGATATTTTTTTTTTTTAGGCCAAGGAAACCAGTTCCCCCATTTCTCACCCAGATGTCGAAAGTTCCGACGTTACAAGTACAAAACAGGAAAATTGCGAGGAAACAACTTCTGGAGAAGAGGTAATATCGAGTAAAGAAACGACTGAGGCACCTGAGGAGCAAGAAATCGAGAAAAGAGACAACACAACTGAAGAACGAAACTCTGATGATTTTGTTCACAACACGAACAGTGACGACGAACCGGATGCTGAAAGTACGATTGAATCCGACGATTCTCCGATTGCTTCCGAGACGACTACGGGCATATCCCCCGAAACATCCAATACTTTCGACGAATTTCCGACTGAGTGCGAAATTAAAACCGATGACACAGAAGTAACTTTGGCTGCAAATGATGGTGAAACTGGAATTCACGATGGTTCGAACGGATGAATATTTTTAATTATGTAGAGACACTTGATTATAGGAAGCCCAAAGCTTACTGTTTGCCTCTGTAAATTAAAACGAACTTATCGCAAATGAATCGTTCAATTTTGTTGTAATTTTTATACTAGTTTTATACTTGAACCTCGATAAGTCAGGAAACGGTTTGGATTTTTAACGATGCACGAATTCGTCTGTAGCAATGATAGAAAATGTTTGTCTTGTTGCACAAAATAGAAGACATCAATCACGTCTGAAAGATACTTAGAAAATTACTTTTTTTTCATAATATTTATATTTGAGGAAGCAAAATAAACGAATTACTGGAAGGAAAAGGAAGCATGTAGTTCTTAAATCTCGTTAAAAACGTACAATTATTCCCCTTGCGTGGTTATTACTTTAACTCTCGCATCCGTTGATATCTAATTTTGCGTCAACTGTAAAATCGTGGCGGGTTTTTTTATCAATTATTACTCAGGAAGGCGAAAGAAAAGCTTCTATTTACTCGACGACTAGTAATCATATGACACTAGAAGTCTTGTGTAAACGTTGTACATTTGCGGGTTGTCAAGCTGCGATTTTATTTTGGGTAATGGAAGAGTATTTCATGTCATTCGTCGGGCGTGCAGCAAATAGAAGATTTTCAGCTGTATTTGTCTTTTTACTTATGAATCGCCTGTTGCACAAAGACAAACACCATGAAAACTTCATCAAGGTTTATTTTCAAAGATGGGCAGCAAAAGAGCGGTTGTAAAGCAAGCTTCGCCTTCCGCTTCGCGCTGCGCCGCGAATTAAACCAATTTACTTTGGTGCAGTCACGACAAAAATTTACTTTCGGATGTTCGAGATTATTTGGATTGCAAGATCAGTTATATCCGTTCGAAAGACGAACTTTTTAAAAGTTTGTTTTGGGTTATTGATTTTATGTGGTCGCAATATTACCAAAATCTTTTTTAGACATTTCCTGATATACGTCCTCTGACATACTTCAGATTATTAGCTTGCGAGAAATACCCAAGAAGAGAAAGTAATTCTTTAACTATGATCCGGCACCTGTCTAAATAGAACCTAATTAAGAATTTGCCTTAGGTAAGAATGAATTTTATAATCACAAGTGCTTTCAAGCCAGTGTTATCAGCCATTCTGACAAGCCGCTTCAGTGCACCAATAACTCTTTAGTTTTGGTCAAAATTTTTTAGATCCTCGCAATGGATTCTTCTCCTTCGCTGCAAGGGAACACTGTAAGTTCTCCCACAACAAGCCCTCCGGTAGACCCACAGGAATTCAATTTTACAGCGGCAATGATGTGTGTGGTCATTTTCCTGGCTTTGTTCGGCAATGGTTTGGTGATAGCGGCGTTTCACAGATTTCACCAACTTCGCACAGTTACTAACTACTTCGTCGTTTCGCTCGCGGTAGCGGACATTCTCGTGGCGTCACTTTCTATGCCAAGCTGGATGTATATCCAACTATCGCATCTTTCAAAGATTCCCCAACAAAAACTACTTGCGAAGGTGCTTTACTATTCGTGGCAATACGTGGACATTCTATGCAGTACAGCATCCATAGTGAGTCTTTGTGTGATCAGCGTTGATAGGCATTTAGCGATCAACTCGCCGCTTACTTACCACAGCAGAATGACTCCAAAGCGAGCCCGCACCGCCATAGCGTTAGCATGGCTCTTCGCCTTCGTTTGTGCCAGTTTATCGATTGTAACGGTGGAGCAAAATTTCAACCCAACGGCGGGACAGGTCTATGCGTGTTTTATCTCTATTGCGGCATTTTTTATTCCTTTCTTCATCCTTATTGCGATGTATAGTAAAATTGGCTGCGTGGCCGTGCGACAAGTTCGACAAATTTGCGCCGCCAATTCGGGAATTCAACACGGAATTCAAAGAGAACACAATATGACTTTTCGAAATGAGCTTAGAATCACCAAGATGCTGGGGATAGTGATTGGGGCGTTTGTTTTGTGTTGGGGTCCGTTCTTTTCAATTGTTCTTTTGTACGCGGTCTGTCGGCAAAACTGCCCGAATGACCACGGCTGGGTAGCTATTAGCAAATGGTTACACTACGCAAATAGCACATTCAACCCTCTTATTTATATGCTTTTTACGCCGACTTTTCGCAACGCATTTCGAAGGCTTCTAGTTCGAGGGTTTTGTTGCTTAAAGTTACCGCACGGTGGATCCCGTTTCAACTTGAACATTTGGAAGAAGGGAAGTGTTGAGCCCAGTGAGTATTTTTCGGCGAGAACTTTTCAAGAAACTACTGAAGTACAACCAAGAAAAACAGAGGATGGGTTTAATGAAAAGAACACAAACGTGGAACTCGACAAAACTCGCCAACTGACGGATTCCACAAACACTTGACACTGTTTGATTTGATTTTTAAAAACACCATGCTTTATTAAAAAAATAATGTAAATCCCCAGTCTTTAAAGCCAAGTCGCACTTATAGTTTCCTATTTAAAGGGGTTGTGTATACATCTTTGCGAGTAAAAGTAAAAAATACAAACAGGCCTCTTTGCTTCGCTAATGAACAGTTTTAAGTTTCACTAGAAAATGTCTTTGCTACCTCCGGTAATAAAAAAAAAACTAATGCATGAACGTTTAAAGCCTAGATTATTTGGTTCTTTTTTGTCTTCATTAAAAGCTAAGCTATTTGAGTTTCACATTTTCATAGGAAATACTCCCCTCTCGATGTAACGGCAATCTTTTTTACCATCATCGTATGCAGACAAAGATAAATTCGATCATGGAACTGAAGCGTCTCTATTTCAGAGCACTGGCGTTAAGTAAGTGGGTCGGAGTCGGAGTTTAAGTAAAAATGATGGCGAAAACGTCTTTGAAGCAATACATTTAACGAAATTTTTCAGAACGCAACTACTGATTGTTTCCATGGTAACAAAAAACGAAATTGTACCAGCGTAATGGTTTCAGTCAATGGAGGAATACTAATGTATTTGATTTTAGCTAATTGATATTTAAAGTGTTTTCTCTCGTAAATTGAGTTTCATAGCGCTCTTATTTAAGAAAAAAAAATTAACTCCCCGGCTTTTCATAAGTACACAATGTTTTTGCAGTTGGTGGCTCACCGAAAAATGTTTTAAAATACGTTAAATTAATTTTCTGTATTAACAACATGGGTTTTATCTCCCAAAAGGGAACAGTTCTCGGTATGCTGTATGCTTTATATAATAAGCCGCTGAATAAAGTTCTATTTACTCCTGTTTTATAATCATAGACAAGAACAGACATAGGTTACATCTTGAAATCGCATATGTGCTGCATTGACTTAGCTTTGATTATCGAACAAAGCGTAAGTATGTTCGAAAATTGAAGCTTTTTGGTGATGTGGTTGTATTTAGTTAATTAGCAAGATTACCATGGGTTCCTCTATTTTAGTTTCCCTTTTAATTTTTTTTTGTCTTCCTACAACAATTATTATTTTCCTCTCATGATATTTCTCGTAATTCTCATGACCTCAAAGTTTCTTTAGGCGCTAGTAACTCTCCATATTGAATATAATTTAAGTCCTATTTTGTTGGCGGGTTAGGAGAGGAAAATCGATGATTTACTCAGATACGTGACCGTCCGATAAAAATTAACAAAAAGGATGCCAGCATCAGCTTTCTCTGAATAGCGAAATGGAAAAAAATCTTCACAAAAATTCGCATGGCAGCCACAACAGATCTTAAATAAAAAAGGGTCATTCCTTCTGATGTAGTGATTGCCAATCGGAACTTGTCCGCATGCTTTTCTCCACATTTAAGGTCGTGCACATATATGATTCTCAATTTGATTTGCTTTGTTCTGATAGAGACGTCTTTAATTCTGGTTTTAAGACTTGAATCACCACCGCAATAAATAGACTAAAAATTGCTAAAACAGCCACGAATATGACACCAATGCAAGTTTTTTGAACCAATTTTATTTACCCACAAAGACAGGTCACTTCTTGGTAAATTTTAAATCTATTCCTTTTCTTCGTTTGTACCATTTTTCCCCTTCCTTTTATTGCTTCATTCCTCGCCATCCCACACTCCTCCTACTGGAATTTCCTCTGGTTTGTACATCCAGCACATTTTGAAGTATCGATGACGTATGCCAATGTTTTGAATCGCTTTCATGTCATCCTTATCTAAGTTTACATGAAGTGCATCAAGGTTCTCTTTGATATGATTTTCAGAAACGGCCTTTGGGAGGACTGGAGTACCACGCTTGATACCCCAGGCAAGAGCGACCTGCATTTAGACAAGAAAAAGACAAGGACTTGAGCCTCAGCTACCAGAAACTTCACTAGGCTCTTTCTCTTATGTAAGCTCTTGTTGTGTAAAGGAGAAAGACCCGCAAAGCCTCTAAGTTGGTAAGGATCACCAGGGAACATGTTCAAAAAGAAAAATTAACGTTGAAGAAACGGGCTAAGAAGCATGCGTCATTGACCAGGAGAAAAGTCAAGATGGCTATAGTCTGTATACAATAGCTGACGGTTTTGAGGAAGCCTTTTACGGCAGCGGAGCTGAAAAACACGCTACAAAAAGGCGAGAGGTATGCATGAGATCGACACACTTGCGCGTATCTCCACCGCTCTTTTCGAGGCGCCGACGGCGTAATTGTGATGGAACGCCCCCTTGCTAAACTACGTCGTAAGATGGCTATATGCTGATTAAGATTTGACTTAAAAAGAAAAAAACATCAGGCCTGGTCACTATACTATACGTGTAGCCGTACCCTCCTTCCTCCCCTTAAGGTGAAACGGAAGCGAGGGAACGTCTACGAAAACCTGACACTAGACGTTTGATCATGAGAGCATTCTATTCACCATCTTGTTCGTTAATGTGAAAGAAAACTAAAAAACTCTAGCCAATCAGAATTCACGAAAGAATCAACAAAAGGGGTTAACCAATAAAACGTCACTGTAAATTTTCTTACAAAAGAGTGGAGTTACAGAACACGATTTGAATCAGGTTTTCGTAGACGTTCCCTACCTTCCGTTTCACCTGGAAGGGGGGGGGGGGGGGGTACGGCTTCACGTAGGCTATCCCAAGCAACTCAGCAACACAAGCTACACCATATCCCGTGTCCACCCTTAAAAGAACTGAGGTGTTCAACACATTTTAAACTTGAGTTTTTAAAAAATGTGTGGCGATAGGTAGTCGCTCTGAAAGACGTTATTTAAACCTTTAATAAGCGTTTTTAGTTTAAATAATAAATGGTAGAAACAATTATAACAAAGACTAACTATAACTATTTTTTTAGCTAAGTTCAAAAATCTATAAAACTGACTCGAACATAAATCAGATTTAAATGCTCCCGTTTCTTACCAAGGCAGCAGTAGTGTTGTGTTTTTCTGCAATTTTTGTCAGCACTGGATTCTCTAGCACTACTGGCTCTGTTGGGTTGACAACTGGTCTGTCTGGGGAACCCAGCGGAGAATACGCCGTCACAGCGATTCCTAAAGGATCAGTGCACAAAACAATACATGACGTTCACATATCATTCAGAAAAATACAAAAAAAAATAGAACTCTTACTCAGCAGCTGGAGGGTGAATAAAACAACAACTACATTAACCACAACAAGATCGAAAATAACTTAATGGTATATTAGGATTTAAAGAGTTTTTTTTTTTTCACCTTTACTCGTGGAGAAAGATATTAGTTCATCCTGATGTAAATATGGATGAAGTTCCACTGCAAAATTAAAACAGAAAAATCAACTCAACGCCGGTTATAACCAGGCAGCTAATCTCCATGCATATTTGTTACTCAGAGAGAAGGAGTCATATAGTGCACTAGATCTCCTGTTAGTCAATAAAATTGGTAATTTATCAATAATACTAAAACGTCCTGGCCGGCCACCATCTTAAAAGACTAGTCGCTCTCTCCCCTCCCTAAGTGTCTCTCTGACCGAGGGAAACATAGGGAGGAGATTGCCTAGAATACTACCCATCGCTGTTACAGATGAACCATATTACAACAAAATCCAGGCGATGCCACTTTCATAGACGGTTTTGAGGACTATCTGAGCATGATTCTTGGCTTGATACCTTGATTACAAGCTGGCGGTATTCTTGCAGTTTCTAGAAGAGTCTGAGTCTTCTTCATGGTGAAGTTTGAAATTCCAATGGCTTTGCAGAGGCCTTTATCGACAAGTTCCTCCATTGCCTGCAGTAATAAAATAGATACGCATGATGTGAATGTGTAGTTAACGAATTGAAATGGTTGCAGGAAAGGAGAAAAAACTTATATCATTGAATCACTGTGATTAATAAAGCGTTTCGATACTTATGATGGAAAAAAACCAAATAGAAATATTTCATTATGATACTAGATCGAGGGAGAAAACAATCGCCTAAGAAATGACGCCAGCAACACACCAATCACAACCGGCCATAGTGCCGTTGAACCACTCGACTCCTCAGGTTCCTCTTTTCAATGAACAAGCCTTACAAACGGTTTTGTTTTATGATCGCACAAGATTGAACCGTTAGTTTTCCAGTCTAAAGCTAATCCTTTCAGTTATACCACAAAGGTGGACGCTTTCATTCTCGACTGATACCGGACAGCTTGTCCCTCAGAGCAAATACAAAGTTTAATCCAAAATTTTGTTTCTGTCTGATATACGTTTGTGGCTTTAAATGAAGGTGCCCTGAAAGGTAAGTTCCGGCCTTGAATTCTTTAACTTCTTGTACGCGACAAGAGAGCATATTTTGGGAATAGAGAGGAAAAAGGAGAAAAATAAGTTCACTCCATGAAAAATTTTAGTGGAGCGTAACCTTGAAAACTTGATACTTCTCGACAAGATTGGGTGGACATATTTTAATTTGATTGATTGATTCTCGTATCTTAGCATACCTTCCAAGTACTTGCTATGCCTTCAGGCGAATAGCCAATCACACCATCTGCAATGCACCGCGTGGGGACTTTTGCGTCTTTCTTGAAAGCGCAAGGGATATGTACCTAATTAGAAACAAGGGAATGAAGTAATACTCTCACTTTTCTTTGTAATTCATATAATTCATATAATTCATGTTTTATGGTCAAACCAGGTGTAGTCAGACTACAACTCATATAATTTTACCAGGTACAGATCGAGGTAGTCCAGCTGTAAATTTGTCAGCGTTTCCTGGCAAGCGGGAAGAACATCTTCAGGCGCATGGTGTTTGCACCTGAGAAAGAGATGAGGGCAATAATTCTTTAAAGGTGCACCTCACGTTTTTGTCGGCTTATTATTTCTTTATTTTCGCATTCTACTGTCCGCGTGACTTGAATTCTTTTCTTATCCTGTTTGCACATCAGTTACAGAGGCTTTGTGAGACAGTAGCCGCACTAGTACGTTCGATGTTTCAGTCGCGAGCCTTGAGAACTCAGCCTAGTACACGAAGTCGAGGCTTGATGTCGAACTTCCCACAGAAAAATCTCATAGTCTCACTAGTTTTTGTTAGCAACTGTTTTTAAATTTCATCGCAAAATGAAGCAGTTTTCTGGTAAAAACTCATTGAAATAGGATAGAGGGAAACAGGACATGTCCAACGATGAGAGGAATTTTGTTTACCTTTTACTAATTATTGATGAGGGAAGTGCGCTCTGAGAAGGAAGGAACATCTGAGAGCGACGCAACGAGGAAAAAGTTAACCGCGCTCCCCTTAACCTACAAAATATTTGAATCTCTTCTCATGAACCCAGGATATCAATATGTGATCACGAGGACGCATGGCTCAAAGCCTGAGAATACTTACCAGAGTTTTGATGTGATAAACACGTCCCCTCTTTTCAACTTTCCTTCTTTGAAGACTTCAGTTAAGACTTCACCTATTTCATCTTCGTTATCATAGGCCCAAGCGCAGTCAATGTGTCTGTATCCATGCCGTAAGGCTAGCCTGACAGCGTTCCCGACCGTCCCTTTTTTGGACTTCCAGGTCCTTGAAGTTAATCATAAATATCGATTCAAAACCGATACTGTTAGACAACTTCCTTCCACTTCGATGTAGAGTTAGGTTCTAGAAGCGATGCCACAATGGGAAGAACAATCATTGCATGTTATCTTGTGACGAAGTAGGCTATAAAGCCGGAGGTTTGGTTGGAGTTCTGTTCTGCCCTCATTTTTGAGAGCACAGTGACTTACATAACTATCACTTATACAAGCTGGTGGATAGCTAAATATCGTTAGGGAGAAGACTTCAATAGTCGTAAAAACTAAGCTTCTTAAAAACGTCTCTAATTACTAGTGTTTTCGAAACCTCTACTTGAGAACCCGTTCCAATCATCCTTGTTGAACCCTGGGTCGTCCTCCTTTTAGTTCAATGAACACTGCCCACCACTGGAATTCATCTTGTGTCTCATAGTAGAAAATGTTTTTCAAAATATAGTAAAGTAATGAACTACTGGCCTTACCCCAAGGCAATAAAAGGCATCAGAGCTCCATTGTAAAGCTTCACTCCTTGAACAGCCGCCTGTCAAAAGACAGTAGAAAGGACTGAATTTAAACACATTTGCCCGTCAGCATCCATTGAAGGAAAGATGTAGTTGGTCTCTGGCCGGGTTCTTTGGCATTACAGTCAATCGTTCTTTCGTTCGCTCTTTCACCTCTGGCGTTAATCCAGACTATCTATCTATCCAGACTATCTTGCTGATATGTTTAAATCACGTTCTCACGAGTCCATAATAGACAAACTCGATCATCTGGTGCTTTGGATATACCTTTATGTCGCCTGTCAACAGGGCAGCGCTCCTTTGCTTTCAGAGGAGCCAAACTCTGGAACTCCTTGAATGATAACATTAAGTCTTTAAAATGCCCCAGGAATTTTAGACGTCATCTTGCAAACGTTTTATTAAGTTGATATATTATATTATTGATATATATTTTGTAATTATAATATTATTGTATTTACATTCTCAATTAATTTATATATTTGTATTGAGCTGAAAAGCCCACTTAGGGAGCATCAATAAAGTATAAAGTATATAAAGTATAAATATACATATAGAATAATAAATATTGCAAGTGCTTACGTTCCCAAACAATTGAAATCGTGGACTCCTTCTGATATAAACGCACGAAGTAGTGAAAAATGGACCAAATGCGTGGCAGTAAGAGGTTTTCATAGAATTTCCCCTAAAGAGTACCAGATGTTTGTTAAGAAATTTCAAGAGATTCCGAAAATTATTTGATTTTTTTGTACACAGATTTAAATAAGCGCTCTTCCTCTTCTACATCGACTCTCCCTCTCCTAACACAGTTTTTCAAGCTGTATGATCCATTTTATTTTATTTTAATTTGCCAAATTATCGGTGAGGTAAAATTGCGGTATTCGATGTGCACATAACATAAAAGTTTTTCTCTTTAAGTTTGTAAACTCATCAGTTTTATAAAAATAAATTTGATTACTGCTTCGCTCGCTGTTTAAACTTTATGACCAGCTTTTTCTGTTACAACACAATTCACGAGACTGCTTAGACGCAAATGATGTTTTACAATCTACGATTACACTATCTGGCAAAAATTGAGATGAAAAGCCTCTGCACGATTAGCCCTCCCTCCCCTCCCCTCCCCCGTCACCCACCCCACTATCGTGCTCGTGTTCTCCTTTGCCGCCAATCATTTTTAAACGGGGTGTTAGGGAAGAGAAGCGTTGCGTTACATACAAACGAACTGGTGTGAGGAAGAGGCCTTTCACCCCAATATGCGGACTGCTTATCTTACTTAAAACAGAACATTTCACCAACCAAATGAATACCCACGTGAAAACACTTTTAACGCTGCATGAAAATTTAAGCGCAAACAAGGCTTCGGGTGAGTAAAAGACATCACCGTGCATTAAAAGTACCAGAAGATTTTGCTTGAGCCAACCATGCATCAAATTTTTAACGCTTGTATGCAAATTCTTATCTTTTCACAAGTTAACAAGGAAAGCGAAAAATGTGTATAACCACTGGAAAAAATGGGCACGTTCAGGAGGAAAATTTTGCAAAAGTAGTTTATGACGTACCGCAATTAAGGAGATACTAAACGTACCAACAATTTGCGCTTGCGGAAGCCGCGCAGCTAGGATAGCAAAATTATGCGCATTGCGTGACCTCCTTGCAAGGTTCAAAAAATGCAGATGTAGAACGAATCAATCTACACATTTAACGTCATAAATCGTAAGTTAGATGAAGAAAATAAGTCTGCAATTGTGACAGCAAGAGCTACAAATAAAACGGACAGACTCTAGATCTGTACTCTTCGCTCCTGATCGATCGTCAATCGTCACGCAAATTGCACTGATGACTCCAAAAGATCCGAATAATCAGTAGTAAGAACGAGCTGACGACACAGGCAACTTAATCATGAGATAAAGAAAGAATTCAGTTTTCCTACCATTGTGGTTAGTCACTAGATCTATTCAGTCTGACGGGATGAAGCCTGAATTAAAGACGATCTCAGTGCACAAACTGCACCGTCATCTTCACAATACGAAAATTAAATATCCGCTGACAATCGGCACGCGGGCATCGTTGTAATGTAAGCGACAATAATCTAACCTCTGCTATCTGGGGGTTTCGCCTCATTTCGAGTTCGCCCCTCACCACCTTTGCGAGTTCGCCCACTGAAGTGAAACAAGTTCGCCTAACCTTGACCAGTTTGACCTCACATCTTAAAACTCGTTTCATTACGACAAAATATATTCTTTTTGTTGCATCCGGTGCTGGTCTGGGCTCTAGCTCAGAGCTTCCTTTTCACGTAATTCATAACAAACAAAATGATTGAAAGAATGCTTGTCTTTTATTTGTTTATTGTGGTAATTTCTTGTTAAAGTTTACAGAGGCATACTTCGATTGAAGTATCAAGAGATTCTTCAGGAACTTTAAGAAATTGGCTCTAGCAAATGTTAGGTAGACTCGCTCCTCAAGACTCGAGCCGTCGTAGCAGTAGTAGAGGTGCCTATTTTGTTTCCTCGATCCCTATTGAGTGAAAGTGACGTCATCATTCCCTCGAACATCCTTGAGGCCTATAAAAAAAAGGTGTTGTCAGTCTGGAGATACTGACGGCTCAGAAATTGGGACTCAAAGGGACCCGATTGACAGAGGTTCTGATGCGTTTTGTGCGTGCCACTTTATATAATAAGCTCAGTTATGCACGCATTCTGATTGGTTCTCACTTATGATCTACTGGAGGACAGACGTCTAGATGACTTCATTATTAAAACTTTTTTTTAATTCTTTATTATATAAAACAAATAGATTCCAAGTTGCCGTGCGTCTGTTCAGTAATAGATCACAGAGGACGTCAAAATGTGGTAAGAACATTCCTCGCGCCTCGTGTGCCACTTTTTTGTTCTTACCACATTTTGACGTCATCTGTGATCTATTACTGAACAGACGCACGGCAACTTAGAATCTATTTGTTATTTAGACTGATCAGCACGCCAATTAATCCAAGCAAGGAAATAGAGTTTTTTGCCATTTGTTAAAAACGTCAATCGCCGTCTCTGGTATGACTTCCAAAAAGGCGTTTTCCAAAGTAGTGGTTTGGGAGACACTTTCCTTTTTTTCTTTTTTTGATGTCATTCGCCCTTTAACTTCACAGGAGTGGAGTTTTTCAATGAGAAAACTAGAAGGAAAAGAGGATAGAGTTCTATGGGGAATTTACTCTTTAGTTACTGTTGGTGAATTTTTTGCAACTTTCTTTATATGTATCAAATTTCGTTCCTTGCTATGATCAGTACTACAGGTAACTTTGAGGACATCAGCGTAGACTCAATTAAAGAAGAAAACAAAAACAAAAATAAATTAAAACAATTCAGTACAATTCAATGGAGTGTAATGCAATGCGATGTAAAATAATTCAATAAAATACAACACAATAACACCAGGTGGGACCATAAGGCAGGTCTAGATTTTTATAATGATAACTTGACCCAGCAATTAATCTCGCTGTTTGGAGAAAGATCTCCTTGTTCTCTTGACCGGAAGTAAAAGGAGTCTGAAAAGGACTGACACACGGATGTGTCAATCAAAAGTGACAATGACGTAAGACGGCTGACACGAAAAAAGCCAATTGGCGACGAGTATTAGACCACGTGGGCTCGAAAGAAAACAAGGCGCGCTCTTCAAATCTTTACATTTTGACAACAACACGTGAAAATATGGCAGACGTTTTAATCTTCCGAAAAAAAGAAGCTTGAAATTCTTCTTCAAATTTAAAGGGTGGTGAAACCCAATAAACATTTCCTGAATTAAGAGGAATGAGGAAGACTGGTGAGTTAAAAATTTTTGTTTTAAATAAGGTTTTACTTGAATAACAATGAAAAATAAAACTTTGCACATGTGCGTGTTGTACGGAGAAACCTGTAGCTCTGTTTACTCCGGGAAATTCACTTTTTACGCTAAGTTTGGCTAAAACATTCTGTTAAACATATTTAATGATAAACTACAATTTTATTTTTCGTTACAGAACTTACCAATAGAATTCTTAACTTCTTGGTTTTCTTGCGTTCGTCAAATGCAAATGTTGCAGCCGCGGAAGAGACACTCGCTGCAGTGGAAACAAAGAGGTTAGTACTACTTCATTGTTACATTTTTAAAATACCACAGTGGAATTTTAGTCAATTCAAACTCAATGTTTAAGTCTTGAGAGTAATTTACAAGAGAATTTTCTCAAAAGTGAACAAGTTTCCGGAACACCACCGGTGTCACCAGTGGTGAGTGGCTTTACGCGCGAAAAACACGTGCCTCGTGTTTCAAGAACGTCTTCCATTTTTTTGCTTGTAAATTGAATTATTTCATTGATAACAAATTTCGCTGAGTAAAAGTAGATAATACTACGGCAAAATAGTCCTTTTAGCGTTCTTTTTCAGTTCATGATATGGTGAAAGTTATGCAATGGTCCCTCTCATCTTTGTTTTCAATGGTGTTACTTGTTACAGCTCTTTTATGGGCGCCTCATTGTCTCCTTAAACCGCAAATTTGGTAGATTTTTGCCACCTTTGAAGTAAATCAACATCATTTTAAAGAACTCCAACAGTTTACCCCTTCCACAACAAAAACAAAATTACGGCAGGATTTCCACATGCCCCATACTTCACTACACATACAGTTCTTGAATAAAGAAAACATTAGCGAAAACGATAGATTCCTCTTTGGGGACTATGGCTTTGTTTCAGGATAGCATGGGGTTATACGTTAACCTTCCGGAAGAACATTTGCGAAAAAATAAAATTCTTTTTTTAAATCAGTCATCAGATTGCTAAGGTATTCAAACTGGAAGCAACTCTTTTTCTTTAATTGCGCTTTCCTCTACAGTTTTCCTCCTTTTTTTCCGTTTAATTTTTTTGGAAATGGGAGCATTCAAACGAGTCAGTTCCTCATTAATCAACTTACGTAGGTTAAAACTGCGTTTCACAACTTCACTAAAAACTCGCGTTGTCTAGCGGAGTAAGCAAATGTTCCTGCGCTTGCTAAGATATTTACTGTTCCTCTTTGAGGTTTGCTCTGGTCTTATCTACACTCTACGCATGGCTTCATTTTAGTTTCTAGGATGTTTCAACAGATAACCTTCTGTGACAAAGATTCTGTTTTCGAGTTGCCTGTCTATCAATCGTTCATAAATGTATGCAATCGGTCCCTCTGTCTATCATTCATTTATTCATTCATCCTTCCATTCCTTTATTTCTTTCCATTCTTTCATCCTTCATTCATACTTGCATTAATTCACGTATTCACTTGTACATGAACTTTATCAACAATAAATAAATCACTCATTCATATATCTTTTTTTGTTCCAGAAATACCTTCTCCCTGTGGAATGCACCCAAGTTAGTACACCACCTGGTCCAGCTACCACACCACTAAAGCAAGAGTGTACCAGCTTGACCCTGTTGAGGACATCTTAAGATGTGGGGAATTGGATTGTTGGAAGATGAGACCTAAGGTTTCTCTTCACTCCTCTTCAATTTACACTACATCTTAGGATCTACTCACAGATGTTCAACTGGGAAAGAAGATACAGATGGAAGACAAACACAAACTGGTTAGCTCATTCCTTTTGGGTTGGAATGGAGGGTTATTAGTTAAAGCTCTGGATGAACCTTAACTCAAATTTCGGCTCGAAGTCCATGGACTTCATATTCGGCTTAATTTAATGTAGTTAGGTTAGTTAGTTGGGTCCCCTTGGGTTGGCTGGGTCCTCCCCTTAGGTCTCTCCTTTGGGTTCCTTTTCAGGTACTTTCGGCTTAGGTTCGGCATAGGTTTTCGGTTTAGGTTCGAATACGTTTCACCTTCGCCTCGGCTCTGACTCTGGCATCAACTTCAAGACTACAGCTCTTCACTCTTTTACCTTGACTGGAGCACGGAACTACAACGGCTCTCCTGCGGTCAGCACCAGCATCTTCGGTATTGAAAACTCCCGCTTAGTTGCGCGTTACACAAAGACTTATTTTTCATTTGAAGTTTCACTAGGTAGCAGCTACACAAAGGACTGGCATCTAGAGAGACTTTTTCATCCAAAATATACCTTAAAATTCATTACGGCAAAACGATTTTGGCCTAAAGGTTCAACCAGACATTTTTTTTTCTTTATAGTAAATAACTGGAGATTTTAAGCCATTCAACAGGGGGAGTATGCCCATTTGCTACTTCCATCTTGTTTAGTGGTTTAGCTTCAGTTGAAGCCGCCAGTCGAGGCTTCATTTAGTGGGAATAGGAGATATACACACACCACAGTTTAGGTCACAAAAAAATTAGGCCAATTGTACCGCACATCGGAATATTTAGGCCATTATAATTCATGACATCTTATCTTGTCATGCCAGCCAAAATTGCAAAGAAATCAACTCATCACCTTGCGTCACAAAACACTTGAGGATGTGTCAGTGGAAAAGAAATGGCTTTTGAGTTGAAAAATGGCCAATATTAAACTGTTAGCTTTTTACACATACATTAGGCCAATTGTTTTGACATTACAGCACACTTGCTGTCAGCCAAATTGTTGTAAATAATAGATTCTCCACTGAACCCACGGATCACTCAGGCAGCTATCATGGAGAAGGTAAGGTCAGCAGGTACGTTAACACTTTTTATTATATTCCTCCGGCTATTCGGCACTTTCGAAACTCACAGTCGTCGGCATTTTCGATTTTCGGTTCAAAATATAATTGGCATCCAATTAACTATGTTTGTTACAGAGGCCTGGTAACGACAATATTGTTAGCAGGCCGCACACGATCCATAAACTCCATCTAGGACACCCCGAGTGTTCCTTCGGGGTGTCGATATTTACTGACACAGGAACACTCCAGGTTTCCTCAGATGCTAAAGTTTTCACTTAGGAATGCGCGTCCCCACCATACACACTAACTTAAAGTATAAATGATGTAACATTTTGAAAATAATAAAAACAGAAAACTTGTGTCTGACTGTCTACTTTTGTACAGATAATAATGAACTAAAAACAACTAACACTTTCTTTTTTCAGGACAAATGCTACTTTTCGGCCAAATTTGCAAACCATGCAAAATACATAGATCTGATTACTAACGATTTTTTTTTTCAGGATGATTAAATACATATAAGTATCAAGATGTAAAAGATTTGAAAACAATAAAAACATGAAGGCTGGTGTCTGGGTGATTTTTTTAAACGTTGGATAAAAACTACTAACAGCTTCCTTTTTCAGGACTGTTTAACATATCTTTTAGCAGGTATTCTGCACGTATGCCACGCAAAACATAATGTTCGATCTACTAACACTTTAATTTCAGGAGATCTAGACACAAACTATCTTGTAAAAGTGAATCAAAAACAATAAACTTAGAAAAAACCTGTGTGTGTCGCTTTATCACAACAAAAAATTACTAATTTAAAGTTTACTTTTCAGGTTATAAAAAGACTAACAACTTCTACTTTTCTATACAGTTTTTATTACAAGGGCTTAGATCTATGACTGAGCCTATTTCAGGAGCACACTCAGCCACAAATTATGCCACTTTCGGGGCATTTCTACAGCTACTAGCAAGGTGAGCCATGTAATCACGTATAATATAACGACACTGACATGTACTTTTTCTCAAGTTTTCAGGACATCTTGTTACAAGCCAGAAACACAACTTGGGATAAGAACAAACCAGGAGAATACAAAAGTGCCAAAAGGATATACCTACTAGGTCAGATTTATATATCTATTTGTGTAGAGTAAACTGAAACCCACAGTGCACCAATTTTTCAAAGGTTTGTAAGAAAATTAGACAACAGTATCCTAGAAGGATGAAGAAAATTAAACAATGGCTAGAACTTCATAAATCAAATACTAGAGCAATTGGCTGTTGATGAGAAAGAAATTCATTATACACTGCATATGTTCAGGAGTTTCAGGATGTGCACAAAGAGGTCTGTCAAAGATTGTATAAGATTGCAAGTTATTATTGAGAAGTGTGCAGTTTATATTTTATAGCTGATAGACCAGGAACTTCATGTGCACTTACAAGAGAAACAACTGAACCACTAAAGCAACTTTGACCACCTCGAGCCACCAGGAAGCAAGGTTTACCAAACAGCAACACCCTTCTAACTACACCACAACCTTACTGGTGACAACATGCACGGACAACAAACAAGCATTTTCAACCACACACATGAATTCACAAACTACCAGGAAATACAAAGATTACTGAGGGCACCTCGAAGATACTAAATAGATTTATCATCGAAGCAAATGGACTGCAAGAGCAATCTTGACCACCTCAAGCCAACAGGAAGCAAGGTTCTCCAAATAGCAACACAATTCTAGCCAAACCACAACCTCACTGGTGACAACATGGACAACAAACAAGCATTTCCAACCTCAAACATGGATTCAAAAACCACCATGAAATACAAGGATCACTGAGAGAACCTCGAAGATTGTAGATAGATTTACCATTGGTAGAAACTAATGGACCATTAGAGCAATCTTGACCACTGCAACCCAACAGGAAGCAAGGATCCACGAATAGCAATACACTTCTACCTACACCACAACTTTTCTGATGACAACATGCATGCATGGACAACAATCAAGCAATTCCAATCACACTCATGGATTCACAAACTACCAAGAAATAAAAGGACCACCAAGGACACTTCGAAGATACTGAGTAGATTTGAAGAAAAACATAACTGCATAGGACTGTTGTTGAGGAAACTGAGTGCATGGTGATGGAATTTCTGAAGGGAAGGATGATTTTGTTACCTGCAGTTTCCAGGAGATGGTATGCTTTTCTGTGACCTTTGCACTCTATAGTGAATGGTTGTGATCATTTTGTGTACTACTTAACCAAACATTAGTGGGATAGTTTCTATGGCCCGAGCTTTTTGTTGGCTTCTTATAGCCTAAAGGACAATTTCTGGTGCTGATCTTCTATAATTTCTCTTCCCATGATGGCATGTTAAGTCATCTGTTTACTCTTGAAAGTGATGCTCCTCTGTGACTCCTGTTTCCATCTGGTTTGTTGTAGTCATCTGTGGTTGGAAGGTGTGACTCTCATCTTGTTTTGTCAGGAAAATTTTAATGCTTCCATGACCCTTACTTCAATATCGCTTTATGTCATCTGTGTTGGAAGAAGAAAAATGATTGACATGTACAATATTATTCCACCTATGGTTGAAGTCATTTTTGGGTCTCATAGTCTAATGCGTGTGCGCCTTCTAGATGATGGTCCTCTAAGGCCTTCTCCTAAAGCTGGCTTGTAGTCATTTGTAGAAGGTGAAATGGTCTCTTCCCTTCCATTTAAGATTACTTGTTGTCACATGTGCATTATGATCTTTATGGCATTCCTCTCTGGCCTGCTCTGCAATTAAGCCTGTTGTCTTCTGTGGGGTAGAATTAATGCTTGATAATTGTGATTCTTGTACTTGCAAATGGTCTCTTTTCATGCAGCTTTATAGTTGAAATTTCGACACAAAATTGATTTATGGCTCATGAATCCTGTTGGCTTATACTGTGCATCTTTTTGGTATGAAGTGTGATAATTCTCTGTGCTTTGTTTAGGTGCTTAGAGAGTGCTGTTCCTCTGTTGTCTCTACAGCTGAAGGTGGTATGGTGTCATCTACATAGCAGGAAGTGAGATAGCCCCCTTTTGCCTTTGTTGAAAGGTGGTTTGTTATTTTGTGTGGTTAAAGGAGAGAAGCTTCTCTTGTTATACATGTACATGTTTGCAAAGTGAGGCCCTTACACCCTTACACCAAGGTGTAGTATAAAGTGCCACAGGTTTTCTGTTGTCCCTGCCTCATGCAGTCAAAATTTAAGGTGGCTTGTCATGTGTCTGGTAGAATTATCTATGGTCTTCAGATTGAAGTACAGTATTCACATCAAAACAGCTTGTAGTCATTTCTTTTCAAGAAATGGAATGCTCTTCTGTATCCTTAATTCTTCTCTGTTAGTGGGGCTTCCATGTCCTTGAATGTACTCATCTTCCTCTTTTTCATTGGCCCTTCTTACCAGTACCAAAGTTTTATCTTTGCTCTTCCCTATTCTTCAATGTAGATAAATGCACTGTATTGTCAAAGGTAAGGCACAATTTATGTAGCAAGAATTAGATTCACATCAGTTCTTCAATACTGTGTTGCCCTGTGCAACAGAAAGTGAAAGTTCTTCTATCAGAAGAGAAGAAACTCACTTGAAATTTATCAAAAGTGTTTAAATCTTAATGGGATTCAAACCCATGAAACACTGTTTTGCACTGACTAGCAGAAAGAGAAAGTGCTGTGAAAAGGAATTATTTCAACTCAGCTGAATTTATTTCAACCTTAGTGGGATTCAAACCCATGAAACACTTTCTTGTATAAAGTAACAGATAGTGAAAGTGTTGAGTAGAAAAGAAGTTAATTAACCTCAACCAGAATGTATTTCAACCTTTGTGGGATTCAAACCCATGAAATACTCTCTTGTGCAGAGTAAAAGACCGTGAAAGTGCTTTTAATTAGTGTGAAAGGTATTAACCTGCACCAAAAGCATTTAAAACCGAATGGGATTCAAGCCCATGAAACACTTTCTTGCACTGAGTGATGGACAGTGAAAGTGCTTAAATGGAACAGGATGTAACCTCAGCCACGAGCATTCAAAACATAATGGGATTTAAAAGTGGTATGAAAGTGGCATTTTCAAGACTTGATTTCAGTACAACAGTTCAGGAAACATTGCAATACATACATGCTTTATATATACTTTGTAAAAAATGATCCAATGTGCTAGAAAGTTTTTTTACAGCAGCTCTGATGTATAAGAAGCAGTCAGTCAGTCAGAATTCCATTCCTCAGTTATTGCTTTACCTCACTATTGGCAAGAAAACTATCACTACATGTGCTGGCTGGGCCAGGTATAAAACAAGGATCAGTCCACAGACTTAACATCCTGAACATGCAAGTTCAAGGTTTGTAATACTATAAACAAGGTTCAAACTGCATGCATAACTGACCTAACAGATATACAACAGATGAAATCAAGAGTTGGAGGCAATATGAAATACTTTGATCACCAAGTATCATCATCGTAAATTGTAAGTTTCAATCAACAAGAAAGGAAAGTTTTAGAAAGTTCCATTGTTACCATTATTTGGCCCTCACAATGATGTAGGTGTGAAGTTCAATTAATTCAAAGATATGCATACCATATACCATACTAAGTTAAATACATTAAATTAATCTAAAAGTTTGTATCTTATGGCATGTGTTTACACTCTTCTATCTATTAAACATATTTTGTTTGTTTAGTGATCAGTTTCATAATTATGTACCTGAAGTCCTGAAGTGCGGTGAGTGATCAAAATGCTGGCTTCACCAATGATGATTGCAAACACAAGCGGGTTAAATCAACCTGCGTGGATGATAATACATCCCTGGTTATGAATTAATAAAGGTAAGAAAATTATCACTAAGAATGGAGTTTAGTAAATCCAATAATTACGAATTTAAGCCCTCAGTTTAAAGCATGTGGAATGCAAGCAAGATGTCATGATGATTTTCCCTAACTCATTAACCCTTGAACTCAAGATCTGATTGTTAATTCTCCCCCTTAGCTGCTACAAATTTTCTTGTAAATTAGTCAGGAGAATTTGGTATCAGATCAAGATAATAACCTCTAACTAATAAGTTTGGGTATTCTCATTATTGGTTTGCTGAACAGTGTATGGATATGTTGTGTACTTTTGTGTTTTTAGGCATGTAAGCACCTTTACTAATGACTGAAGTTGAACTATTGATGGAAAGAAATTGGATCTGATTTACTCGTTATAAAGTACAAGTTATGGAAAATGGCTTAGGACTGTGAACTCATTTACATGCTTCAACACATGAAACAAAAACATTGGGGTGAGAGCATCTGAGCACTTTTCACTTACTGCTCCTCAAATGAATGTAGATGTTCAACTACGGAAAACTTTGTGACATTTCACACTGCACAAGGAACTTTGTTAACTAAAGTTAATTTAGCAGTTTCTATCTAAACACACCTTAAAACCCCAAAGGTTGCACCATAGCACTGGTTGGGGGTACACGGTCCCCATTTTTCCCTCATGCAAGGGTTTTTAGGGGTTTACGTGTCCGGCTTTGGTGCACTAGGTTAGTTTTACAATTTACTTTAAAAAACTAAGAGCGTACCTACACAGATATGACAAAAAATAAAAACATGAAACTCTATTTCAGTAAATATAGCTATTTAAAAAAATGTTTTTTTATGACAAATAGGGCTCAGATGAAAACTACATACCTGGAGTTAACAAGATTTTTTTTCTGCAAAATTTGGCATTATTTGTTTCTGGTTTTTTTTTTTCAATTTTCAGGGTACTTCTCTCTTCACATTTTGTAGGCTCTAGGTCTGGCATCAAATGAAAATTCTTAGCTCTACAAAAGCAATTTTTGGCTTGAAGTCAAAAATTGCATCAAAGCTTTCTATTTCAAAAATAGTCACTTGTGTGTCTGACCATTTGAGAAATAAAAGCTTTGGATATGAGTTCAAGAGAACTTTTAAGCTATTCAGTTCTAAAATAGCATAAAAATTCATGGAGAAGTTTCATTTAATGCTCTTGCCCAAATGTCCTGAACGTGATTAGACTGGTGCCCTGAAAAGAAAATTAACTAAAATTGTTTTGTTACAGTCATAAGTTTGTGCTATAACACTACAGGTATGTTGTTCAATCTGCTCCTTTGAAATAAGTTGGACTTGACTCTAATACAATTTGAGTCTTAAGGTGAAATTGGAACTTAAATTTGAATACTTCTATACCAAAAATTCTGAACTTGACACATCATGGACTCCTTAATTAACACTAACTCTTAACCTTATTATACTAACTCAATTAGTTAATAGAGTGAGAGTCCAAGATGTTTCAGTTCTGACAGCATGTAAATATTCAAAATGACAATAGTCTTACTGATTTAATTCTGATGGTATAATGTACACAGGTACATATTATATAGTTATACATATTTTAACTGGGAATTATGCTAATTAACTAAAATGAGGAAGTAAAACATGGATGAATGGTGGTCTAAGGGTTAACCAGATCAATCATCAACTCTTCATTAAACATACAGCTTTGAAGCCTTTTGTGACTTGAATACTTTCATCAGAAATCTGTCTCCATCCCAGTTTTAGCCTTACTTAAAAAAAGTGCATTTTTTCCAAATGGTTATATTACCCAGAGTTGTCACCCCTAAAATGAATGACTTTTTGCCTATTTTGACTATTTTCTAATTATTAATTAGAAACCAAAGATCAAAGAGGTTAACATTCCCATCTCTGGACACGTTTCTCGGATATCCTTTCTAGAATCTCCTAAATATCGGGAGTTCTTTCGTGGGTAGTAAAAAGTTCAGTTGTGTCAAATTTCACAACTGAAATGTCGAACGCTCCCGTACCCTTCCTTTGAAATGTTTCCTGCCAGTTTGTGCGTCAGCCTCACCTGTTTTGAAGATCCCTAGCCATGGCTGTGATTCAGTTGTGTTTGTTAGCATTTTCGAATGATTGTTGAGTTATCACAATCTAAAGGAAACAAACGATGCTATAAAAGAATCGCGATTTGCACCAGTGTTATAGTAACTCAAACACACTTGCCGCCACTTAAACGCGGCGCGCTACACTCAGAAGCACTCGCGCGATCCCACAGGCACACGCAAACTCTTATTAACAATTGGTTCATATGTCAGCGTGCGTTCGTCGAGATATGAAGCACGCGGGAGGTTTGGAGGGCACGAAAGGTGCGCAAGAGTTGCTCGAGGCGTAGCCGAGAGCAACTCTAGCTTCTTGAGTGCTCTCCAAACTTCCCGCGTGCTTCATATCTCGATGAACGCACAGCTGACGTATGAACCAATTGTTTTATAACATTTCAACCCGAAGGAAAATTTTTTTCTCGAGGGATTTGTTTGCTGACGTCATGAGCGTGCGCAATAGGAATATGAAGCACGCTCGCGCAATTGAATCTGATTAGACAAAGTTACTAGCTATGTTATAATTATTATTACTATTATTATTATATTCATTTATTTTATAATTTTGGTAGCCCGTGTGTGTGTAGCTTGCGTTTTTGTGAGTGGTGAACAATTTTAATATCTATTTCAAGTCAATTAAAAGAAGCCTTCTTTTGCTTGGCTTCGACAAGGATGGGAGAACCCACCCAGTTAATTATCGAGCGCGTTATCTCATTGAATGGTCGATTTAAAGTTCACCAAGACAACCGCAATGGAGAAGATTTCGTTAAGGCTTGATCTAAGCCAGTTTAGGTTTGATATCCAAATTTATCGCAATTCCCCACCACTTTCGCATCGCCCGTTTACTCCCATCCCCTACCCCCTCCGGGGCACTGGGCGAACAGTCTATGACCCCTCAGCAAGGACACGCAAGAGGGTCTCGATGGGAAAAGACTCTTAAGGCTAACGGCTAAAATTTTGGCCGATTTTCGGATCATGATGGTTAATGTCTTTCCATTGTGGTTACCAGTTTACGATTAATTTTTTCACAATTTTTACGCCCAACGGCTAATTTTTTTTTAGCCATTTTACGGCTAACGGTTAATTCCAATTTATACCTCTAACGTATTTTGTTTGCAGTAACTAATTCTTATCCAAAAGAAAGTAAGTCGTGTGTTCTGAACTTTAGACTGAATTTTGTCTTAATTTACCTTAAATACGCCTGTTTTGAAGGCAGTCATTGCTGCTACGGACGTTTGCCCTTATTAGGACCAGTGTCACTTAAACAATCGGACAACGTAACTCAATATTTTGATTTCGTGACCTCCGCTGTTGTTAAATAAACACTTCATTCGGCTACATACCAAAATTTCATACCTCGCTTCATGTCCTGTACCTGGCTTTGACTTTTGACTTGTATAGATACCAGAGTTGTGCAGTGATTTAAAAACCATGGCTGTTGACTGCCTGTACGTAAAGTTCTGTTTCTTTTCCTTGGTTTGCGTATTAGCAGGTAAGTCTCGATTTGAACGCAGCAAGATGCAATATCATAAGCTTGTGATATATAGATTTCAGCCTCCAACGGCTTTAGTTTTTGAATTGCAAACTTTTTCATCGAGTCGTAACACAAGAGACGTATGAATATGTTTTATCTCTGTCACTTTTTTCTTATGTCTGCTCCACAAAACCCTTTGTTTGTAGCTTTTCAGTTTTTTTAGGGGTTGCAATTGCTTTCGAATTCCGCAGCATCAGAACCTGCATATTAGGGCAGACTGGCGTCTTGGATTATATGGGAATCCCTCTGGCTGCGCGGTTTCCCCAAAATCCCTTTGATGTCTTAAATCTGATGCTATATCAGTATTTTGATCGTTTACGAATGACTGTCGTCTATTAATCTCTAACAACTGTAATGACCTCTCTGTATACCACTTGTTGTGATGTTGCTGTCTTCAACGAAGATTCCTAAAACTATTAATTTTAACTACAACTTCGAGGATAGGTTATGAAGGAACCTTAAGCAAAAATTGATCGAGATCCCTGTCAAAAAATAAAATGGCGGAATGATGCTTATCATTGAGACTCGAGAGTCGCCGGAATCTACAAAGAAACTTCCGTCGAAAATGTTCCAAAACCTATAAAAAGAAAATTTCTCATTCTCAATTTTCGAATTTGCTGTCTTTAGTCATTGGTGTTCTTTTTATCATCCCTCAAAGGCAACTTATACGTTCAGTTGCATGTGTGGCAGGCTAGAAATGGATTGTAGTTGTGGCTTCCATCAATCAGTGGCTGTTAGCCTCTAGTTCAGTCGTGACGCAAAATTTTCCTATGGTATCATGTCATGGGTGATTAAGATTAGAGTACGTAGTACCGGCTACAGCTGAGACCGTCTCGGGTAGTCAGTGCATCCAGGTGGTCGCTTAACGGGCATCAATTTTAGTTAAATACAGATATCACACTGATTTCCGCCTATGTTGAACAACACGGAGCAGAAGTCTGAACCAAATTGTTGAGTTCAGTTGCAGTCAACCATTATGTTTCACTTGTTAGAATCTAATTTTGTTCCAAAGCGCGCATTCAAAGAAAATCGCGTGATCCGATGACGTGACGCGCAACGCGAAACTGATGGAGGACCCCAGGTAGGTGAGGTAACCCGCCTGGCCGTGGTCGAAAATGAAAATGCGTTTACATGCAGTCTTACAACCCCGAGGTGCTGGGGTGAGGTTTCTTAAGGTTGTTGTTGCGCTTGCAATTAGGGAGTTTGAGCGCAGGCGTTCCAAGCTCACATCTCGAGAAAGACGAAAGATTAATTATCGGACATGTATGTATTTATTCATGAAAGCGTCACGCGTTGTGTTACGCGGTGTTAGGTTACGCGAGGAATCGTAGACTTAATACGTTACAAGGAATGGTTTGGGAAACGAAATAGAGTCGATTTACAACGCAAAATATTCCGAAACGTGAACATTTTGCACTCCTTGTGAGTCCGTTGCGGTTTCTGGGGATTTCTGCCATGAGACGGCTTGGAAATGTACAAAGTTTTGAAACATACGTGTTTAGCTTTTGAGCTTTTTGCCGTGAACGCGACCCCGGTTAGGCGGGTTACCCCACCTTGAGACGTTTACATGGCAATTTGTCACTCTGGCTGACAGGGTTATCCCTAAGGGCAACCCTAATTTTGCCCAAGAACAGTGGGTCTCTAAGTAGACCCGAGAGTTTCGTCTGTCATCCAAAGCTAGATCATTCAAAAATGCGTCTAAGGATTGATAATTTGATTTCAGTATGTTTATGGGGAATTGAAAAAGGTGTCTGTCAGTAGAGCTGTCCGCCTACGAGAATTATTCGAATGGAAAATGGGCTAAATATCGGCTTAAGGGAGAGTTAATTAGCGGATGTTCGTTAGACTATATATTTCTATTCTTCTATGTTAAGCAATCCGCTTACGAGAGGGTTCGTTAGCAGAGAGTTGATTGTGGTTAAAACTGTCAACTTGCAAAGGCGTGCAAGCAGAATCTACAAATTATTCTGTTTTTCTTCATTTTTTTTAATGTGATGCTATGCATAAATAATAATGGCAATAGTGAGATTTTGTCAAAAGTTGATTTATATTATGACTACACTCATTCATCGTGAAATGTTTATTTCGTATGGGTCAATCAGTCTTCTAATATACGTATCCTGCACGAGTCAGTCAGTCTTCTAACATTCGCCTCCTGCATGAGCCAGTCAGTTTTCTAATATACACATCCTGGATGAGCCAGTCAGTTTCCTTATATACACATTCTGGATGAGCCAGTCAGTTTTCTAATATACACATCCTGGATGAGCCAGTCAGTTTTCTAATATACACATCCTGGATGAGCCAGTCAGTTTTCTAATATACACATCCTGGATGAGCCAGTCAGTTTTCTAATATACACATCCTGGATGAGCCAGTCAGTTTTCTAATATACACATCCTGGATGAGCCAGTCAGTTTTCTAATATACACATCCTGGATGAGCCAGTCAGTTTTCTAATATACACATCCTGGATGAGCCAGTCAGTTTTCTAATATACACATCCTGGATGAGCCAGTCAGTTTTCTAATATACACATCCTGGATCAATCAATCAATCAATGTATTTAGCCCTTTAACTCCCAGATCAAATTTGTCATTCTCCTTACTGTCAACCATACAATTCTTATAATGTTAGTTCAGAGAATTTAGTATTGGATCAACTAATTATCCTCTAATCGCTATTTTTCTTTCTCATCACTTGTCTGCTTAGTATTGCATTGATCCTGTGAGGAGAAATTCTCTCTTGCTCACTCGTGGAAGTTAAAGGGTTAACGTGGTCGGTGCGCTCAGCAAAAAAGTTAGTTTACAGGTACGCCACGTAAAAAAAGAAACAGAAAAATGAAAAAAAAGCCTTTTGAAGGTGTATAAATTTAAGAGAAGTTAAGATTACAAACTAACTAATATTAAAACATAAAAATTCAACAATGTTTTGTCAAACTAAGTTAAAAATATATAAATATGAAAATTATAAAAACGGTAAAAACTGACTAAGAATCGACTCACACCGCAGTCAGAGTCCCATGAGATTTAATGTTTTTAAGTTTTTTTTTTAAAGTAGTGTATGTTGGACTCTTCCGAGACTCGTCGGGTATAGCGTTCCACAAATTCGATGCAGCGTATCTCCATTATCTTAAGACGAAAGTGGTTGATTTTACTTCTGGAAGGTCAAAGTATTGTGGTTCCTCCTGAGGTTGTAAGTGGAGCGCCTTACTGTTATGAGATCACGTAAGCTTGCAGGTCCTGCATCGCTGGCTAATATCTCAAAAACAATGGACAATATTTTCGTTAATCGTTGTTCACGAAGACTTAAAAGACTGATACGCTTACAAAGATCTTCATGAGGCGAGGACTTATCTCTGAAAACAAAACTGAGCGCTCGTTTGTCCACCATCTCTAACTTGTCAGCGGACTTCTTATTACAGAAGTG
This sequence comes from Pocillopora verrucosa, assembly GCF_036669915.1. Classification (NCBI taxonomy): domain Eukaryota; kingdom Metazoa; phylum Cnidaria; class Anthozoa; order Scleractinia; family Pocilloporidae; genus Pocillopora; species Pocillopora verrucosa. The sequence continues at coordinate 17,463,277 of NC_089320.1, read as the reverse complement.
TCACGTTTCGGAACAGTGATTAAAGTATGGTAGAATGAAAGCTTTATAAAGATCCCTTATGGTCTCAAAAGGCAACATTTTCTGCATCATTTTTGATACAGCGATCTATTGACTGACTTTTCTACATATTTTTAGCGGTATGCTTTTTGAAATTTAATTTGTCATCAATTGTTGCGCCAAGAAGTTCCGTTGTGTGGGATATTGGAAGTTGTGATTCGTCACACGTGAACGCTGGCTCATCAGTTCCTTTGTTTTCTTCCTAGCACTATCGCCTGGTATTTTGAACTGTTCCTCTTCGCGCAATAAGATCATTGTTAATTGTTTCTTCAACTTTGGAGAGTTCATTGTCAGCGTGAGAGATTTGAGTGTCGTCGGCGTAAGTGGACGGAGTGCTCTTCTCAATTACATATTAAAGATCGTTCATAAAGATGATGATCTGGATGAGTCAGTCAGTCTTCTAGTATATGCATTCTGATGATGAGTCAGTCAGTCTTCTAGTGTACGCATCTTCATACAATCTTAACATGTGTACCCTAAAACTAAGGTTTCTACAAAAAGAACCTATGCTACGCCAGATACGAAAAGCCACAAAAAAAACCCCTTTTAGATGTGGTCATAGATGTGTTGAAATGTATGTTTGTATTAATGCAGCAGGACAATATCCCGAGGAATGGGTAAACTAACCTAGTTGCACAACTAATCACAAAGAAAAAACGAGGATTGTAAATATATTTTAAATTAAAAATTACAACAAATACTAAAAAAAAAGTGGTTAAACATTAGACTGACCCACCGAGATTGATTTAATTTTCCCGCGAAACGCTCGAAACGTTCATGATGCCGCGCGAATCTCTTCAAAGTGCCATCAGAATATTAATTTCTGACTGATTTGTTTCCATGTCACTTAACCCTTTAACTCCCAAGATCTCATTAGTTATGCTCTTTACTGTCTGCCAAACGATTCTCATTATGCTAGTTTGGAGAATTTGGTATCCGATCAATTAGCAATCCAGTGATTGATATTTTTCTTTATTCTCATCACTTTTCTGCAAGATATTGTATAGATATAGTAACGTAAAATTCTGTCTTGGTCACTCATTGTAGTAAACATTTTTCGCCGACTGAACAATTCTTTAAAACACGTGCACGCAACAATGACACCTGTTTGTGCTTTAAAAGAACTTAATTGAGAGAGAGAGGTCAGATCGAATAAATCAAAAGTATAAAGGGACGCCAATCTCGGAACTTAAGATGAAAGTTTCCTCAGGAGTGCTTCTCGTCGTGGCTATAATTTTTATCTTGACGTCTGACGAAAACGGATCAAAATTAACAACAGTTCAAGGTAGGACAGCGTGATTTGATTCGGATGCACGTCTGTTGCAGCCTGTGGAACCACGACAACAAATTTGTTCCAGTCGTGATTTTATTACGGTAATAGAATTGATCTTCGATCAACTTTAACTTGGCTTTAAGCCTGAGAAAATCTAGAAGCAAAAAAGGAAAGTTTGAAGGTGTGAAGTTACTACGCAACAAACAGAGAGTCAAGTATTTTGTGTTAGTTTATCGCGCCTATCGTTTACAACCCACGTCAGCTTGTAATATAAACAGTAGTGATCGAAGTAAGATATCAAAAGTAAATTTGTTTGAAGGTTTGGAATTCAACAGCCAACGACAAGGATATGATCAATTTGTTTTACACATTGTTATTGCAAGGGCTCTAAATTAATTCCCGCGAAACGATTAACATCCTTATTGATTGGTGCTTATTTATTACACAGCATTTTACGGATATGAAGTTGAGTTCAGTCTAGAATTCTAGAACGAAGTCTAGACCACTTTACGACTCCTTTAGGTTAACGACGTCATCATTTTGCAAAACAACTTGAAGTTGGATCGGTAAACAATTATACCACAAGCTTTCTAATAAAAAAACAGGACTAATTTCCGTATACATCGCCCTCTGTTTCACGTGAACAGAGAGTGGGGCGACGGTGGCGTGATGCATGTGAATTAGTGACTCAGCAAAACGTTGTCATGAACACCGACCTCCTCTCGGACCTTAAAAACGCCAAAAAAATTCTATTGTGGTTACAAGGATTTACCAATATGGATACTGACCACTGAAAAGATTAAAACACAGAGTTTTGCTTTGCGGGAAAGAGGCGAGAAATCTCGAATGTGCAAGATAAGCCCATCTTTCCAGCCTCGGAGGCCAATAACACATGACTTGCTTCATCATACCCACTCGTGTTAAGCCAGCCGAATAACGAAGAAGTAAAATTGTATAAATAAAAGGCATTGACTATGGTAGACATAATTTAACTGAACCCTTTTACTCGGAGAGGCCTAAGATGGCTTTTTAACATGTAACTTGTACTCGCGATTTCAACACATCATCCAGCAAAAGTCTTCAAATTCTCTTAACTAAGTTAGAAGCAACCTGTTAAAGCCGGAAGGGAGAATTACCAACCAAATCATTAGAGTTCAAAGGTTTCGTAACTTACTCGTGCATAAATTTCCGAACCGAAAACGAGCCGCAGTTTGTTTACTAATGTTATGAATATCAAGTAAAAACTTTGCATGGGAAAGCGTCTATGTCAACGAGTCAGTCATGGAAAAGTCGTTGATAAGTTCCTACATCATTTGATGTTTAGCTCTCTCCAGCCAGTGAGTAAGACTTTAATCGATTCGTTCATTGGAGGCCTGTTTTTTAAAAAAACTCCTATATAATCTTTTAGGGTTCTCTATTGAGGGGGCAATAAACTGTGGAGACCTGTTTATTCTCACATAGAGCTCGATAATAAATCAATAGCGTTCTGATTGGCCATTGTTTGCGCGGGAAATTATAGTAAAAATAAACAAATCATAAGAGTGTCAAGGATCTGTTTTATCAACGGATATGGGCTTCTTAAGAAGTTAGGTACGCAATGCATAATGTAATGTTCATTGTTTTTTTGTTATTTTATCGAGGCGTAAACGGTGATATTTTTGCAAATCAAGACAACAATCCCTGGTATAAAGAAGGTGTCAAGCTTATTAAGGACAATCTCAAGGTGAAACCGAACACAAACACTGCCAAGAGCGCAGTTCTGTTTTTGGGCGACGGAATGGGTATCAGCACCATCACCGCTGCACGCATCTTTGATGGGCAGCAGAAGAATATGAAGTATGGGGAGGAAAATGTTTTGAGCTGGGAGGTTTTTCCCTGGTCAGCTCTGGCAAAGACATATACCGTTGACATGCAGGGAACAGACTCCGCAAGTTCTGCTACAGCTTTTCTGAACGGCGTAAAGACAGACGAAGGTAGGTGACCAAATTTGATGATGGAACAAACCAAGCGACATGGAGCAGAGGTAGAAGACACTCTACCTACGTTGGATAAGCATGCTGGACCACAGATGGCGAAGGTCCAAGTTCGTTATCTGGTCAAGCTTATTGTGTTGTGTTCCTAGGCAATTCTTTTTATCCCCCTATGATGCTCCTTTCCCATAGGATCCGTGCAAATAGGTAACGCAGTGGTAAATGATAATTAGTTAGGAATACGCGTCGGAGCTTACTCCTCACCCTGAGAAAAACAATTTGCCCTCCGTGGAATATTAGCCTTTTACTTCTTTTGGAGGTTGCGATTAAAGTCAATAGTTTGGATTTACAGCTTTGTAACTAAGGAGCACTGCTGTTGTAAAAGGGTAGTCGCTGTAAGGAATTTCTTCTCAGAGGGGTCCAAATGTTTAGAGAAAGCAACTTACATTGCTTAAGGCGCGCAGGAGAAAGACTCGGAAACACAAAAACACGACAACTAAGAAGAATACACCTCTATATGAATTGTATTTGATTTATATATGATCATGTGAAACTGGATCACCCACTGATAAGTATAAAGGTAAAGTGGCCCACCCACCCGGAGCTTATCCCGTTTTCCTTAATACGAAGTGACTAGGAGTATACCCCCCTCCCCTTGGGTGGGATGCTAGTCCATTGCAAGGTTTGAATATTGTTGGGGAATGCATAGCTGGCCTTTGTTCCACTTGTTAGATATGACGTCATCCATAATCAAAATGGTAATTTTCTTTCAACATTTTTATCTTATTCTCTCCGATTCCCTATCAGGAGTTCTCGGTGTAGACGAATCTGTGAAAAAAAGCTACTGTAAAACTATGACTGAGAAAAGTAAAGTTGTGTCGATCCTGACGCTCGCCGAGAGGGCTGGGATGTCCACGGGAATCGTTACTACCACACGAGCCACTCACGCGACTCCCGCGAGTTCTTACGCGCACTCAGTTAATAGAGATTGGGAAAGTGACAAAGACATCAAATCAAAGGATGATGGAACCACATGCAAAGATATCGGTAAATAAATGAGATTGTATTTAAGTTGCTTTAAGGGAGACTATATCAAAAAGACCAGTCTTCCAAGGTCAGCATACCTAGGTAGGAAATAAAATACGATTAGCAGTGACGTCAACTATTTATTAAGGACAGTGCCTGCTGTTGCCACTGCGCACACGCCCAGCGTTGTCTTGAAAGGTTCCATTTTTAAAGTAATTAAGCTACTTTGACGGCTTCGTTTCGTTATGAAGCGGTTCAATTTTTGGGATGCAATGCTATGGTTGACATTTGTTCTGTTGATTTGTTGTAGATTTAAATACGTTTGGTGGGGTGTAAGATAGGAAAGTCGTCAAAGTCTACAGCGAGGTACTATTAACCGTGCGAATGATCCGTCACGGTCACTGCGTTTTTTCCCTTGGGGAAAGATTGAAAATGAATAAGACGTGGCGGTTTTGTCCCTCCTGAAGGTGCTTGAGGTCCACGTTCTTGTTCAGTGTGGTGAAGTCGCGAAACTAGAAGATCTGAGGCTCAAATTCTCACAGAAAACCTTTAAGTATTCTTTATTCCACACATAATACACATCTCTAGTTTTTCACAATTAAATTTTTTTTTGTATGCTTTCTCAAGCAACGCAGCTTGTCGAGTATCCTCACGGTAATGGTATAGAGGTTGTCTTCGCCGGGGGACGGCGGGAATTTATGCACAAAAACCAGTCAGACCCAGAGTATCCGGAAAAGAAAGGAGACAGGCAGGATAACAAAGATCTGATTAAACAGTGGCTGGAGAAATATCCCGACTCACAGTACGTTTGGAACAAAACTGCCTTCGACAAGATTGACGCGAATAAGGTTAATCGCGTGTTAGGTACGTCTTCTGAATCCGTTTTTCCAGACATGGCATTATGGTCGTATCACTAGTACTATAAAAAAAAAAAACGTCATCAAAATACTCTCTGACCCGCAGTTATACATAAGCTTTCTCCCAACAGAAAACCAAATAGAACAATTTGAAGGATATAAGAATTGGGGCGAAAATTGTTGAGGAAAATGGTACATTTAGAAGTGGCGCTTATGTGGATACTGCGTGTTATATTTTTCGTTAAGTTATTTATTATCAATAACCTTTTTTCTTTTTTTTTTTTTTTTTTTTTTTCAAAAATACTCACGAGGTAATGCACCTCAATCCTAGTGGTAAAATAGTAAGATTAGCATAAAGAAAAGGTTTATTCTTTCGTCTTTGTTACAGGACTCTTTGAGCCTTCTCACATGCAGTACGAATCAGATCGAACCGCCTCCAGTACACCTGGAGAGCCGTCAATTGCAGAGATGACTGAAAAAGCCATCAAAATACTACAAAAGAACCCCAAGGGATACTTTCTTTTAGTCGAAGGTATACATTTCTCATTGCATAAACGTAGATTTCTCGGTCTTAAAAATCGACAATAAACTGATCTAAACCACCCTATATCCTGAACGCATGCGAGAAATCACGTGTAAACTGGAAACAAGGTTGCTTAAAAACCTGACCTTGTTTACGATAGAGTGCCTTTATTTCACTTCCCTGTTTTAGACAAAAATTTGCATCAAGCTCAGTTATCGTGTTCTCTTTTCTATCCACAGGGGGGCGCATTGATCATGCACACCATGATGGCTCGGCCTATAATGCACTTCATGAATCCGTTGCATTCAACAAAGCGGTTCAAAAAGCAAAGGATATTGTGAAGACAGGTGAATCTGCAGAATTCTAAGCTCACTTTGCTTTGTTATTAACTATGATCTCTTATTAGCCTGAGACAGACACATAGTATAAATTTTCAGCAATTTTGTGGTAGCATGAACAACAATGCTGTTATGTGGCTCATAGAAATTTAGGTCAAGTGTTACTTCTTATCATGAGAGTTTTTTATATCTAGAGAGACTTGAACAGAAAACCCTCTAACAATCATGAAGTAGAAAGTCTGCCTTTTTCATTGAACCCAGTTCAAATCCAAGAATACAGTGGTTTTGTTTTATTTCGCTCTTGTTTCGAAAATTGCTTCTTTTAGAAGACACCCTGATAACAGTGACCGCTGATCACTCTCACGTCTTCACAATCGGTGGCTATACAAAGCGTGGGAACCCTGTGCTGGGTGTACAGGTACAGGTAGACGGTAAAGTAGCCAATGATACCTTCGGTAAGACATATACCTCCCTTGGGTATTTCGACGGTCCCGGTGGATTGAATGGTTCCCGCCCAGACTTGCGCGGTGTAGACACAAAAGCCAAAGACTTCCTTCAGCAAGCTACCGTCCTCCTTGATTATGAAAGTCATGCATCCGAAGATGTTGGTAAGAATTAGAGTTGGCAAGAAACGATCAAGCTTAAACCTCTCCTTAGCTCTCTCACTCCAAGATCTCACTAGTGATTCTCCTTATTGTCTGATTATGATGGTTTTTTTTCTGTTGAAAAATATGCCTATCCCTACATCACCGTTTCCTAATGTTTTCGTAGTGTTTTTCTTTTTAGATTTACAAAGGTTTACAAAGTTTCAAAATTTTGCGTTTTTTTCTGGCATTTCTGATCTGCTTGAAGAATGAGTCCTACTCTTGATATGACATCGTTTGAGAAAGATTGAAATTTAGAAGCGAGCAGTCAATCTACTTTCGTCACTTCTTGGTTAAACACATGAAATGCCGATAAAATAACTAACTAAACTAGTCAGAAGTCGCCTCGTAGTCATGTGCCTTTTTAAACTTGGTAAGTCATGATCTCTTTTTCCCTCTCGAAGTTGAGGCAGAACGGACTCAACCTCAGATAAATGTCAAAACGTGAGGATTTAACCAATTAGTGACGATCTCTTTTTTGCGGAATTTCTCGAGTTAATTAAGCGATCCGGCCTACCGAAAAAAGGAAACTAGCACAGATTACGTATGAACTTAGGGGTAACAGTTTTCAACTCCTCAACTACTAAACAGGTTATAGAGAGTAGTTGTAATTTGTCTTGTCGTATTTCCAGGGGTTTTCGCAGACGGACCTGGTGCTTACTTATTCCATGGAGTAGTGGAACAGCCGTATGTCTTTCACGTGATGGATCACGCCCTATGTTTGAGTGAGAGTAAACAGGATACATGTGATAAGCACGTGAGCAGAGGTGGCCCGAATCCCAAAAGTGGAGGAAATTCTCTCTCTATGCCCACGGCAATGTATGCTCTGTTAATCATAGCCGTGTGGATTTTTCATTGAGTGAAGGTCACTTTGCTTTGCGATGGGATAGTTTATGACCGGTTTTGTTGCAAGTTGAAAACTTCTCTTGTTTTGCAAGCAAAGTCATTTATGCTCAAATTGATATTTACCTCTTCACACCGCTCTCTTTTTTTATTGAAACGTTTTGCTTAAGGTGTTGATTTGTAAGATTGTTTTCAGCAATGAAATGAAGAGTCTACCCATAATCATTGATAGTTAATGGCTGTAGCCAAAAACAGTTTAAGCTAGAAAAAGAGCACAGCCGTGTAGAGATTAGTTCATTAAGCGATAATACCAAGATTTGTTACAATCTGTAAATTGCATGCTTTTTTATCGGTAGTTGTAGCACTGATTAAAGATATTTGCGTACTAATGAAAATGCAACTTCATCCCTGAGACATATCGAGAACACAGTTTGGTCATACCAGTGTTTATACTGAATATTATTCATATCCGATTAATTGAATTCCATTCTCAAAGATTAACTCGAAAGACCAGTTACTCTGAAAAGGGCCGAGAAACGACCGGGGAAAATATCACGAGCTGTTTCACACTTCGGCGCATAAATCAGCGTAAGTTTTACTTGTTCAAAAGCGGATTCCTAGTGAAAAAGATAAATAATCCACTTGTGAAGAAAATAACTTATGAAGCAACGTTTGTTGTCGTGGTGAAACACCAAACTAGGAAACATATGGTAGGACTAAGGGAGATTTACTTATCATAGAGCTTTTCGATAAAGCGTCGTAAAACAAAGGAAAAGTAATCCTAACGTCCAATTAGAACAAGGAGTCTACTTAAGGAGACCAGGAACTGAAACGAAAAAAAAAGAAACAGCCAATTGCCTGAGGCGCGGGAAAACGCGGGTGACCAAGTTGCAGTTGGTCTGGTTTTGCATTTGATAGGTTGAGATATTGCTGCGAACTTTTTGACCAATCAGAAGGGGGAAGCAAATCCCATGCAAACACGGATTGCCTGCGACTCTCAGGTTACAATCGCTCTATCATGGGAGTTAAATGGTTAACACTGAAACACAACTAGAGCACAAGCAATGTAAAGATTTCTCACTTTAATACAAATCTACATCAGTTTCAGTCTATTTTCCAGTAGAGGAGGTTGTACAATGTTTCCGCAAGTGCGCACCGTCGGTTATCATCGAATATCCAAAGCTTGCTAAAGAAGCCTTCAGTCATGTCCTTACTCTAAATTAAAGATTGGTTTTATCTCTCCTGAAAATTGAAAGTTGTATTCTTTATCGAAGAACATTGATTTTCGTAAGTTGTCCTTCAATGACTTCATGTGTTCTTTATGGACAACTCTCTGTGTTTTCAGTTGCCACAAGAAGAACGCGCAAAAGTGCGTTTTATTTCCTAGCTTACATTAATTAATTGTTTGTTAACTTACGGTCAATGTTCTTTCAAGAGCCGATTTATATTCTATAAACGAAAAAGTGAATGTGGCTACGATTCACTAATCATGACTTGTAAAGGTTGCCATCTCTAGTATGATACAATCTTAAAAACCATACAACTTTCGAAAAGTAAGTCACTTCGACCGAGCAGCTAATGTGGTATAGGTTGTCTTTGTTCTACGTAAGCGCTCGTATTTTGGTTATCGATCTATGAACGAGTCCTGTTCAGCTTGACTTGAACATGTCGCAAAGCAAGCTCTCAATAGCCACGCTCCCGATCGTTTGCCGGAAGAACAGTTCTTCAATAGTTTTAGGATTCACCATCCTCAGGGACGGCAGCATCAAGAGAAGCTTCCCAAAGCGAACTTGCTGACCGGGAAAGTGCCTCCTGATGTAATCTCCCAGCATGATCTGTGCTTGGTCTTGATAGCACTCCACTTGCTGTGGATCTCGCAGTCCTCTGAGCTCTGATTTTTAGGGGGGAAAAACTTTTGTCAGCGAGGACGGAACGGTTGGTTAAAGATTAGTGTAGACGGGGGGAGATGCAAGATTATCTGGAAGGGATGTTTTAACATATGGAGGGAAGGTATACCAAGATATGTTGTTAATTTAAAAAAAATTCACTTTCATTGACCCAGAGGGAGGTTAACAGATGGTTTAAAGCAAGTTTGAGGCGTGCATCTTTCATATTTGGCTTAACCCTGCGAGTCGGATAAGTTGTCCTCGTGACTTGAATTCTCATACAATTCACAGTAATATTTTAGTGCAATAGTGAATGAGTAAGTGAATTTTCGGACGGGCTTAACAAGCTGTGTGATAAGCTAGCTACTTGAATAGAACGTGATGTTTTACTCGGTGTCCACTGATTTCATTGACGCTCAAAACTGAGTTGACCACAACATTTGATATCGTTATACACAATGAAACGCCCAAGGAGTACCGTGTATGAGAGTAATTACAAAATTTTAATAAATTAAAGTTCTTTTTGGGACACTAGCCATGTATATGTAAAGGATTATTTACTTCATGAGAGCTTTTTTAGTCTTAGTCAACAACGATCTAGGAACGAGGAACACAGTGTTGTATGTACATCGCCTAATGTCACGAGAGATGTAAAAACAAAAAAATTTCCTAGTTAATTCACTCAGTTGCCCGTATGCCTATGTAAAGAAAACAGGTCAACCTTCATTTGACGACCGAGCTTTCAGATAAACAAACGTAAAGAAATCATGTGAACAAAACTTTTAGGGAGTGAGTTTTCTCTTGCTCTTTAAGATTTGAAGAAGAGGACAGACCAAATTTATTTTCCCTCATCATGCTACCCTTCAGTTTACGGGTGTATCATGTTATGTCCAGCTTCATTTCGGCATTCCTGTAAAGTTTTCCTTTCCTAAGACGTGTCTAAAACGTTTCAAAAACAGTGTCAATTGAAAGTTAATGAATAAGTCATAAAAAAGCTTTAATAAAATCACTGATTTTTACCGACTTGTATCGTGACTTACTTAGTAACGTGGTAAGTTGGGTCAGAATAGCAGTAAATTGGACATATTACCGAATAAAACTTGACATTCGAAGCATGACGGGTGGTAAAATGATCCCAGATTATTTTTTTATTGAATTACTCTCCAAGAAACACCTGTTTTTAGGAAAACCGCAGAGTAAAAATATCCGTCACGTTGCTTTCAAGCCACAGACACTAAAGACGAGAACTTTCATTATTTAGCATTGTTAGATATTATGTATCGATACAGAGACATTCATTTTATCATGCACTTTTAGAAGAAAATCGATATTTTTGCGTCATAGATTTCCTCCAATCCTGTGATATATAGAAAAAGTAGATTTGATATATCCAGAACTATTTAAGCTTTGAGTGATTCGAAAGTGTTTTGATATTCGAAAGTTCGAAAATATTTCATACCTTCTCGATTGTTTTTCCATATGCTAGGAGCATGCAACAGAAGAAAGGGCAGGAATAGAAAACTATACGCATTTAAATTTTTCAGTGTTTTCCTTGTCTGGTAACAACTGTTTTCTATTCAGAGCTTGTGGTGTGTAAACATCAAATACCTGCCCTTTACAATGCCGCCCAATTTTGGACTGCAGGCTGTAGATGGTAATCTTAGAGTACTCCATTCGAGTACCAATTTGTCTTGTTGCGGTATGTTCCATTAAGCACTTTGTTATAATCTCTATCCTCTCAAACCCACGTCAACTTGAAGTCCTTTGAAGAAACTTCGAACTCCGACAGTGGAATAACGAGACTCTAAACTATTTGACAAATATAAAAAACAAACTTCATATGTTTTCAAGTTTCTCACAAAAACACGCGTTGTTGCACTGAAGATCCTAAAACTCTCGCAATTGGTCACAAATAAATTGAAAGCTAGATTTCAGGCCGCCTGACTTAATGTTTTATATTTAAAGGCAAAATTATTCGATGCAGATAACAAGTCAGATGGGGTTTCTGCGACATCATAAATATGAAAGAGTATAAGTTTCATATTTGATTAAAGTTAATACGAGAAATTCACTACGGTCGTAATTAGGCATATTTCAATAACTGAAGCACACAGTCTTATTAAGAAATTCAATCATAGAGAAATGGTTCTTTTAATTATAAATGAGAAGCAGTGTAGGCTTGTTGCGCGCAGCAAAGCGTATTGTAATTAGCGTAAATTAAGCGGCTTTGATTTTTCTATGATATGGTTATTGATACGCACAGTTAATAAAGAAGAACTAAAAAACTCCCTACACGAGGCTAATCTTCTTGGCGTTTTAATCTAAGTGGTTAGCAGCGCGCGACTCCGACCTACACAACATGTGCTCGTGTGGAGTTCCAAATAGATTACTTGTTTCTAGAATAAATTTTACTTTCAAAATACAAGACTTCTAATTTTGAATCATTAGTGGGGTTTTAAGAAAGGTCAGACCATTAAGAACAAGAACGCCCATTTCTGTTACAAGCACTCAGTGTAAATGCTTTCTAAACCCAATCCATCACAAGATAAAGACCTCAATGAACCTGAGGCGTATGATAAGCTATTGTACCTTTTGCTTCGTTGTTTTTCTTTAAAAACGTGTCAAAAACAGTATACAAAGCATGGTTTTAATATTCTTCTGTTTTGTGCCATCACCAAGTAGAATAAAAGTTTTGCTTAACATGAAAATTAAAAACTTCCACATTTAAATAATAACTTTTGGAAGCAGTACTTTTCTTCAATACTTCATAATGTATGTCCTGTTTACATCTCGTAAGACATGTGAATATAATTTTTTTTCGAAAAACTGCTATAGAATATATTCCTACGAGAGATTATTCGGGGGGATTTATAATGCGGATTTTAGTGAAATGACGATATGATTTCTTATTTATTCAAGTTTTTTGTGAGATGCACATCAGCTTGACCACGACGAATGGGACAAATTAAACATAAAAAAAGGCAGTATATTCTTTTTAACGCTCTGATGCTAAATTCTATCAACTCACCGGATTTAAAAAGAACCACTGCTTTCAAACACGCAAACTCCGCTTCACCAACTTGGAGACTTCGAAATCGCGCACTGATTTCTTGCAGCATACGAATATCGGCCATAGTAGCGACAATCTTTTCCGCAGGCGTGTTATCCACATGCATTCCTGCCGCGGCCAGGAGAGGTGCTACCTCGAGAGGCATGTTCCACTGGACGGCTCCCATGATAAATAACTCCCTCCAGCCTTCCTCCAGCAAAATAACTTGATCTCTAAACGGCAAATTCACAAACGAAGGGATATTTCGCGCCCACTTTACTGAGATAAACAACAAACGCGCTGCAGATTCACAGATGGCATCGGGTGTCGAGCAGTACAGCGAGGTAGCGATTTCTTGTTGCGATGGATAAGGAATTCCTGGCGCTTGATGCCCAAAGCGATGTACGGCTTCCCGACAGGGTTCCGCGACAATCAGACTCGTCAGGAAGTCACTGTTCACGAGTTTGCTGGCGTATTCATCCCCCATGGGCGGTTTGAGAAGGCGAGCGGAATTTGGTTGTCTTTCTTGTTGCACGGCTAGAAAACGACAAAATAAGACAATTCGTTTGATATTTGTAGCAAAATATGAAAAGAATTTGGACGTGATTCTGCTTCTAAAACAATCGCCGGCAACAGATAGAATGCCACGGTAACAACGTGCGAGAAAAGGGATTTTTAGAATCTATATGGCGAGAAACCTTTTGCGGAGGTTTACGATCCATGGTTGCCATATAGCAATAATTAAGATAAGATTATAGGGACCAAAAATTACAGTACAGTTTATAGTTTAGTAGTTTTGAAAAGAAAGTCCCCTCCGAGCATGACGGGACGTTTTCTTCCCACAGTGAAAATACAATGTTTTAAATTCAAAATATGTTAAGCAGCATAAGTCTTTGATTCACTGTAGTCAAATTTATCGGTTTAATCAAAAAGTTGGCATGTTTCATTTAGCGCTTGCCTTGATGCGTATTTGCTTTACACGTGCAAGACATTTTAACCACGCGAAACTCTTGAAGAATGGGTTCAGGTTAAACTGTATACCTATTCATTGCAATTTAAAAGAGTGAAAATACAAGATATTGTTTTAGGTGACATTCGAAGTTATATAACCGTTGAATGAATTTGTTAGAAGGTCATGTCACTGGATTCCGGCCACAGGAGTTGTTTCTTTTCCTAGAGAATATTCATTTAGCGTCGACTTTGTGATGTATATGCCCGATAACGTGTTTGAGCGCACGTAGCTATCTGTAAATTTGTTATTGACAATGCAGACCTAAGAAGTATTAATAGATACAAGCTATGAAACCTTAAATAGGAAATATTTAAAATTGTCACCACCTTGAGTAAAAATCTTGTTTGAGAGTGGCAGCAGATATTTTATTCATGCGGAAGCATACACAAGGAAACACCTTTGCAGAGACATGCTTATATTTTTCTTTTCTTTAACTTTTAATTTGTTTACCGAGAAGTTGCATATCATTCGACTATTTGTGGCGAACAGCCATGGATATTTCAGTCTTAAAATAAAAAGATATCTTCTTAAAATTAACTATTCAGGTAAATTGTTGATCAATTTTAGGAAAGTGCAAAATGGTTGTTTAGAGGCCGTTTCAACATTGCTTAGACATACCTTTGCATCCTAGAAACGAAACGGCCTCTGAACTTTTATAAATATTATGAAAAACTACTGCCTCATTTACACCGTCGATAACTCAATATGATGAGAAATTGTCAGCCTTCAAGTCATACTAATTCTGGTCGTTTTTTTTGGCTGACAAAAGTCTGTGAATCTAGGAGACCGAACCAACCGGTGCTTTTGTTTGGATGAGTTCGAGTGCTTTGGCCTGGCAACATACTGAAGATTGTCAATGGCCACACATTGTACTTGCATTTTCAAACCCAAACTATGAGAACAATAAAAATTTCGCTAGAAGTTCTCTTAGTAGAAGAGTACATGTTCTTTTAACAGTATAAACCTAGGAAAACGATTCACAAAAGGTTTTTTTTCAATTACATTATACTTGGCGCACGGGCCTCTCTGTTTATGACTCGAACAATACAGCGGTGTTTTAGTGACACGTTACTTAACGAGTCTTCACATGGTTTGAAGTGCTTTCATTACGATAAAGCCAGAAAAACATCTTTTAAATGACTCGCTAATTTTCAGCCCTCTCACCCCGTGGACTGTTACCACAGAGACCATCCAGAAGCAGAACATTCCCGCATTCATTCCGTGGTTATGACTTACTGACAGCATAAGAAAAGAAAAAGAACACCCTATTTATTTGTCATTTCAATGCCATTTTTAATAGTAGTTATGTCATTGATTTTCTGCGACGTTCGTCTGACTCTTTCAGATCTGACGTTGAAAACCTGTGACCCATCTTTATGTATTCTAGATCTGTCATCGACGCAAAGAATATAAAATTTTCGCAGTTAAACATATTATTTCGAACAAAATTAGAATGCAGTGTCAGTTCTATTTTGGATAAAAAAAACCTTTCTGTAGCTTTCTTTTTTAAAACCCTAATTTTTTTTTATTTCCAGTTAATATTGAAATTGAATTGCACATGGTTGAAAGAAGCTCTATGATTTGGAGAGTTAAGTTTCTCGACTTTATGAAAAGCGGTTAAGTTTTCTAGCGTGTCTAGTTAGTTCTCAGTAGACAGGAAAGGTAATATTCAACCTGCACGAACACTGCTATTTCAAAGAACGTTAAAACAAATGCGTTTGCTCGCAAGCAACGTAAGTGAGTTGAGGGCGCTGTTTTCTATCAAGGAAACTTGTAACGCATAAGAATTTCTGATAACACTAATTTTTTGTCGCAAATTGATTGTGGCTTTAAAATACTAGCAGCGGATAGACCTCCTGCTTGTTGTTCATCAGCGACATATCTTCGTAAAGGAAGAAAATATCTTGGCATTTAGTGGTTTCATAAAAAATCTTGGGCTTCATCAAATGAGTGCTTGGAAAGCAGCTTTTCACACGCAACTCAACAGCGTGACGAGAAGTTTGCGAAACTTTTTTTTAGAGGGAAGTCGGTGCATTTATAACATTATCAAAACTCGAGAGGATCAGATGACATAACAACCTGTTTATAATCGAGTTAAATTGTAATGTCTCATCCAAGACAATGTACAGAACGAAGCATAGAAAACGAGAAACCATTGTTCACTACAAACGCACGTACAACACAAAAGCTGTTTCTTAAACATAGCATACTATACGGAACCTTTAAGCAACTTACGTTCTTCGAAAAGAAGCTTAAAGGCGTCGAAAACGCGAATTAATGGCGAAAAATGGATATTTTCAGTGAAGGCGGGTTTTCAGCAACATCAGTAAGAATATCGTAAAAAAAAAAGGCGTTTCAATATTTTTAGGGCGCCACGCGTTTTTGTTTACCTTTGGATCGAGTTCCCACTGTCCGTCCCTATATTACAATAGTATATCACTATCGATATTAATCTATTCAAAACAAGCGGCGTGGAGGTTCTAAATTGCCTAAATTTCAAATAAACCATAATTGTGTTAACACCGGTTCTCTAGCTTGGCAAGAGTAATTTCTTTTCGTTGAGAACCCAGTTTGAATCAAGACACTGCTTTTGCTTCGAAGCTGTGCAGTTTAAGTAGGCTTCAAAGTCCGAGTTGCACAAAGTTTTTTTTAAACCGAGAAATGTATTGAGAAAAGACAATAGGAGCATTTGTTTCTTCACTGAAGAACTCAGTTTATTGTTTATCAAAGAATACGGGTGAGTTTCCTTTGAAAAGAAAAACACGGTCTGTCTATTTTAATGAATGGAACAAAATGTCTTTGCAATTGATCTGGTGATCACCTGCGGTAAACGATTTAGGGCGACATCCCAACACATTCAATCTTTTTCGCCTCCCAGAAGCCAAGAGGCGAATTTTCTGATGCACTAGTAGCTTATGTAGCGCCCTTTATACATTACAACTAAAGGAAAGCATCTCCTTCTCAAGGAAACCACCAACTGTTTTTTTTCCTCGTGAATCATTTGAAAGACCTGTTTTCACCTGTGCTCATTAGCTGGACATATGTCCTTCTCGGGAATGCCGCAGATTATCACTTGAAACAATTTACTGTTTTTCTAATCTGCCCGAGATATCATGCTAGCTTTTCATTAGGACACATTTATTTACTCATTTCGTTGGGAAACTCTAATTTCTTAGAGAACTACATGGCCTTGGCTTAGAATAAATAAACTTTAATTGCGAAGGTTCTTAAACCGCAGCTTGCGAAAATACACAGTGATTTGTTGTCAGCAAAGAATGGAAGGAAAGTTTGACGTTTCCTTTTTATTATAAAGATTAATTGGAACTAATTGCTGTCTTCGAAATTCAATGTATTTAGGGAACAATGTGGCTCCACCGGAGTATCAAAATATCATCTACCAAATATCTATCACATTGTCAAATTAAAGAAAATTCCGAAATACCAAACATTGTAAAATACGGTAAAAACCTTCGGGCGCTTTCAATCTTTATCAAACATATCTTCCCTAATTCAACTTACACATCAAACAGATTCTTGCAAATCGACTTTGGGAACTTTTCGACAAAATTCTGCAATTTTAACGTTTTGGATCTCCCAAGTAAACATTCTGTCGCCAAATTAAAATTTAATTTTTTCCCAAAGTGAAAGGAAATGAAGCGCATTCCACGCTACAAGGAAAAAACATCACAAACAAAATCAGCTAGATTCATCATCGCTTCAAATTTTTTATAAAAGCTTTCCACCTCCCTTGAAACTTAATGATATATTTTAGAATGAGTTACAAAACAAACACGTACAATGCGTTTTGCCCGTCGATTATTCGACAATGATACACTGGAATTAGGTTAAGCCCCTCTCTTAAGATATGTGCCAAAAACGAAAACAAATTTTATGATCGGGGCGAGTTTTAATTGCTTGGCCGTCCATTGAGCCACTTGCGGGGCGTGAGCGTGTTGCGTTGATGATGAGCTGATGGCGATCGAAAAATAACTTTACGAGTAACTTTCTCACTTACCAAACCTGTTCATCTTGACATCGAGGCATTTCTGAAACCGGCAAGCTTGACACTGATTTCGTCGTTTCTTGTCAACAACACAATTTCCGTTGCCCTTACAGGAGTAGACCATGTCTCTTCGCACGCTACGCATGAAGAAACCGCTACAGCCATCGCATGTATAAACTCCGTAGTGCCTTCCAGACGAAATATCCCCGCAAACTTTGCACAGCACTTCGGGTTTACGCTCAATCGATTCTTGTTTCTTCGGGGAAGAGCTCTCGCGCTCCATGTCTCGCTCTTCTGAATAATGCGATAGTCAAAACAAAAAAGTCACAAAACCGTTGAATGAGTGTCGCAAGACCCTAAGTGTCGAAGTTTTGAACTTGCTTTGGATTAATTTCAAATCTATCTGAGCAAAATAATACTCCAACAAGGCAGCGGAATAGAGTTTAGCCAAAGAAATATTTTTCACTGGTATAATAATTTTGGTTTCCTGTGATTCCATGGAAATGGAATAGCACCAGAGGAAGCCTTTCCCCAGGCGTAATTGAAATACCAAGACGAGCTACACAGTTACGCGCCGTCCGAAGTGAAAAAAATAAAGACGGAGTCTACATTTTTGTAGCGGAAACATAGCTACACCTCAGTGTCGTATTCTAGCTAATGGGATTTTAATTAAAAGTAAAACCCTTTAAGAACTCTAAACTTTTAAACTCACTCCATGAAAAACTTCCGTAGGCTTGTCAATAGAATACCGAAAGAATGAGTAAACTTAAACTCTCTTCGTCCTACCTACTACGGTGTGTTGTTCGACCTCCATGTCTTCACCGGACCAAAAAGCGGCGAGTAAAAATTGGCGAATTCCTCTTCGGAGGTCGTGGCGTTTTATAGTCTCTGACGAATGGTAAAGAGGCTTTTGGACTTGTACACTGCTGTCGCACCTTGTAGTTTGACTAGACCAGCTGCCAGGATAATCACGTGACCCACCTGAGCAGTGATTGGCTGGTAAAGCTAATTAAAGGTGGGTGCCTCAAATGAAAGACCGTGTAGATCGCTAGCATCTTTGTAATTTAATCTGCTCATCAATGACTTTTGTTTGGGCGGTAAAGTGTTTTCGCAGCTTTTTTACACTTTTATTCGCCATCAAAACAATTAGCGATCCATTGCTTTGAAATGTTGAATCTATGTATATAGAATCTGTAGATAATGTGTTCGACACGTGCTGTCCAAACAGGAGCCATATATCGTCCATATTGGAAAAGTTTCTTGTCCGCAAATACTTTCCAAACAACTTTCTCCGAAGACAGGGGGAGCTACAGTTGTATGGCTTTATTTTCGCAACCTACGTTGCAAGACATCATTGTATAACTTTAATTACAGTATCACCGCATTCAAAACTGCTTGTTTTCTTACAAACGGCTCATATCACACCACGAAATTTAATTATCGGTACGCATTATGTGTTTAGAGCACCGAGTGTGAATATAGGTAATTTGTGGCACGCGCCGCCCCAGAGTTTTCTTTTTCATTGCGAGGGTCTTCGATTGGCTTCCACAGAATTGAAATGGTTTAAATTTTAAAGCAATGAAATAGCTTCCTTCTTTTACCGATAGAAACCCCAAGGAAATCGATGTCAGATTTATTTAGGAGTTGCGTTCGGAAATTGCCCAGTGTCTTGTTCATATTGTTCTAGTCACCTGCCAGTGCTATATGCGTCAAGTTTAGATTTCATAATAATAGCCAAGTGATTTTTTTTCACACCGTTGTCACAAGGATAGGTTTAATTGTGATTTGATTTAGAAATTTTGCATCCGACTGTCAACAGGGACTGTGATATTAATAAAGGAGGCATAAACTCTAGCCTTGTGCTTATCTTTTGGTAAAGTACAAATGTTTTAAACCTTAAATTGCCCTGCTGTCATCACCGTTCATCTAACACTACGAGGAAATTGTTGCCAGTGCTTAGATTATACATGTCCGCGGTTTTACACGTTTTGTAAACATAAAAGAGATATTTTTCTATCACCAAGATAAATGTATAATTGATTAGAAATATCGATACGACATCTTAGCAGGAAGGGAATCTTCTAATCAATGGCTACCGGCGAAATTAACGCGTTTTACCGCACAAAGTATACATTTTTATTTTTACATCCGCTATCACTGTAGCATTTTGACATTTTTCGATAATTCTGAGAAATTTCACTCTTGTTTTAAGTAAAATAAGGGAAAATACGAGTTTTTTTTCAAGCAGTCATAGAAGCGAAAAGAATACAATGAAAATAATTTACCGCTCAAGATACTCTGCCAAACAAAACACGATTGTTTCCAAGATGGAATTAGATACATTCTAAGCCAATTACTAAGGACAAACTCCCAGTGGCTACAAAGACACTTGAATAAAATTTGATATTTCCAGATAAATAAAGACCTGATTATGATCCGTTGAAAGTTTACATTAGACTAACGTCCTTCACCGCAGCAGATGGCAAAAAAGAATTGGCTTTTACCCTTGAAAATGTAAACTCAAATTTCCTCTCATTCGCATTTGTTTGCTCATTCTTTTCTCAGTCGGTCTAAATTGAGATGGCCGCTGTCCTGAAGAATAAAGTCTTTGTTTTAACACACGTTTTTTAATATCATTTTAATAAACGTGCACAGCAGAAATGTCATTCACAGTGCCAAACAAGCCATCAGATAATCAAAATACCTCGATTTATTCCAAAGTTTCATAAAACTACACAACTTGAGACGCACAAACCGGTTGCTTTGGCTCTCTATAAATCTCTTAATTTCTCTCTCTTCCTCTTTATTCCCTTTTTTACCCGAGCAGTAAATTTAACAAAGCTATTTAATAGAAGATGGATCATTAGACAGGTAGTAATGATTCAGTTAAAGAGTTACGCTGGTCAAAATGTGTTATTTTAACTTTATCTGATCATGAAACAACTTCAGTTTTTCTCATGTCAAACCATCTCTTATCCTTTTGCTGAAAGCGCACATTTTTTTTCTCAAAGACGGTGTATGAAACTTTTCAGTACAGATTTTATGACGCACAAAAATGAAACCGAAGTTTTACCGTGGAATATGTTTTTTCATAAAATGTCCGCGCGCTTTGCGCAAAGCGTCTAAAATTGTCCAATTAATATTTGTAAAGAAAAAATAGAAAGTAGAGTAAATATAACATGATATCTGATTGCTTTCTAAAGATGTCATACCCACAATTTAAACCTGAAAAAAAGCGCAATTTAATTAGACTAAAACTGCTACATAATTGGCCATTTTCTTTGAATTGGTTTTTAATTCCGGCTTATTTTACAAAGACAGAAAGTGGTTTATTTACTTTAACTATTCACTTTCTGTTAAAAGGCGCATCTCCGGCGTCTAATAAGAAATAAATTGGATGTGAGTTTTATCCTCCGCTACATCTTCGACACTTACCCTGAAACAATGCTAATGTTTTTCACCTGCACTGCATGTACTTCCCTACGATTTCCGTTCTTGAGGAAAGTATCTCTTTTGTATCTGACTAATAAACCTTACTGTTTTTTTTTTTTTTTAAATTTTATTTTTAATAGAATTTCCAGTTGTCCTTCTAAAGTTCAAATTTTACATGGGTGGAAAAATTAAGAAAACTACCTTCAATGTAGAGGGGATAGTCTCAAAGTTCATGCCGCGTTTTATGATTCTGTGAATTTGTTTGCTAGCAACCAGCAAACATAGATTTCGTGCAAACGAAAAAAAATATACCAATTGGCATCCGTTTTCGGGACTTGTATACTGACAAAGGGAGATTCGCCGTTTCGTTTGGAAGCCATTAGTCAGTAAAACCACTGGCTGAAAATCAGTTTTTAGATATATGTTTCAAAGTTCTTTTTTTCTGCCAAAGGAAAAGATAATTTTAGTTTTCGTCAAGTTTCCAAGAAAATAAATGAAATACGAGAACGTTTGGTTTATTTCTTTCGTGGTCTTCGCAAATTTTCCACAGCATACAAATGCAATAAGATTGAGCTACTGTCATTATCATTATTTTAACTTTTGCCGGTCCTTGAAGCATCGTTGCTTTGTGTGACAAAAGACGCTGATTTAAAACCATTGCCAAAATCTAAGTGAACATATCCCTTTTTTTGAGAAGAACAAAGGATTAGATCTGCATTTGTTTCATATTTAGACAAACGATTTATTTCTTAAGGCCAATATCATTTTTCAGGTACTTCTTTACATCGCATATTTATTGAAATACATGAAGAATAGCTTTATTTTCTTCCAGTTTCATAACACGGGCCTCGATAATGATTACAACAACTTTCATTTAAGGTCAGTTTAAAAACGATTGATGGCGTGAGCGCAATGAGAATGTAACATTCTATTCCAACCAAGTCAAAGAAAATAACTGAGTATAACAAATTACGCTACGTGTAAGATACAAATGTTGATACTACACCTGATAACCAGTTGCGCAACGACACTTTTAAAGACCTTTGGGCTGCAGGACGATAACACTTT
Source organism: Pocillopora verrucosa (assembly GCF_036669915.1). Lineage (NCBI taxonomy): Eukaryota > Metazoa > Cnidaria > Anthozoa > Scleractinia > Pocilloporidae > Pocillopora > Pocillopora verrucosa. The sequence continues at coordinate 17,441,296 of NC_089320.1, read as the reverse complement.
GAATTCAAAGTCCTCGAATTGTAGAACTGGTGCATTATACTGGCGGGAAATTTACCCTTACCGTCAGCAATATCCGACGAGTTTTTGCAAAAATCTTTTCCTGACATAAACTTGATACTTACACGTTAGCATTTTTTAAACCTTTCCAATGACAAGAGGCTTACTTTGGTCCGATAATCACGACTGTCCAATTTTTGCTCCTCATAAAAGGGCTCAACAACAGTTCGCTAACAATCGCGTGTCCGAGGTCGAATTCATCCAATAATCTAAAGTCGAGATTAAATTGTTTAATTGTATTCTTTGATTATGATGGAAGGCCTCGAAACCAAGCGGCAGTTACCCGTCCCAGGTAACATATGAAGTTCCCCGACCGCCCCCCCCCCCCCTCCCACTTACCCTTCATCCAACCCCCCCCTTACGGCTAAAGGATAAAATGTTGGGCCATTTTACAGCTGGTTATGTTATTTTCTTTCCGTTGCAGTCATAAGAAAAATTATTACGGTTGACTTTTTTCGACTAACGGTTAAATTTCTCAATTTTTACGCCTACCGGCTAAATTTTGTGGCTGTTTTACGGCTTACGGTCAACCTCATTGAGATCAGTTATCACTTTAAGATAGCGCTATGTACTTCTCATATACATTCATCGTATTGAAACTTCTACTCTCTCTCATTGATTCGATTCTTATCACATTTTGGACGGAGAAAGTAAAGAAACCCAATAGCTGGTCGATAATTAAAACAGGTTGCAGAAAGAAAGTTTAACCAACCGTATTTTAACTCAAGACATTCTTAATTAAATCATAAAAAAAGCCGTTTTATTGTATGGTACTGAGATCTGAATTTGAATTAGCAGGGTGTGTGTGCACAGCGATTTATCTTTAACAATCTTTTCAATTTTCAGCGGCAGAATACATATTTGATATTTGTACAACTGACACACACGATTTAAAACAGTTAGCACGGACGCACGTGTCACCAAAACAAGAAGCCGCCAGGGCATAAAATGATTCGAAAAAAGAAAACGACAAAACTAGCGAACCGTTCTAGAGGATTTGATGTTTGAGTGTCATTTAGAAACTTTGATAGTGTTGGTCAGCAGAACTGCGAAATGATGTATATAATATGAGAGACGAAAGAGAACTTTCATTGCCTTGTTGGACATAGCACGTGGATAAATACGATGTTTCTGGGCGTCGGCTTCACAAAGTCAACTTTTTCGCACGGCTTTGTGAACACGCGTGAGTGCGCCTCGGACTTCAAGTGAAGATAAATTATCAATTGAGATTAAAACACCGACAATGAAGTACTACTTGCATTCTTTCTAAGTTGAAAAAGGGCAAGTGATCTAATATTTTATCTCTCAGAAAAAGGAACAACACAGACGTCTGGTCTATTATTGCAAGCGAACCAGTGAGAGGTACAGAACTAATTATTTCTGAAAAGTACAAATTGTAAATCCTTTTAGGCGGTTGCGTCAGGTGATAGAAATGTTTCATAGTTGATCATTGGCTGTCAAGTAGTTTGGAAGTGTTAATCCTTTCGAGCGCGCCAGTTTGCACTACAAATAGGAATACCCAGTAACACGAAAAGAATAATTTTACAGTGATCTTTCCCTTGTGATATTGAAATCAGTCTTTGTCGGGAACAGAGATAATAAACCTAACTTTCTGATGGTAAAAGCCGCAAAAGTGGCAGAAAGTTCAAAAGATGACGCCTGACGCCTATTTACACCTCGTCAGAAAAAAAGGCCGCTAATTAGTGATCATATAAAAGGACCTCTTGTTGCAGCGTTTAGATCACCCCTGATGAAGGCACTAGACAGGAGTGTCGAAACGTTGGGTCTATGAATTGTAACTTCTTCGGTTACATTCATTAAATCTGCAAACCAGTGTAGCTTCAAACTATGTCTGTTTCAAAAGATGGATCCTCAAAGAGTAAATTTATTCAATTTAATTACTATTATCAGAGCTTAAGCCTCTCTTAAGCCTAATATAAACAGAGTTCATATTTCAATGTTCGTGGTCATCCAAATCATCACTGAGTACAAAGAAAATATTCAAAAATAAGTTCTTTTATTCGTGGCAGCTAAGTACGCAGAGGTTGAGAACTTTTACGAATTCTACTGCTGTTGATCTGCGCATAAAAGGACAAATGTCACTTGATTAAAACCCGATTATCTTGGACTTAAGGGAAATCCGTTTTCCATGTTTTATTGTATATTTAGAGAATTATTTTGAGTGCGCTTTTCGAGTGCGCTTTTTTCGTGTATGTGTTTTGCCGAGGCAGCCTGGCGTGTAGTGTTATCGTAACTGAAGCTGCATTGTGTCCACACAAAAATCAAAGGAGTTTGGCGAACAAAACAAGTATATTCACAGCTAAACTCTGAAACAAAATTTCACAATAGCCATAAAATTTTTAGCGCATTCTTGACCCTTCGCACTCTAACGACAGTGCTTATATTCTCCAGACTGTTCTCTATACATTTCCTATGATAATGCAGGAGAATATGTTTAGCGATCAAGAACTCTTTAGGTTGGTGATCATTTCCTTTCTTCTCATGACCTTTATGTGTGATTCAGAGGCGATACTGTTTGGAGAAATTAGATGCTGGTCACTCTTAGGTGTTTAAGGGTTCAGTTGTGAAACTCATGAATCATAACTGATCAACCCCATAAGTATCCTTGAAAAGATACTTAAATGAGCAAATACATTATGGTAAATGTTGAAGATTAAGTGACTTATTGAACAATGCTTAGATTTATGTTATAGTAGGACTGATTATACTTTGTATTCTGTTTGTTCTTTAGAAAATTTGTTCAAGCGTATTCGTTTGAGATTTGGAATTCAAAGATATTCTCTGACCTGTTGACATCGATTCAAGAAGCCTTAGAGCAAAATCCCGCTTTCAAAAAATCCTTGCTCGAGAAAAGGGTTGGATGTTACAGTTATATCATTTGAAAGTTCGAAACTGAACACAAATCAAAAAGTTTACTTGAGTCAGTGTATTCCGTCTTCATACAGTTTTAATGAAATGCACAACAACTTCAGTATCCTGAAAAAATCAGGCCATAAACACATGAACTGAAATCAATATATTTTGATATGTTATAAGCACTGAAAATGAAGCTTGTTCCAACTTTGATTAACAGAGTGTGCGTTATTTAAATAGCTGCTACCAACAGGCTTTGTTCACCTACTTTGCGCTTTACTTCTGCAAGATAAAGTCAGAGAGATACTCAAATTACAATGTGACATGGTCAGTTCACTAACGTTCATAGCCAACTGTATAATCTTTGAAACCTAAACCATGTTTGTAAAGTGCACAATGAACGACTTATTTTTTAGGAATTATAAAGATAAAGTCATTGAATTTTGTCTTTGTTTGTTTTTTTTTTTATTCTATCTACAACAAGGCTCACAAAAAAATACTCTGAGGAACATTTTATCAACCAAAACCACTTGGGGATAAATTTGGAGGTCCACTGACTTTAAACGACGCGTGCGTCCAAAGGAATCTGTTCCTGAGGTCCTAGAGAACATTTCTTCCTCGGCCTTAGAAAGTTCTGATCGTGTCATGTTACTAATTCACAAGGTGTCGACTTACCTAGTGCCCAGTCCCACAAGTTCCGCGGACAAGCTGTTCTATTGTCTGGTGCGCCTTTGCCAGTACCTCATCAAATGAAGTCAAAAGGATCACATTCTCTTCCGCAATGTTTGCAAGCTCACGAGAATCTACATCGCTACCGACACCAATTGCTATGATATGAACACCTAAGGCCTGTAGACAGAAAACATGAACGAGAAATGGATAAATTTGTGTGGATGGAGTCACACACATGTGGCTTGGACAGACTCGTATACACACAAGTGCTTAAGTGCTATGCAGAAGTCCCCTTTACAGCTGGTTATGAAAATGTGGTGAACGAAACCTTTTATTTATCAAGTTGATGACCTAAAGAAAGCCAATAACATAACTGTTCTGATCACATCTACAATAATGTTGCATGACAAAAGGAATGAAATAGAACTAGTTGTATGTCATGAAAAATTATCTGAAATAGCATGAGTTAACGTGCTTGTCAGAATTATAACTTAAATTTTGCTGTCAACATAACCTCTGATATTTAGAAACTAACGAAAGGGAAATCAAGGACTGTTCAGGAGGCAAAGAGTAATGCATAAATTATTACAGTATGACAAATAGCGTGAAGTTTACAAATAGCCGTGACAATATAGCCTACAATAGAATGTGAAGAGGAACTCGCATTGTTGATAAACCTACCCTCAGATATGAAGAGGGTTGTTTGACTGCCAGGCTTCCTCCGTGCGTTATTCCATCAGTCATTAGGATACATGTCCTGGGCACACCATGTCTGGGAGCCCCCTTAAATATCTTATCTTTCACCTCATTCAAAGCCAGGTGCGTGAGTGTAGAACCTCCAGTGTATCGCATCTCACCAACCTTGTTTTTGACCCCATGTAGGGAGTACAAAACAGAGTCTTCTAAAGTTAGGTCAATGCACACATGATGATCATACCTCAAAAGGGCGAATCTTCAACAAAAATAGAAAATTAGTATGAATAGCGTGTGAGAACAGAGCCGGAGACGCAATGGCCAGGTGATTGATTCGCTAAAAAGAGTTTGGAAAGAACATTCTAGGTTCAAACCGTGGGTGTGGGTCATTTTGTTGAGCTCTTCGGCAAGACACCGCACTCTCACAGTGCCATTCACCTCCCAAGGATATAGGTGGGTTCCGTCAAACTGTCAGGGAAGCCTGGGGGGGGGGGGGAAGGGGAAAGTTTGGTATAGTACACTATCCACTATCCAGAGAGAGTACCAGGACGGACTAGCCATCTCCCGTGATTCGAGATGGGTGGCCTCTCGGTTCAAGTGCACAAATAATATCGTATTGCTCTGAAACAACTAGGTCACGGTTTGTACACGAATCAAACCTTATCTCTCGTGGGCCATTTATAATCTCTCTCACTGTTCACGTTTTGGTTTTCCCCTTACCTATTTGGCGTGGGAAAACTTTTACCCAGTCCAGGTGTCCTTAAAAGCATCACTAGTGCAGTTTCCGAAAAATCTGTGGTTCTTTCAAGCAAATCTTCAGCGCACTCGAAATTTTGGAGCAGATTCCACCCCATACGAGCTCATTTACATACAACTTTTCTCGCTGACACTGACCTTGTACCACTGTCAGGGAAGTCAAAGCGATCCACAAACAGCTTAAGGAATTGAATAATCCTGTTGAAATTGGCCTGTGTTACACTCCCGGATGTATCGATCACAAAGGCAACATCCACGGCTCTCCGGCAGCCTGGAACAAGAAATTGGGAATAATCTAAGGGATCAGTGTTTATTGCGTTTTTCGTTTTGTGAAATATTTTGTATGACCTATGGTGATAATGGAAGCCAATTTTGTGCGCAGCGACGTAGAAAACGTCCTTATCCTCGTAGTATGAAAGCTAACTCTCCTTTTGATCTCGGTATATTTCTGTGAAAGGGTAACACCCAAAGACACTCAGTCGGTGACCTTTCCTCTTCGTCATGTACCTAAGATTTGGAAACTACAGCGTCCCTTAGGCTCACACAATAAGGAGAAAAATACCATATCCTCCTCCACTGGCTATTCCCTGATGTGATACTTGCTTCCCCGGCTGTTTTTTGAATTCGTAGAAGTAAACTCTAAATGCACGTCCAACGCACATTGACTTAGGATCCTCTTCTTTGCAAGGCTTGAAAGATTCACCAACACATCTGTCCTCCGAATCTATGGGGTACCTGTATACAAAGCAGAAACCGAGATAAGAACAAGGCAAGTTTATATAATTCAATCAGTGAAAACTCCATATCTTCCTTTTCAAAAGTGTTCTGCTAAACTCGGTAACATCTTTTGTGCTTTTTGCAACTGAATTTTCTTCTATTGCGTTTATCACCTCCTCGGAAACTTTGCAAAAACGCAGGGCAGCCGTTTTTAAAGTTAGCGCCCCTGTTATAATCACCTTTCGCGAAGTGATCATAGCGATATATGACGCAATCCTCGACCAATCAGGGCGCGCGTATTTCTTTAATCACCTGAGCAATTATACAAATATTGATTAACATTAATTGACCCCATTAATAAAGACTGTATTTAACCGACTGACTTGGTTACCTTACATTGTACACCCTTCTGTTTATTGATTAAACAGTTACGTATACTGAAGTCGAAAATGCCGACTTTCCAGCGTATCATGCAAGTTGAGTAAAAAGCGATAATGCACCTTGGAAAGAGTTCTTTTAAAGACTCACTGCTTCCCCAACACTCTCCATAATACTGTAAAGCGAACCACTGAAGGTTTTGACGCTTGGCTTCAGTTGCGCAGCGACAAGCCAAGCTAGAATAAAATATTGAGAAAATAAGTTACGTAGTGTTTTAAAAGTGCGAGAAATGCTACCCAGGCCCTCACACATGTCGGGGTATATTGTTATTCCATCTCCCCGCTGCAGTGCTGGCCCTGAACAGAATTTCGTGAGGCGAACCTCGTCACGAGGTCCTCATTTAGTAGAAGAAGTCAAAATTGAGACGACAGTGTTTCGACTTTCTTTCACCACTGGGGATTTCCATGTTTATGTTATCATTGAATTGAAAAAAGTAAGGACGGTTAGCCGGTTTCTTTGGCTCCTTTCATTATTTGTAGTCTTTCAATTCAACCCCGTTTCTCGAAAGTTCAATTAGTTAACGGTTCTGCAAAGTTGTCTTTTGCCGCATTTGCAGTCAAGATCGAGATATCAGTGGGCACGGAGTTCAAGCAATAAAAGAGGTAAAGAAAGGAAACAGAATAGATCAGGGTTTTGAGCTTAGACCCGCTCTACTATACCTTAGATCTAGCATTTAAAACAAGGCTCTAGACCCTTTAAGTTACCGAAACGTTTAAGAAACAACTGGGCCTTAGCAGGTCCTAAAGACGAAACCAAGCTAAACCTGGCACTGGGAGGCAAGCGTTCGTACAACAATGCTATCTTGGCTCCTTCAAATATCCACTCGTTCTAAGACTTGTCAAATCAATTACCGACATAATAAACTTATTGCCGGTGACCTATGCATTCTTTACCTGATGAGATAAGGTTTCCAATGACTCCAGCTTATCTTGACTGTAGAGCCTGGATTTCGATCACTAAACAGTAACACCATCTCCCGTGCAGTGTCTTTACGGCAGCCAGCTTTGATCCAGTTTTCTGATTGGCAATATCCTGTCCAGGGTATAGACAGTTCTTAAGGGACCGGTAATTATTTATAACCTGGGGGGGGGAGGGTTGGAGAATTCCGGAGGTGTCAAGATGAAATTTCTTGTTCCACCCATGAGGCTCTGTAATATTTTTATGATCCCTCCGGCCCACCCCTCATTGGCAGTTAATTGGCAGTCACTTTTCTATAGTCCTTTTTTCAAATTCTGTTGGTGACGACTGATCTCCCCTGGGTCTCCCTTGAGAACCATGCCATCCCCCCCGAAAAAAAAAATTTCCTCTTCCCCCCTCCCCCTCCACACACAGTAAACACACAGGTGATGAAACATGACCCGGGTCGTCCGACTCGACTCGACCAATTTGTGACCCTCCTTTTTAAATGCCGCGCACATCCCTGCAGTCAACTTATGAAGTTAACACCCTTGAGCTGATAAGTGTGTTTATTCTCATTTCTTGCTTGCTGGATAATGTATTGAAAGTGTAAGGAGAAGTTGCGTGTCAGTCACTACTGGCATTTAAAGGATAAACGAGAAGACGAGGCTACAGAGCGAAGCGCGTCCCACAGAACGGTGGGGCCCTCTGTTACCTCAAGAATCCAGCTTATAAATGCCATTCAATTCGTTTTCGACAAGTCATTTATCTTTGACGCACTTTACCTGATCCACTGGGTAGCGAAGTGAATCCGTTTACAATCAATATAAAGATCAAAAGCTGGAAAACTAATGAAAATAACAATCAATGGTCAGTAACTAGAGTTGTACTATTTGTAAACGCCTGCAGCTAAGAAAAAGACATCCCTGAGACGTCTTATTATGATAAAGGTATATTGTTTAAAAACTAACCAGCTATTGCTCATTTTGCTTGAGGATCATGAAAATCAACCATAAAACCTTTTGAAATAGCCATTGGCAATTTCCCTTCCTTACAGTTTTCTGTCAGAGGCCGAAGTAGAATCATTAATAATGAATCGTAAATGAAATGAGAACGAATCAGGAATTTCTTTCATAACACTTGGGAATCATGAATTGCGAAATACAACCAAGGAATGAATCAAGAACATTGCGATCATTAAAAAAAAGGACAAGAATTACGAAAATCGAAAGTCAAATGATTTCAGTTACACACTCGATTTTTTCTCGAGAAATCTTTAATCTTTTTTTATAACATTAAAGGCTGTTTAGATGACCCCACAGTAGGATAGTATTCCGGACCCTTCTCCTCCGTAAAAGGACCGAAGATGCGATGAAAAATTGTGATTTAAAATAAAAATTAAAAAGTATTAAAGAAAGAGGATTTTAACGGCCATAGTACGTCTAAATTTATATTTCAGTAGCTTTGGTTTACTTACTACCCTTGTCTTCGCCTTGATAGCATTTTTTTAAGGGAGAGTAGGAATAGGGGAAGCAATCAGAAAGGGTATTTCAAGCAGAAAAGTCGTGAATGATGGTTTAAGTTTTCTAAATCCAGTATCAGATGGTATAAGTAACTATATACCTACTGCCGACTACCACTTACCTTTTCTCATTGTAGAAGTTCTGAAGTATTGTTAATTCTTAAATTTTTTTACACGTATATTTCTGCTGGTTACAACCTGGATTTTCTTACCAAACCTGCTGGAGGTTTTCTCAAAACTACCTATAGCTGTATGAGGTAATTCATTGTATTATTTCTTTTTTATTTCAACTAATATAGGACTGTCGCTAATTTATTGCCATGGAAGCTTCAGTGGCTGTAGCACCCTTTACAAGCTTACCCTATGTGTCTTGAAATTCTGGTCAATGTTGAAAATCAAAGGGAATTGTTACAGTGAAGTAGTTACCCCTGGTTATGTTAAATTGGCTAATATTTCTGATTATTTAAAATCTTGCGAACATTTTTTTCATAAAACTGTTCAACATAAGCTATCAGAAGACAACGCTTGCTCTCAGTTACGAGCACAGTATGTTGTATATCCCACAATAACCGAGCTAGGAGCAACATCCAGCATGTAAGAGCCAACATGAGGCCTACTCACAGAGGAAGTCAAGTGGTAACTTTAACTTCATACCCTCAGTTTCATTCCAGGCATTCAATTTCATATGTCTATTAATTTCATCTCCAAAATTACAAAATTTCAAGTAAGCAGTAAAACCCCGTAATATATTAAAGTACACGGGAAATTATAATATCATTACCAAACATGTTCCCTTCATTTAGTAATTTTAGACAAGCTGTCGTCAGGGAGGCATTGTTTCAGCTGAGAAAAAGCAAATTGAATGGTGAAAAATCATACTCCCACTCCGACAAAAATCTGTACGCGCGAACAATTTCCGAAAGCAGTGAGTTGTACTGAGGTGATATTTTCAGTTCGCACAAAAAAATATAGGTCATTGATTTCACCGGCAGTTTTGAAGAAAATTCCATGCTTTTTTTCCTGTGACGCATAAAACATGATACAAATCCAGTTCGTAATAATGCCTTGATTTATGGAGCATTTAGACGTCAAAGAAAATTTAACAGAACACTTTTAATTACGACAACAAGAAAGAGCGTAAAAGAGATGATATAAAAGTGACCATCGATTCCATGATTGCTCTGTTCCATGATTATACTTTCTGTCAATGTGTGCATGATATTGATTACAAAAGTTGGTCAACCAGGAGCACATTTAAAGGCAAAGTGTTTTAATGCACTAAAGCTAAACCAGATCATATTAACGCAAACTATAATTTATGCACCACGAGAATTTAGATGCTTGAGTGACCTGGTGAGACACCATAATTTTTTTCTAAATTTTTGGCTGTAGATCACAAGTCAACGAAGTCTTCTCTTTGTGTATCTGACGTTTTAGACAAGAGAATTTCTAAACTGGTCCTATTTGATATTGCTACCAGTAGAGGTAATCCTAATGGAAAGGGGATCTTCCGGTCCTCTTAACGAACATGAATGTATTTCATGGTGATATTGATTCAGAGTTGATAGCGCCGTGTAGGTGGGAAAAGTCTGTTGTGTAATATTCGAGAGTTGAAACGTAATGTTTTACAGCAAATCAAACGGAAAAAATGAACAACACAATCCTTAAAATCAAAGCCAAAGAACAACAATATTTTAATAAACAAAAAAAAATTTGTGGTTCAGAGCGGACCCTGTTTACGAACGGATGAACGCAGTTGCTGATAAGTTCATTTTTTGACGTGTGACATTTGCCGTTAACGATACACTTGACTTCTGAATTAACAAGAACGCCGCTGGAAAGTTACTCTCGTAATAACTTTTGCCGACTCTTCATTCTCTTAAAAAAGAAAAAAAAACATATACATATTTTACAATGTTGTAAGTTTATAAATCGCTGCAGAACTTTTAAAATGATATTCAAATGAAAGCTAATTGTGCAGCAGACGAAGGTGACAAGACTGGATAAAATTTTTAAGGGCGATTGGAGTAACTATTGATGTTGAGAATATCGGTTTAACAAATTGCTCTTCCTATCGCCTGTTATTCTCTCTTGTTGAATATTTGTTGCTAAGTCCTCGTTCCCTACGTAACGCTCACAGCATAAAACGCTCTTAAAAGCGCGCCTGAAACTGCGGTTCATCAAACCATAGATGATGGAGTTCATGGCACTATTTAACATAGCAAGCCATGTAGTCGCCACGAAAAAAGAATCGTCCCAGTTGCAGTTCGGGTCAATAATGCAGAAAACACCGATTGAATGCGGAAACCAGCAGAGGCAGAAAGTTCCTATCACAATTGCAATCATGACAGTTGCTTTATATTCCTTTTTTGTCTTTTTTTCTCCGGTCGGGACCTTTTTCCCACATCTTTCGGAAGAGATCTCGCCGACTTTGATGACATTGATGCGCTGGCGCTGCCTTATGGCTGTTTTTAAAATAATACAGTACAACACAGCCGTTATAAGAAAAGGTACAAAAAGGAAAATGAAGGCGAAAATGAACGTGTAAGCAAAATTCCGTTCCCAATTCACTGTGCAAACCGCTTCGAATTTCAAGAACTTGAATTCAGAGAAAATGAACGTGGAAAACACACATATAACAGCTTGCAACCAAATACAGCTAATGATGATTTTCACCCGTTTAGTAGTGATTAATCTTTCGTAATTCAAAGGATAGACTATTGCTATGAATCGTTCGATGCTTACGAAAGTTAATGTGCATATCGATGCTTCGCAGAAAATAGAGTTTAACGCGCCAAGGATTTGGCACATTACTGTTCCGAAGATCCAGTCGTAAGTTATGGAAGAGACGAGCGTAAAAGGCATCGCTAGTACAGCGAGAAATAAATCCGCGATCGCTAGGTTCAAAACAAAAACATTCGTCTTGGTTTGTAGACAAGTGAAGCGATACAAGGATGTCAAAATCAAAGAGTTCCCGAATACAGCAGCGAGAATTATTAAACCCAAAATGGTTGCTTCGAAGCACACTGTTACCAAGGAACGTGGGTCGCCTTCTGTAGTTGCTTGCGTTGATGTATTGACTTCCTGTAAAATATCCATTTTTTCCTCTTTCCTCTCGCGTTACGAACATACACCAAAACCAGACGTAGAGAATCTGCAATCAGTCAGAGATTGCGCCCGATATTGCTTTATTTTTTGCAACAGTTTGTCACGAAGTTCAAGCCGAGAAGCGAACAGTTCACCCTCTCGAAACAGATGGACGTCACTGAATGGTTATCAATATTTCATACAGAGCTGTAATTAGATGAAAAATAATAAAGCCTTAAAGGCAACAACGCTATATGTTTACAAATCAGCACCCAAATAGGTTTTTTCCTTACACTGATGTGTGTTTCATGGAAAATAAATGAAGATTTCCTACTTTTTCTGGTAGAAAATATTGGTTGAAACTATAAAGCCTCAATCTATTCTAATAAAACACTCTTGTCGAAAATGCATATTTAACCTGGTTAGTTCCAGGGCGTGAAATCGCGCTTGGGTAAAGACAATTTTTTCCTCAGTCAAGTTTTAATCGCATACCTCCCTTAGTTCCTCTCAGCGAATGACTGTCACTTTCCCTTTACAAATTTCCGCCATCGCTTTCTAGTCAGAAACCTTCCCGCGGACAGAAGAATGAATTTGAAAGTAACAAACTTAAGCAGGCTGTTTTTCTCCAAAACCATAATGAGCCGCTGATGCGTCTATTTCGATCATAAGCAATTTATGATAGTTTATTTCGATCATGAGAAATTTATGTGGTTTTTTTCAATTTATGGCTGTCTTCCAGAGCCTCGGCTAAAAAATTCAAAATTGAGACGTGAAAACTGACTTAATGGCAGAAAATGCTTGGCTGTGTAAACACAATTTCGACATCGCCGGAAAATTTTGTTTGGGAAAGTTGCTCAACGTTGACAGAGGACTTTGCTCATTTAATTTCGATGTGCAACAAATTCTTGGTTCTACTAGCCCAAAAAACCAAATGACTGGAAAAGCTGTGTCATAACTGACGGAAAAACTTGTGTTTTCTCCTTTTATGATGTTAAAGAGTTAAATTAGCAGATAAGATACAAAGAAACATAATCCAAATTGCAGCTGAGTCCACAATCTTTACAAAAAAATTTACATTTCAAAGAATTTTGATGACGCAAACTTTTTAACAAATCGTGGTACTTCAAGAACCTCAAACAACTTGTATTTAACTCAGAATATTCCTTAGACAGCGGGGTTTATCATTTTTAAGAAAAGCCCTAAAAAAATGGGCCGTTTTTCAACAATTTGTGCTAATTCTCTTTAAGCATGTTTGCCGTAGTGCAAAGTTGAATGTCACCAGAAAAGCCATTCAAAGGTGTAGAGTTGTCATGTTTTCAGTCCAATCGTGTTCAAATCTAATATTGAACTGCAGTAAAGAGGGTCTTGTTTCATGTGCTGTTTAGATAAATACACCTAGATTGAAAAAATGGAGCAAAATTATTACTTTTACCGGCTGGAAATACAAGACATACTGGCCTTGCTCAAATATGTTTAATAACGTAAAACATCGCGTAACCTCAGTTACATACAGCACCGACTCGCTTACAAACCGTGTGAACAATTTCTCGATGGTTTTTTGAGCTTCAGCTATTCATAGCTTGCGCTATAATAACACATCATCCCAAACCATCCCCAAAAATGCGCGAATCAGTAAGGGTTTTACACGGGTTTTAAGCGTTTTTAACGGGTTTTAAGCGTTTTTAACAGGTTTTAAGGGTTTTTAACGGTTTTTAAGCGTTATCGGACCAATACATAACATTATCCAATGTTAATAACATATACGTCAGCAATTGAAATGAAATGTGCATAGTATCATAAATAAACACTAGATTATTGGCGAAAATAAGCGATGATTCAGTTGAAAGTTCAAGATCGTATCCTGGACGTACGCAAAACAGACAAAGCCTATTTCTTATTAATTATTCTTGTTATAGTATGGTCTGATCGTCCGGGTGAGTGTAGTCCTGAGAAGAATTGTTATCGGTAGTGGTGACTAACGTTTCGAAAACATGAGCGGAAGTCATCATCAGAGTCAAACACATAGTTGTTGTCAGTCAAATGTTCTAATTCCGGCTTGTACAAACTGATTGGTCAGTTTTGCCGCAATGTTATTGCCTGCAAGACTCAAGTGGCGTAGGTCGGTCGTGATTGGTCAGTCTTGATCCCTTAGAAAGTTAGGTCGTTCTGTTCGGTTCGTTTGTAATGTTTTAACATGTCGTGAATGAGTCGTTTGTATGGTGCCGGTAGTGATTGATACCTGATGAGGGGAGGCTGTTCTCTAAGTTGGTAAACCAGCTTTCAAGAGTCAGTCGTTAAAAGCAGTTGGTGCCGTAGGTTAGGCATTGCGGAGAGTCCCAGTCAATATTGTGGTTCGTAAGTCGGTGATGTTCAGCAGTGTGATTGTTGACATCGCCTTTCCTCGTTGCTAGCTTGTGTTCAGTCAGTTTAGGGTGTGAGGTTCCTGCCAGTCTCACCGATGTAGGAGGCGTGGCAGTCGGAGCAATTGATCTTATAAACTGCTTCCTGTCTGTTCCTCGGTTCGTCTTTGTCTTTGACGTTAGTCAGTAACTGATGTAGTGTGGTAATGGGTTTGTGAGCGACGCGGATATTGAAAGGTTGTAAGATGCGCGAGATGTTCTCGGATATGCCCTGTATGAACGATATAGTCGCTGTAGTAGTAGGAGTTGCGTTGTCGTTAGCTTCGGTAGTAATAATATTCTTGGTTTAAATTTAGAATAATGATCCTAGCAAAATCTGAGTGAACTTCATTTGATTGTGGATTGGAAAGTTATCAGCCCTAGATTTGCTAAAAACCATGAAACAGAGAAATAGTCGTTAAAAAAAATCTAATGCACAACGAGACATTTTGACAAGTAGATATTTCGTTTTTAAAAGCACCAATTTTCAGAGAAAAATTATCATAAGAAATCTCAGTTTTAAAACTGATTTAAGGGCCATGATGTATAGGAAGCAATAATTCAAACATCCTCTTTTTTAACGGGCTATTTATTTGAAAATGTTCAATTTATGAAGAGAGATGTTTATAACAGAGTGTTAAACAGACGTTTAGAGCAGCGAATCGAATTATTAGGAATTGCGACAAAAAATATTTGAAGCGAGACATGAAAAAAATATATCCCCGTCTTTCTTTGTCAAGAGGAAATTAAAGCTGACGGCTTGCACAGGTTATTTATCAAAATATGGTTAATTAAAAACAACAGCTTGCATTACACAGCCATATTTGTTTGCAGAAACTTAATAAATTTCTTGAAAAAAGAAACGCATCAGTAGAGTGGGTAATATTAGAGATGTTATTGAAGAAGAGAAAATCCGGCGAAGAAGGGTAATCAATGGTATGACAAACAGGTAATTCGAGGTAGCAGAAAGTAATTGAGGGAAAGATGTACTTCAAGGGAAGTGACTGATATGAAATTCTTTCAAATTGTGTTCCTCTAAAACAAACATCAGTTTGCGTTGGTCGGCCTTTTGTTTGCAGAATTTCAGCTACTTATTAAAAAGTGCATCAATAAAGCGAGTGATATTTGGAGATGTGAAAAAAGCAAAAGTAAATCCAGGGAAGGCGGAAGAATATTGATCGCAATAAAACCTCGCTACCTTGAAAGTGTCGAAGAAACAAAAGAGATTTAGGATGGGGGAAGTTCGAGGCATTTGATCATCATGGTGGGTGGGCAATGACTCAGAGGAGAAGTTCGAGTCACAAGGATGTTTAAGTTCGAAGTGCATTACTGTCTGCGCTTGATACCCGTTATTTGAGGCTCTTTCCAAAAACCTTTAAAGACAATCGACATGTAGTGAGGTCTGTGCACGGTGTGCCTTGCGTCAAATCTTAATACACCTTTCTGATCTGATTACTCCCCATTAAAAGTAAGTTACATTTAATTTACCCCATCAAATTGTCTCTTCTGCATCTCCTCAACTTTCTCGATAGTTACCTTTCATTTGTATCTCTTCTTCGCCCTCCCCTTGCATCCATACGGAATAACAATGCTTTCTCCTTAACTGGCACCTTTCAGCATCGCAATCCCCTTCGCGTCTACATCGGCCTTTCGTTCACATCTTCTATCTTCATATACACTTCTTTTTCATTTTTTATTTTGTTACCCCCTGTACTTCTTTATAATCTCATCTCTCCCTTTTGTGTGCATACCATGGTTCTCTTGGGGAATCAAGACGATTGGAAATACAAATTGTGCCGTGTGAGAGGACGCAAGAGTCACTGTTAGAACTAAACTTGAAGCTGCTTCGCCAAAGTGTTCTGTGGAACGAGAGAAAAGTTTAACCCCTCATCTTGCCAGAGAAATTTGCCGCCTCTTTAAGAACAGGTAAATAATTTTTATAGAGAGACAATTTACTGGTGGAAGATCGCACAACAAGAACTGAATGTAAAAATGAGAGAAAGAAAGCAATTATAAGCACAAACCGGTGTGACTTAAATGATTTCGAATTAAATCTTCGCAGGTGGATCAAACCCTCGAATAATTAAACAATCTAAGATTCCAAGTATTTACAAAATAATGAATTTGAACAATCCTTGATTTTCAGATTTACGATAACCAACTTGTGAAACGCTATCAGATGGGTGTAGAGGAAAATTGGGTGAGTAAAGTTGATTCTTATAACAGAAGGTCTAAAAACTGATATAGTTACCTGCTTTGTGGCGAAGCTCTTGTTCACCGGATTGCAATAAAATTGCACAGGCGTTAGCTGGGAATAGCACACTTTAGTTTAACTATCCAGCGAAATTTAAGGTCACAATTGTGGGAAAAATCCCACGGTAGATCACCATTTTTCAACCCTCAATTAAAGAGAAAAATTTGTTGGTGAATATCTTTGAAAACAAGGTGATAAAAGGCTAAGAGGTAAATATGATAAACAATTTTTATCCTCCCTCAACCGAGAAAAGTTACTCGTATTGTAGATAAACATATGTAATCTATTATGAACATTTTGTACTTAATGAAAGTTGCACAATTATGGATGCGATAAAGAGAACAGGATTCAGGAGACACAAATACTGTTTTGTCCGTCGCAAAAGGTTAGGTAGAAACATACGCAAGAGAGTTTCTACGCCGATGTTTCCATGCGGTATCGTATGATGTTATTAAATTAGAGGGCTATTAAGTTGGTGATCGAATTTTGGGGAGAAATGCTTAAAAACTAAAAAATTTAAAATCCCCTTGTTACTCAGTAACGGATAAAGAAAACGCTTAGCCAGGTGAAGTGACCGGCTGAACTAAATCTCTGATTCGATTGATAAAACTTACTTTCCACGGTAACATGGACATCATGGTGACAGGGATTTTCTCGTCCTTTGCATAGAAATCCCAGCAGCTTTATAAAGGGTTTACAGAGCGCCATCCACCTGATGTAGTAGTGTAATCAATGAAATATTTTTTTGAATACTCTCGGCCTACATGAGACATTTTTCTGTTAAGTTTCTTATAATTTGAGCTTTTTACGGAGCTAATACCCTCGTTTCTTCTCAACCAGTTTCTTATTTTTCATTCATGCTACATTTCTCCTTCTTTTCGTGATATCAATTAAAAAAATACTGCTTCAGCTTATTCACTCATTTGATCTTTACTAATTTAAACAACAGGAACAAGGAACTTGGAAAACGACCACCACTGAGACTGAGAGACATCCGTTGGAAGATATCGGAGTTTGTTATACTGATAAGTGTAGTCGATTGATTTAGGCGCTGGAAAATTTCACTGTCGTATTGCGGTTACATAAGTTTCCTTCCCCTTCTTGCCTCAGGCCAAAGGTTTCCTTTATTACGGGAGATCAAGTCCTCTGTTAAGATTCTTTCTTAGAGTTATTATAGATGGACTGAATGGTTAGTCTGAATGACTGAGGCTTCAGTGTAACATTTCACAGTCTCGTTTTGTAACCGAGTCTTCAGTGTAGCATTTCACGGCGCCAGTCTTGTTTTGTAACCGAGTCTTCAGTGTAGCATTTCACAGTCTCGTTTTGTAAACTATTAGTTGCCTTTCAGCCAAGACCCAAAGCTACTCCATTATCAATGAGAAATAAGAAGAAGGAGTCTCATGAACAAATTATCATAGAGATTGTATGAGTTAGACGCTCAATACCAAATTCGCAAGAGATGGTGGAACCATCAATTGAGGCGACCTCTGGTTACGCTCGTCTCTTCGCCTCAAAAACTCTCACGGACCTGTTACCTACACTAAAGTTGAGTTCATCATCTAGAAAGTTCGGCACTGACTTTCTTTTCAGGCGATGTTCATTAGAATTACCTTTTCCATTTCATTTTTTTTTAATATCTCATTCTTTTATTTTCGAGAGACGTTTTCCAGTCATTAGATTGTGAGTGAGTTTTCACAGCTAAAACCAAGTTAGAAAGGAGAAAAGCTATTCAGTGATTTTGACGGTGAAATGCCGGCAGCTTAACTTCTCCACTATAGCTCAACCTAAACTGTAATTTCTTTTTTATTGATTTCCTTTTTCTTTCTTTTTTTTTTTTTCTTTTTTTTTTTTCACTTTTGCTAAAGGAAGCCTTAAAGCAGTGTTATTGAAAGCGGTGCAAATTAAGAAATAGGCCTGACCAACGCGATATTATTCCTCTTTTTTACTGAAAAAAGATAACAATAATCCTTTTCCTTTTTTTCAGCTTCTTTTCGCCTGAAGAAGTAACTAATCATGCAGAAAAAATTTTTTAACAGTATATATATCATAATTAGCACTTTTATAAGAATCTTCAAAACATACCGACCAAAAATTATCAACGGCAGATAAAACATCTTGCTGAACATTTAAAGCATGATTTACTCGCTGTTTGTTATTGCTATTTACCGCAATTACACAGAACCGCTATTTAAACATTATTCACTCTATTTATGTAAACAACATTCTGGAAAGTTAACTTCCTCAGTTAAGTGCTGGAAAAAGGAAATTCAAAACAATGAAACGTTAGACGATACATCCTCCCGATTCGACATGCTTTCAGTGTTTCTTGCTGCAAAAGGCATCAACATTAAAAAAAAAATGTACCTCTACGCTTTTTGGTATCCAAAGGTTAATATTTCTGTAAGGTTGTGCTAAGTTTTATCGTTCCATCGCTACATATATAGATATATCCGCGCAACGTTAAAAAAACTGTCCCACCCAAATATATACCCTCGGGCAAAACTTTACACCAACCTTCAGGAGATGAATTTACAACGTACGAAAATGGGTTTTTAAGGCCTAAATTGAATCTTTCAAAATCATTTGAACATTTAGTTCCCCTAATCAGAATAGAAAATGTTGTCAATTGGGTTAATAGTGTGGAGCGATACGGAATACTTCAGCAGTATTTTTTCTTTCTCTTCGAAACTGGTCTCGGTATCAATTTTCTTTATCAATCACCTGTTAACTTTGGCTTTTAGAGCCAGAACTCAGAAGTCTCTGTGTCCTAAAATCTCTCACAGGTTAGTGAAAAAATATAAAAAAAAAAAGAAAGTTTTCATTTAAGTCCATGATATTCTAAAACCAATGAACAAAGGGAAGTCTCCCTGACTCGGATTCAAACTTTAGTCAGATTTAAAAAATAACTGACTCGATTTTATTGACCTATCGTTAATCCAGTGTGATACCTTAAACTGGCTTCAAAACGTTCTATTACTATTAATAATAACTTGGGTAAAAATATCGGTGGTAATTGTTTAGAAATTTCAATGTAGTTTCTTAAGGAATATTTTCCTGAGTCTGAGCGGAACTTTTTAGTAACGGTTGCGAAACAGAACTCACGTTATTTCTGCAAACCCTTCCAGACGTTTCAGACAAAAACAGCTCTCAAATTGAATATTCTTTGCCAAAACCACAACATAGCTTAGCATAACCCCTTTATGAGATAAAAAGCAAAATAGACATATTCAAAACACAACCAAAAGGTATCCTGGCTGTTGGAGTCTACTTTTCCAGTAATGTTCCTTCCGATTTACTTGTAATTGAATAGCTGAGGTCGATTTGGTAATAAAACTGACATTAATGAAGCGCTGGAACGGAACGTACTGTATACCCGCTGCCGGGCTTTAGGCGAAACTAGATTGGATGTATCCGTACTTTTCGTTTTTACATCTGATTTGATATTACTGAATCAGTTACCCCCATGCGTTTTTAAAACGGGGCGACAGCAGAACAATTTGCAAGTGTTTCGCGGTTTTATCTTGCTTTCTTTCTTTGCTGTTTGGCTTAAGTTCAGAGATTAAAAGAATTAACACGAAGTAATCATCTTAAAAGACCGCAGGACAGAAACCAATTCTGCAAACGAGCCAAAGGCAATTTTGATCAGAATGCGAAGAGGCACTTTGGTAATGATTTTTTTTTACTTCTTTTGTATTTTTTTGAGGCATATTTTCATTTGCTGTCTCTTTCTCCTGATGTTTTATTGCAGTAAATATTTACACAAGATAAGTCAAGGTGAAATGTACATAAAATAATGCTAAAGGCACTTCAGAGACTATTCACTGCTAATGAAATAAATCACTTATCACCCGCCAGCTTTTATGTTTCACATTTTGACTTGGCGCGAAGCAGATATCACCCAAGTACAAGTTGAAAAACAACTTTTGTGTGAGAGCATGTGATTTTTCAGCTTCTTCTATGAAGAAAACTCAGGGTCAGAAAAACGGAACATTAAAGTACTTTTAGGGAGGAATAACATCCGTTTTAATTCCGTGCATTCACATCAAATGATTGTGCTTTAATTTACAACTTTTTTCGGTATGCTTTCCGTCTGCTTAAGTGATAATTACAACCACGCGCTGAATTATTTGCCATTGCTAATTGCTGTACACAGAACAATGGAAAAACTATAAACGATTTAATTTAGGATAAAACGAATTCAGCAACGAAGGAAGATAGTTAAATTTTACGGTCGATCGGCGCTACGGGAGAGAACATTGAAATGGACAGAAGGCGACTTTGAATGGGTTCCGGAGCTACAGTGAGTGAGCTTACTTCAGCTGCAAGAAGCGAAGACTCAAACAACAAACTTTTGAAATTTTCTTTTTTCCTACTATAATTATAATTCTATAGCCAGGTGGCCAGCGGTGATAAAGACAGGTGACATCTAACGATTCTTGTTTTATTGACAGCTGGGTGGAATGGCGAAAAAGAGAAAGAATAAAAAGCCATTAATCGGCAACCAACAAACTCCTATTTCATATTCTTTGAAAACCCACGTGTCAGTCACAACCAAGCTTCGAATGTGATTGGCTTGTTGAACTAAGCTAAGTGTCCGGCACAACCCTTTGAAATGGCTTCATTCTTTTTAAGTTTGGAAAGCCGGTTATTTTCTTTCAAATCTGAACTGCTTTTTAGCGCCGCTTCGTCCAAGAGTCAAGTTAATTGTCATTCGCTAATTCTCCAAAAAAAAATTTCCCCACCACAACCTTGAAAAAACAAGGAGGAGAAAAAATAAGTTATGCCAGTCTGGCTGGTTGTTATCGCTGATTAAATACTTTCAAATGATTGAAAAATTGATATTTTAGGGTGACGTTTTTCTAAATAATTCAGTTTGTATTCGTCCGCTAAATATTTTATATAACAACGCATCAAACAGTGTTATGAAAGTCACGTCAAAGTTAAGTGCATAGGGTTTTGTGCGCGAAATGTAACTTTCCTAAGTCAGCGACGTTCAGATTGTGTCGATATCGCTTCTCTGATGTCGAATAGTTCATGTAGTTTTAAAAAATGAATAATGTCTGTTTATTTCCCGGAGGTATTCCACGCATCTCCCCAAACACCGACTTACAATGGGCGTGAATTTCTCCACGAATCAGGCACAATCAACACAGTGTTTGTTGTTTCGTGAGAAATATAAAATGAAACAGTAATGGGCTGCCCTCGGCCAATCAGAGACGCGCTTCAACTAAAGCTTTCTGACATTTGCTATTAATCTGGCCTCTCGCAGAAAGGTGCACAATTCTTCTAAAACGTCGTCAACTAGCCAAGCAAATCGGATGTGGACCAAGAACAACGACACGACATTTACACTCGGCATGAATACTGATCCTCATCTAGAAGACATGGAAATTGACAAGAACGACAAATCGAAACCTAACGGTAAATTATATTCGCTTTCTTTTTTCTTGGAGAAGAAGTTTTCGGCGCCTTCCTTGCAGTGTTTTGTGTCTAAGACTTGGTTCCCTAACTTTTCAGCGGAAACATTTCTTTATTCACTTTCGATTTTCATTTGATCCTTCAAGGACGTCTGTTAGATATTCCCTGCAAAGTGTGCGGTGATCGATCCTCGGGAAAGCATTACGGAATTTACGCATGCGACGGATGCAGTGGATTTTTCAAGAGAAGCATTCGAAGGAACCGTTCCTATACTTGCAGAGCGACAAACGGGAAGGGAAACTGCCCCGTGGACAAAATCCATAGAAACCAGTGTCGTTCCTGCCGTTTGAAAAAGTGCTTCGAAGTCACCATGAACAAAGATGGTAAGCAGATTCATTCTTTACGGTTAATTACTATGGGCGTTGCGTAGGGAAATTATTTTAAGCCTTGCACTGTAAGCACGAACGGACATTAGGGTGGATGCGTTCACTTTGAGTTCCTCGCAAGCGATATCACCTCACTTGCCGGCATTGTTAGCTTTATTTATTAATAAG